>NC_134713.1:198591448-198910020 GCF_049634645.1 Pelodiscus sinensis
GAGCCTGGACCCCCTGAGCCCCCCCGCCCCCCCGAGCCTGGACCCCCTGAGCCCCCCGGCCCCCCTGAACCTCCCCGAGCCTGGACCCCCCCGAGCCTGGACCCCCCGAGCCTGGACCCCCCATAGCCCCCCCGAGCCTGGGCCCCGCCCCCCCGAGCCTGGACCCCCCCGAGCCTGGACCCCCTGAGCCCCCCCGACCCCCCCCGAGCCTGGCCCCCCCCTGAGCCTGGCCCCCCCTGAGCCTGGACCCCCCCGAGCCTGGCCCCCCCGCCCCCCTGAGCCTGGACCCCCCCGCCCCCCCCGAGCCTGGCCCCCCCTGAGCCTGGGCCCCCCCCCGAGCCTGGACCCCGCCCCCCCGAGCCTGGGCCCCGCCCCCCCGAGCCTGGACCCCCTGAGCCCCCCGGCCCCCCCGAGCCTGGACCCCCCGAGCCTGGACCCCCCTGAGCCCCCGAGCCTGGACCCCCGAGCCTGGGCCCCCCCGAGCCTGGGCCCCCCCGAGCCTGGGCCCCCCTGAGCCCCCCGACCCCCCCCGAGCCTGGAGCCCCCCCGAGCCTGGACCCCCGAGCCTGGACCCCCCTGAGTCCCCCGACCCACCCCGAGCCTGGAGCCCCCGAGCCTGGACCCCCCTGAGCCCCCCCGAGCCTGGACCCCCCGAGCCTGGACCCCCCTGGACCCCCCCCGAGCCTGGACCCCCCTGAGTCCCCCGCCCCCCCCCGAGCCTGGACCCCCTGAGCCTGGACCCCCCGAGCCTGGACCCCCCGCCCCCCCGAGCCTGGACCCCCTGAGCCTGGACCCCCGCCCCCCTGAGCCTGGACCCCCCCTGAGCCCCCTGACCCCCCCCGAGCCTGGACCCCCTGAGCTCCCCGGCCCCCCTGAGCCTGGACCACCTGAGCCCGGACCCCCCGGCCCTCCTGAGCCCAGACCCCCGGCCCCCCCGAGCCTAGACCCCCCTGAGCCCTCCGGCCCCCCTGAGCCTGGACCCCCCTGAGCCTGGACCCCCCGACTGCCCTGAGCCTGGACCCCCCGACTGCACTGAACCTGGACCTCCTGAGCCTGGACCCGCCCCGCTGAGCCTCGGCCCCCCTGAGCCTGGACCCCCCGACCGCCCTGACCCGCCTTGCCCGGCCCCCTGAGTCTGGACCCCCCCGGCCTCCGCTGAGCCTGGACACCCCCCATCTCTGCCCGACCCCTCCCCCGGCCCCCGCCTCGCCCAGCCCCCCGCCTCGCCTGGACCCCCCGTCTCTGCCCAGCCCCCCCCCGGACCCCGCAGCCTTCCCCTGTGCATCCCAGTCTCCCCCTTCCAGCTTTCCTCCACCCGCACCCTCCAGGCATCTCAGTCCCTTGGGATCCCCAAGACCCCATTGCCCTCCCCAGGGGGTCCCCAGCCTCCACACTGGGTCTCTGGGCTTCCCTCAGACCTCTTCTCCTTGACCCCCAGCCTTCTACCTCCCTCCCAGTGTCTGATCCCCCCCTCCACCCTAGATGTTCTGCTGTCCGTGGTCACCCCCACCCTCTGTCTGGGCTCCCCGTCACCCCCAGGCTCTGTGCTCACAGGCATTCGCCCTGGGAACCCTCATTCCCCCTGAACATCTCCAGCCCATTGTCTTCTAATCCCCCCCATTTTCCTCTTTTGCCCTCCTCTCTCATAATATTCTCCTCCCCCCCCCCCCCCCACTTGCAGGTGTCTCCAACCTGGTTATCCTCCCCAATGTCCCATCCTGCTATATGCCCCTCATTGCCCCAGGGGTGCCCTACCCTGTCCCAGTCTCCTGTCATTCCCAGTCATTCTTTCCCCAATCCCATTTCACCTCCAAATCCTTGTCACTCCCCATAGTCCACCCCAACTCCCCCGTATTCCTTATCTCCCAAACATCCTATAATCCTTCGTCATACTCCTTGGTAATCCCTCTATCATCTGCAGATCAGTGTTATCTCCTGTTCCCATCATTGCAGTCCCTACCCTCTTGACTCTATATAATTCCTAACTCCCATCACTAGAGCCTTGCATGGATACAAAATTTGTATCTGTATCCACATCTGTATCTGCAAAAATGAGCCACGGCCAGTCCTGGCTGCCATGAACAGGGGCAGGTGCCCAGTAGTTGCAACTCACACTGATTGTTGCACCTCTGCATTTAAAATGCAGAGCCGCAGCGCAGGTGGCTCTGGAGCCAGCACGAGCCAGAACTGTTCAGTCGTGACTTGTCGCCTCCTCTGGAGCTAACCCCACTGTGGCTCTGCAGAGGTGCTTATTGACTAATAATAGTCAATACAAATTGTATTGACTATACGGTTAGCCAAATAATTGCATTGTAACATCCTTACTCGCGGATACAAAGCGAATATTTGCAAATTTGCAGGGCTCTAGATGGAAAATTTGTGTCTGCATCTGCATCCCTAGCCACATATACAGATACCACTGGATGCAAAGCAGATATCTGTGGATTTGCAGGGTACTACTCATCACCCGACTCTTCCTTAAACTCCCATCATGCCAGTCCCCCAGTCTATCTTCAGTCTCTTATCACCTCAGCCCTGCATCAACCCCCCCATATCATCTCCAGCCACTTTCAGTCCCCTCTTTCCTCTCTATTATCCCTCGAAATCCAAATCCTTGAACCTCTATTTTCACAACTCCCTGAAACCTCCTGTCCCCAGTGCCACCTTTTCCCTCAATCACCTCGCATTCTGTCCACCCAAGAAGGCTGGCACCCTCCCATCTTCTAGCTCCTCCCTCCCCACATATCTATTTCCTAACTCCTAGTCAGCTTGACCTCCAACCCATGGTGGAGGAAGCTTCCTGCCAACCGACTATGGATTGGTGCTTGTTCCTCATTCTTTTGCCTCTATCTGCTGGTTGTGTTTCCTCCACTTGTGCTTTCACAAGCAGCCTATGGGATGGGCTCATGCTAGTGGGCTGATTGGTGGAGAAGGAGGCGTTCTCTCACCACAAAGCCCTGCCCATACCACAGAAACAAATGCTGGAAAGTTCCTCTGCTCTTAGCCAGGAGGGAGACAGGCTGAGACACTTCGGGTGTTCATAGTTTTTAATCTATTTTTATATGTCTCAGAAATTATATAATTTATAATGGATGTTCTTTCACCTGGGAGGTACAATTTGAGCTAAGCAAGTGTGAAGTTGCTAGCTTTTGGATTGGAGAACTGCGCAGAAAACAGGTGCTGCAGAAATAGATACGGTAATGGTCATTAGAAAGTGGCATTCTTCCTACTGCTGCAGACACCATCTTTTGTTTTATTTTGGCACATCCTGCCAATTTCCATCGTGCAGGCTGGCTCTGCAGCACCTGTGTGGGCGGTATCAAATTTAGTTGCATAGTTATAATATGCCTCTTTCAATATGCATAATCAGTAAAGCAGGTTTTACTCTATAAAATGTACATGTGAACTTGGGTAAATCACTTAATTTTTCAGTGCCTTGGTAAATCTCCCATCTGCCAAACCGGGCTTCTCACTTGTATTTAACTTTGCAAAATGCATTGGGATTTTCATGAAAAAATGGTGGTTCTTAGGCACATTTAACACATTGTTTAGATAATGCTTTACTATCTGGTCACACACCACCTCAAATAATACAATGTAATGTTCTGCACTTTTAAAAATAAAATCTTAAATGTTGTGTACATGTTATTTTCTAATTAAGATAAACTTTTCTTAAAGATTCCTTTTCAGACTGTTATTAAACACTGCCTATTTTACATGTCCAGTGACATTAAAGGATACTGTATTGCTTGTGATATTTGTACAGTGTGCCATTATATTCTTGACCGTAATTGCTCTTCTGGCCATTGTTGTGCCGTGTGTTCTATGCCAGTTCATTGCTTCCCAGAAATGGCTGCACTTCAGTGATGTAAAGGACTTTCCAATAGACACAGGAAGGCATCCTATTCCTCATGTTAAATACTATTAACTTCTTGAGGAAAATGAAAAAATTATTAAGGAAGGTAGGCATCATCACTCTGTTTTCTGTTTCAAATGAGATGCTGCTCGCAGGTCTCTTCACCCTTCTTGGTTAACCTTTTAAAAAGAAAATACTTTGTCATAACTGTTATGTGCACCAGTGAGTGGAATGCAAAAATTATCTATATAAGGGAGAAGTCTGTTACCTTGGCACAGTTCCACAGACCCTTACATTTTAATACTAGAGACCGCGTTCTGATACTGTTATGCATGACCAGCAGTGCCTCATTCCACAAGTAGTTCTGTTAACTTCACTGGCACCATTTATGGGGTAAGGTGAGTTTGTTTCACACACCGGCTGTAGAAAAATGATGGCTTCTTTAGAAGTCTGTACTTCCTGCTCTGTACTTTTTTGCTACAAGGTCACATAGCACATTCATTCTCTCTTTAAGCTTTTCATTTATTCTCAGACATGTGCTATCGTGTAGTTCTGTCAGGTGGCAGGCGGATGACCTAGCAGAAATAACAATAATCATTTGGAGGGAACCATTCACAGCTTGTATTTTGGAACGGTTTGACATTGTTTTCAAGGTGATGCTGCCCTTAAGAGAAGAGTGGTCTTTAAGACCTCAACACATAGCTTTATTCCACAGACTTTACAAAATATGCCATTCAAATCCCTTGGATATGTAAAATATGAAAAGATTTTTATACACCAATAAAATTAGAAAATCATGGATGCCAACCATTCAGGATTCTGTAAGTATTACTTTTCTGAACAATTTGGCTTTCTGTGTTTAAAAGAAAATACAAGCAATATAACAGTAATTTAAGAAAAAACCCAAACTAGAATTAAATGGTTTTAAAAATGACACCAACTTCACCCTTCCTTATGCTACTATTTTTTAAGAAGCAGCACATAGGCTATCCATGTTTTTAGAAACAGGATGTTGCTGTCACCAGGCCCAGGCTGGAAGCAAAGCAAGGATATCGGGATTTATTTGCCTGTTTGTTGCTGGCTTTTTTCTCTTCCTCTCCCTGTAGCATAGAATGAAGAGGCTTTGCCAGGTGGTAATTTGGGATCTATACTAGTGTAACCGTCCTGCCAGGTGGAGCCAGCAGCAGTCAGGGCTGGGTTCACTATCTTGGGGTTCCTCTCTATCCATCTAACACAGAACTGGCTTAAGCTCTCACTCAGTAACCTGGGAAATTCACACACCAACCCTGGGTGCCACTGAGAGGCAATGCTTCCCCTCTGAATCTGAGTGTAGAAGAGAAACATAATAAAAGGGAGGGAAGTAACTTGATATTCATTTTTGAAACACCACTGAGTTCATAAACAAAACCGTGAGTAAAAGTCCCGCTCCAAGTAGGCTGAGCCGTGTCCTTTTCCCCAACAGGTTCTGAAGTCCAGCAATTGAAATGTCCCCGTCACATGCCTAACCCTTCTCTGCACCCCACTCACAGTTGCTGCCCTGGGTCAGAGCAGACCCAGAGGTTAGAGGTGCATCTTCAGGGTTCACTTCCCAGCAGATAGGGGGAGAGAAAGAGCATCCTATTCACTCTGCTGGTTATTTGCCATCTGCTTGCTCACTGCTCTCTGCTACTGCCCTGCTGGCCATTAATCACCATCCGCTACTCAGCTGTGATCTCTGCACATTGGTCTTTATGGGTATGTCTACCCTACACAGCTTTTAGCAACAATTGTGTCAACACAGCCTTGTTGCTATAAACTTATGCAAACGCAGTGTGTTGACATTTTTGTCGACAAAATACTTCCACTCCCAAGGAGGGGCTTTCGCTTTGACAGCAGTGTACGGCTACCAACAAAGCAGTGTTCACGCTTTAACTTGACGTGGCGTGGGAGAGGGGCTTATGCACCTGTAAATTACACAAGTTTTGTCAGTCAAGTATTGACTGAACACAAACACTGCCCCTTCTCAAGTGTGTTCAGCTCCCATGGAGCAATAAAAAAGAGGCTCCTAATTAAATCTGTTTAGCTCAACTCTTGAAACAGTGGGGAGAAAGCGGCGAGGAGTCCTGTGGCACCTTATAGACTAACCGAAGTGTTGGAGCATAAGCTTTCATGGGCAAAGACCCTCTTTGTCAGATGCATGTAGTGGAAATTTCCAGAGGCAGTTTCTCTTTGAAGTCTGGTCCTGAAGTTTTTTTGCTGCAGGATGGCTACCTTTAGATCTGCAAGTGTGTGTCCAGGGAGATTGAAGTGTTCCCCTACTGCTGAGCTATAGTTGATCTTCAAGTTTGACACAATCAACTCAGGATTAAACAAAGAGGCTATGTCTAGACTGGCCCCTTCTCCAGAAGAGGCATGCAAAGCAGGCAAGTCAGAATAGGGAAATCCGCGGGGGATTTAAATATCCCCCGCGGGATTTAAATAAACATGGCCGCCGCTTTTTTTCCGGCTTGGGGAAAAGCCGGAAAAGAGTGTCTACACTGGCGCGATCCTCTGGAATAAAGCCCTTTTCCGGAGGATCTCCTATTGCAAGTAGGAATAAGAGATCCTCTGGAAAAGGGCTTTATTCCAGAGGATCGCGTCAGTCTAGACGCTCTTTTCCGGCTTTTCCCCAAGCCGGGAAAAAAGCGGCGGCCATGTTTATTTAAATCCCGCGGGGGATATTTAAATCCCCCGCAGATTTCCCTATTCTGACTTGCCTGCTTTGCATGCCTCTTCCGGAGAAGGGGCCAGTGTAGACGTAGCCAGACTGAATGGCTAGCTAACTACAAAAGCAGCTTCTCCTCTCTTGGAATTCACACTTCCAGATCAGCTACTAGAAGTGGGCCTCATCCTCCCTGATTGGATCCACCTCGTCATCTCTAGCCTGATTCTGGCCTGCATATTTATACCTGCCTCTGGAAATTTCCACTACATGCATCTGACGAAGTGGGTCTTTGCCCACGAAAGCTTATGCTCCAACACTTGGGTTAGTCTATAAGGTGCCACAGGACTCCTCGCTGCTTTTGCAGATTCAGACTAACACGGCTAGCGCTCTGATACTTGACACAGTGGGGAGAAACAGGTTCAACCAGTCTTACAGCCAGATGAGGACCAGGCTCTCCCCCGGGGTCACTGGGAGGTGGGCTGCATTTGGAGTAGAGAGAGAGCCATAAATCTGGAGAAGTTGTGCCCTGGTTTCCTTGTTTACCTTGAGCAGGGAGATGTCTGCTAGGGTGTTACCCACTTGTGGAGGAGTGTGGCATAATTAGAACTATGTTCCTGCAAAGGGAATGTTTTAGCCCTGGGTGGAATTTCTTTTGTCCCCAGCCGCCCTCAGCCCCTTACTTCTCATGATTACGGTGCTTGCTGAGATGCGTTCCTTGCAAGGTTCAGCAGGAAAGTGAGTGGAAATCTTGGAAACATTACATGGACCAAGTCAGAGAGGCGACAGTAGTTAAGGAAGCACACCAAAAGAAACAGGGAGCATATGGTTCGCTAAGTGTTAAGTCAATCAGTGAGTGAGTGCAGATGTTGTGAACAGTGCTTGAAAAGGGAGTTGTGGAACCACAAGGACAACCAGGCCTTCGCCAGGCAGGCCACAAAATGCACAGTCAGTGTGATGGAGGGACAGACTAAGATCCTCAAGTGTTCAGTGAAGCAGGACAGTGAGCCAACATGCTTGCCTCCCTTGTAGCAGATTCAAAATTTTGTGTCCAGCAACCCTCTCTCCATGTTCTCACATTTCTTCTCCCTCTTGGGGTACTCATTTTCCCATGCACATTACCTCCTCTCCCAACTTTGATTAATGTACCTGGACGACACACATTTGTGAGGTGTAGCTCTTACCTGGTAAGGGAAGTGCTGGCAGTCAGGCGTGTTCTATTGCATTTCATTGCACTGCTTTCTGATGAATAAAGACACACTTTTATAATGTCACAATGCTTTCATTTATTGTTCAACCTCCTCACAGACCAAGCGCTGTGATCCCTGGTGCAGGATTTAAAGGCAGTTCCTGGTTATGTGCTGCATTGGATGGGGGTGAGGGTGGGGAGGGGGCGGAACGCAGATAGGAAGCAATTATAACAGAGGTTTATTTCAGTGCTCATTTTCACAGTGCACCCTCAACGCCTCCCTGATGTTAACAGCAGACCTTTGAGCTCCTCTTGACAGCTCCAATGTCTGACTACTCAAATTCTGCAGCCAAGCGCTGTGCCATAGTGGTCTACCCCGAGTAAACAATTCCTCCTTAGTCACACAAATTAAGTAAAGTGCAACATGCAGTGATAACCACGGGAATATTGGCCTCAGTGAGCCTGCCATAGAGACACCTCCATCTTGCCTTGAATCTCCCAAAGGCACCTTTGACTTGGGATGTAAAAAAGTCGGTAATTGGGTGACTGTGTAACTGCTCATGGTAACCGATAAGTCCAGGTTTATTGGTTAACCATTTAAATAGTTATCCTATTCTATTCCTATCTTTGACCATCATGTGGCACCTGCTCAGCCCATTGTTAAAACACTCCTTATTACTGCCCAGATGCCCCGCTTAGGGTTTCACGAGCCACGGTTGCAAGGGGTAAGCCATGATCACTATGGGCATTTCCACATCCCCCCACTATAATCTTGTGGTCTGGAAAGGAAACCTGTGCCTATAGTTTTCTGTATAGGCCAGTGTTTCTGAAGAAGTGTGTGTCCTGCCCCTTTCCAGATTTCCTCGTGTTGATGTCTGTGAAATGCCCATGGTGATCCGCAAGCACCTGCAGCACTATCAAGCAGTATTCCTTCCTGTTGATGTCCTTAGTGACAAGGTGGACTGACCCTGAAATCGGAATGTGTGCCATCTATTTCCCTCCCCGCCAATTGAGAAACCCATGTCCACAAAGCCAGCCACCGTGTCATGCACATTTCCTGGAGTCATGGTCCTCTGTAGCAGAACGTGATTTATTGCCCTCTGCACTTGCAGCAATGTAGTTCCAGTGGCGGACTTCCCCACTGCAAACTGATTGGCAACTGACCGGTAGCAGTCTGGAATCACAAGCTTCCGCACAGCAATTTTCACACGGCTCTCAACCAAGAGAATAGTTCTCATTCTGGTGTCCTCGCATAGCTGTCAGGGGCCAGCTTGGCGCACAGCTCCAAGAAGGCTGCTCTTTGCATCCTGAAGTTCTGTAGCCACTAGTTTTCATCCCACAGCTGCCTGATGATGCAATCCCACCACTCATGCTGATTTCCCTAGCCCAGAAGTGATGGTCTACTGCATCCAGCTGCTCTGTGACTGCCAAATGCAGTGACCGGTTGTCACTGTCCATATTGTGCGCACAGTCAGACTCCTCCAAGTCTTCTTCCTCTGTCAGTAATTTTCAAGATGATCTCTGCTGCTGTGCGCAAGGTTCTCCCCCCCCCCCTCCAGTTAGCAGAGCGTGCGAGAGAAGTGTGGTACCCATCCTTTCTTGCCACAAATTCCAGAGTGCAGTTGGAAAGAGAGCTCTAAAGGACACCAAAAGCCCCTAAACAAAGCGGTGCCCAACAGGCTATTTTGCACAGTCCCAAGATACCCTGTACTTTGTTCTGCAGTCCCACAACACATAGTGACAGATGGTGTCACCATGCACCGTGGGACACACGCAGAGTGCACTGCTTCTGCTGTCAACGGGAACTCCCAATGTGAACACAATCTGTCGACAGAGGGGGCAAGTGTGAACATGTAGTAGTCACTTTGCTGTTGTTGATTTCTGTGTGTTGATACTAGTTTCCTTGAGAGAACTTGCCAGTGTAGACAAGCCCTTAGACCAGGGCTACTCAACTTTGGAAGCCCCGGGGGCCACAATGATACTCTCAGCACATGCCGAGGGCCGCCACTTAAGTGTGGTTGCATCTACATGCAAATATATGTGCAAATATATGAAAATGGCTTTTTTCACACTGATGGGCCTGAATACAAAGCACTTCCCACCTCCTCCCTAGGGGCTAGAAACGCAGACACCCTGTACCCGTCTGTTCCCGCCAGCCCGTCCGCTTGTGTCTTTCAGTGCTCACCCTGCCTGGGAGATGCCTCGCGTTGTGGAGCGTGTTCCCTGTGGAGGCCATGTTCAAACGAGCCCACTTGCGGGTTGCGTCTTGCGCCCTGTGTAAACCCCAATCTGCATCGTGGGCCACGTATTGAATAGCCCTGCCTTAGAGCCTGAGCTTCAGCCCAAGCCAGGAAGTCTACACTGCAGTGAAAAAGCCCTGCAGCCTGGGCCCTTCCAGCCTGAATCAGCAGGCACAGGCGGCTGCTGGTGGCTGATTGCAGGGTAGATGTACCCCAAGGCAACAGTATCTCCACCAGTTCTCCATTGCTCCCAGCTGTGAGTCAGATTGTTGCTGGGGCAGTGAGTCACTGTCAGCATGACCTGGTGCCGCAGTGCTCCACAGCTGGACATGGAGGGTGCTGAGCACAGTGCAAGGGCTGGGGGGCAGCGATTCCCACAGTTCCGCATCCCTCCACTTCCGTGCTGGTGTCTCCTCTCCCTCTGCACATGTGAAAGTTTTTGGCTCACTTCTAGAAGAGTTTATAACGAGTTCTCTGATCTCTGATAACTGGCGAATGATTCCCAAGCCAGGATTAGATTCACAGTGCTTTTTCATTGCAGGCTTAACTGTGTGCAAATAATAATAATAATTAATAATAAAATAATAATCATAACTAGCTCTTGTATTGTGCCTTTCTCCAGCAGACCTGAAAGTGTCTAATGTAGGTATTCTCACCGCTTGCCTTAAGGGAAAGAAGTACTGTCGTGCCCATCTTACAATGGGGAGCTGAGTCACAAGGAAGCTATGTGAGGCTATGTCTATCTACACTACAGGGTTCTTGCGCAAGAAGCTTGTTGTGGAAGAGATCTTCCACAAAAACGTCTTGCGCAAGAGTGTGTCCAGAATGCATGGATGCGCTCTTGAAAGGAAACTCTGATTGCTGTTTACAGAATGGCCATCAGGGCACCTGTGCTTTTTTTGATTGCCTCTTTTTGCCAAAAAAAAAAAACCTGTTCACTGTCTACACACACCTTTTTGCGCAAGAGCTCTCGCAGAAGGAGGAATACCTACACTGGAAAAACGCCTTTGTTCTTTTGCTTTACTTGTGCAAAAATGTGCTTGAGGTGTGGATGCTCTGCAAGTTCTTGCAGAAAAACTCTGTAGTGTAGACCGAGCCTGAGTGGCCCAAGGTCATTGTGGTCTCGTGCGTCCTAGTAGGTACTCATCTAAATATATTCCTGCAGAAATAAGTGAGTTGAAGTTTGTTTTAATAGTCTCCAGCACTTCCCCTCTTCAGTATTGCACTTTAAAATTTTTTTGCATAAATCTAAAGCAACTCTCAACTGTGGGAAAGGCAGGAAATGCACAGTGAAGGGATCTAGTCAGTTTCCACTGCCATGCCACTTATCAGATAATGTTTATAACAGTTTGGAAGATATTTTAATCATTGGTCTTTATACTGTACAAACAAATCAGCTCTCTGCGAACATGGGTGGGGTGTAGCTGCAGAAAATATGAAAAGTATCCAACTCCTTGAGCCTGTGCTGCTGAATTAGAGGGCATACAAACACTTGAATTGGTTTTCAAAGGCAGGCTGGGTGTACTGGGGCTATGTCATGTGAAACACACAAAGCAGTGCAGTTGAATAACTTTGCACAATTTTTAGATTTGCCAAAAGTGCAGATGGTTTTTAACAGGTCTGCTTATGAGAATTGTAAGTCCTTGAGAGCCATATGATAAAAGAAATAGAAAATCAGTAGTAAGGTTGGCTGAAGAGCTGCATCACCACAAACAGGGACTTTCCTGTTCATTGTAAACTGGAGTCCACCCAAAGTGGAGTCTCTTGGCCAGTGAGAGAGTGAAGATGCTGCCCAATAAAACACACAGCTCTAGGACAAGAAAGACAATAGTAGTGTCCGTGCATCACTGTGAATTAGGGATGTTAAATATCGGTTAACGAATAGTCGATTAATCTCATGAATTTTTATTGGTTACTCGACTGTTCTGTAGTCCCCAGGGGTGGGACCAGCAGCCAGTGCGCTCCGGCCCCACTCCTGAGGAGCCCCCTGCCACTCCGTGCTACTGCCAGCTCCCCTGGCGGACCGGCTGCCTCTCACCCCTCAGGGTGGCAGCAGCCCCTATCCTGGGACTGGTCTGAGCTCCCAGACCTGGTGCGAATCAGGACTGAGTCAGGCTGCTTGCTCGCCTGGCTCCTATTACACTTTAAATGTAGAGCCTCAGCAGGGGTAGGTCCCAGACCAGGCACGAGCCGGGACTGAGCCAGACTGCTGGCCAGCCTGCTAAAACATTTACTGGCTAAGGGGGGGGGGGGAGGGAGAAATGTGTGTGGTCTGTGGCATTAACCTATACGCTTTTGCTTATTGGTTAATCGATTAATTAACTATACTATTATATCCCTACTGTGAATAGCTTAAGTATCTTTCAAATAATATAGCCCATGTTTATTTAGCTAGCTTCTGATATTCACCTTCTGTTTAGTTGCATGCATGTCTGATCAGGAAGCCAAGTTAGCCAAATTGCAACCATCTTTAATACAAAACAAATACAAATGCTTTCTTAAATGTTTCTTTTCATACAGTAAACTGCTTAGACCAACATGTCCAACGGTCTCCAGACAGAGTGGCTTTGATCTGGGAGAAAGATGAGCCTGGCACTGAAGTGAAAATCACATACAGGTATGGCACATTCTCTCAGGTTGCTGTTAAATGGGTCTTGCATATGGCTAGCTAAAGAGCGGTTGCACTGAAATACCATGTCTAGGTTACATCATTTGCCTTCTCGAGTGGCAGAGCAGTGCTAGGGGTGAGAATGACACACTGCGGAGCACTGGTACCTGGATGTATTATCCTACATTTAACAGGTATGGCATATGCTTCCTTCAGTTGTCCTGTTGCATGGCAGGTGTAGCTATGCCGCTGTCCAGAAATGAGACCCTGTTTGGTGCTTGTTACAGCTCTGGATGGAACCATTTGCCCCATTTCCTTTGCACTCTGGATCCTGGTAGGCCATTATTTCTCTCTCTTGCATGGAGATGGGCAAGGTCCGCTGCTCTCATGCACCCACCAATGAGCATATTTCAACTTGAATGTTAAGGGCGAGCTCCTCGGCTGGTATAAACAAGCATAGCCTCGTTTTTGTCAAATAGGAACTCAGCCGGTTTACCCCAATGAGACTCTGCCTCTATGTTTCTGGTACATTTTTAGTTAGAATGGACCATCATTTGAATGGAAACTCTCAGGACTGAAAGGCTCAGCTTTTCTGCTTTATCTGGCTTATTTCCAAATCTGTCAGTTTTCCTCTTTGCTCTTTAGAAGAAGCTGGGACTCAAAGGATGAAAGCAAAACTTGGGCACTCTGAGTACCCTTTTCAACACAAACAAGTGCTGGCTTTCGGTCAATTAAAAAGTGGAGGTGCTGTCAGACGACTCATTTCTATCATGTGACACCGCTGACATCAGCCACGCCATGCTGGGAGAATTGGTTCTATTCCCTTAGCCTCGCTGTGCCTCACTTTCCCGTGTCAGAATGGCATTAATGATACTAACCCATTGTTACAGGGAGCTTTTAATTCCCAGTTTTCCAGCACAGTTGCACGGTGAATAATAATGACAGGGAAGAAGAACGATCTTCTTAACTTTGAATGTTACTTATTTTTCAGAATTGTAGCAAATATGCTGGTTATCTGCAACACAATTGAGTTTGTGTATTCAAAATGTAGACTTGGGTGGAATCGCCACCTGCACTCCAGGCGCACCTAGGTGGGTGCATCTGAAGTGGGGTGTCTCAAAAGAGCCATTTGCAGTTCCCTGTTGATGCCAACTTACAGCCGGCTTTGGCCATCCTCCCTCTCATGGCTGGCACGTCCCTATATGCGGGGAGGGGTGGGAGTTGGCACACCCCTTTTTACACTTGTCTCTAGGACAGGTACGGATCCCCCCACCTCAGGGAATCCTTAGTAGCCTACCCATGTTTGCTTGTCCACGAGACTAGTGCATTGGGCATGTGATCTGTGCTGGAATCTGACCTTTATGTCTATAGAATATCTTTTCAAGGCTATGGATGGTTGGGATTCCTTGGATTTATTTGAACACCTGTAGGCACCTATGATCTTTCTCAACTTCACTATTTATTAGTGTCGCTTTAAAAGAAGGCTGCTTGAAATGTGAGAGCTGGCCAATAGGAAAAACAGGCCTTGCAGCTGACTACATTTCTGTGGCAATGCAGAATTACAGCACAGTAAGCATAATGCGGCAGTTATAGCATCTATAAAACTCCTGAAGACATAGCTTGGTTTGGATCATGGAGTTACTAAACGACTGATTGTACAGGTGCAGTATCACCTTTCAGATTTGATTAATGAGTAACCACAGCACAAGGATATGTTTGACTGAGAAACCTTGACTGATGGTTGCTAGACACATCAAGCTTGCTTCTGGGCCTCGTTCCATCCCTTTATGGCATTCTGATGCCCGAACCCAGCCACAGCAGGGTTTGGGGGAATGGTGAATTTCTCTCTCTTTAATATGCAGAAAAATTAAGAAACATTTCCCCATTTCAGCCTGATGCAGAAGGCATCTCACAAACACAGACTGTGCAGTAGCTTTTCCAGGAATCTGTTTGTTGCCTTCTTGTGTCTGACATACTCCAAGAAGGGATGGATGAACCATTATGTAAGAAAATCTGGCCAGCTCATGAGAACTTTACCTAAGAACGGCCACACTGGGTCAGACTACAGGTCCTCCTAGCTCCGTGTCCTGTCTGCCGACAGTGGCCAATGCCAGGTGCCCCAGAGGGAGTGAACAGAACAGCTATCCAGTCACCTCCCATTCTTCACCCTAAACCTCACCTGTGCAAAAAAGAGGCATTGTTACCCACACTTGATGCCAGGACAGTCTTGGCCTGGCCTTCTGTCTTGACAGGACTAGACCTTTTAGAGGGACTCCCAAATGATTTGTCTTGATGGCAGATGGGTCACAGGGGTTCCCAGTCTCTAAACCTGTGGTGTCCAACACGCTAGCCACATGTGGCTGTTTGGCCGGTCGAGTGTGGCTAGCTGGCTTGAACAATGTGGCTATTTGGCCGGTTGAGTGTGGCTAGATCGCTATAGCAGTAGTCACTTTAGTGGCTTCTGCTTCAGAACTGGTTGGACACCCCGGCTCTAAACAAAGACTTTCCAAGTGGCAATCTGACTGCATTAGTGGGTGCTACCAATCTTGTAATCTCCTTACTCTGGGAGGTCTATTCCTCCTCTCCAGCCTTCCTCAGGAATGTTCCCATCATTGCTGTGACTTGGGCCTCTCCACATACATTGGCAGAGCACTAGGCAGTAATTCAGTGGTACTCAACCAGGGGGCTGCCAAGCAGGGCCAGCCTCAGACTTGCTGGGGCACAGGGCAGAAAGCCAAAGCCATGTCCCCAAAGCCCCGCCACCTGGGGCTGAAGCTGAAGTCTAAGCAGCTTAGCTTTGCGCGGCCCTGGCTGTTGCCCTGTCTGCTCCCCACTCATTCTGGCCTGGCTTTTTTATGCAGCAAACAGTTGGTGTGGCCCTGGTGGGCTGCCGAGTTTGATAGCGTGTTTGGGGGGCTTCAGCATGTAGAGTTGAGAGCCCCGGCAGTAACTCCAGACTCTGCTTCTGATGCTGAGTTGGGCTCAATATCGCCCTTGTCTCCAAAGTCCCCTTCTCCTTTGAGGGGAGCGGCTCAGTAGGTTCCCAGAATGGAGTGCCCAGAGGGACTGCTCGAAGAAGCAGAAGAAGTGATTAGTCCCTGTGCAGTAATGGGAGCTCTTAGAGAGCTTGCTCATGTTGATTCCAAGTAACGGGGGTGGGTGTGTTTGTGTGTGTGTGTGTGTGCGCGCGCGTGCACACGCACAGTCACTGGAAGGTCCTTCCCCCACCCAGCAGGACCTGTCGGGTCAGTCTAGATGCCTCCTGGAGTCACACCTTCGCAGCACCACAAATGGGGCCCTGCCAGCCTGTCACCTCACCTGTCTGTTCTGTATCAGAGGCAGCAGCGTGGGGCCCTCAGCCAATCTGTGCATGGAGCTGGTTTTTAAACCAAAACCCAGCTCCCCTCACGGACCAGCTCCCGCCTGCCATCCTGCATCGCTGCCTCTGACAGAGGGGCAGCAGTGCGAGATGGCAGGGGACTCCCCAGGAGTGAGGCTGGGAGTGCACTGGCTGCTGGCCCTGCCACCGGGGACTATCACATTGTTGTATAACCACTAAAACGTTATGTGGCTACACGACTATTCAGTTACGCGCTAGCTAACATCCCAATCTTACATCTATCCATGCCTCTGTAAACGCCACTCCCATTCATCTGATGAAGTGGTTTTACCCACAAAAGCTTATTCTGTACCCTAAAACAACCTGCTAGTCTCTAAGATGCTACAGAACTCCTCATTGTTGTACAGTATATCCCTTTTTGTGTTTACTTTCTGCCAACAATAGAACAGTCTAGTTTATTGACTCAGATGTTTTTGGAAACAGTTTAAAAACAGATGTCAGCATTTTTTTTCATTCCCTCAACCACACAAGTGAGCAGATGTAGTCTGAGTCAGAGCCTAGTTCTAAGTAAAATAAAAATATGTATCTAGTCTAGAGAGCTATAAGGCTGAGAAATAAAAACATGGACAGTTCATAAATTTGGGGTCAGATTGTGGGGACTTAACTCACTAGTGCAGAGTTGTCAGATTGTGGGGACGTAACTCACTAGTGTAGAGTTGCTCATGTGAGTAGTACCATTGATTTGAATGGGAGGACTTATTCGAGTAAGCACTCACCCAAAGGAGTCAGGGGTTCATAATCTGGCCCGGCAGTGAATATTTAAGTAATGATGGAATCTTAACACAGTGAAAAAGAGCCAGGCTAAAGTTGTAGGCCAAGTAATTCACTAGAATCAGTGCTGGTTCATGGGAAAAAAATGTGGTTAACAGAAACTGTGCAAGCATATGAGGAGTACAGGCAGTCCCCGGGTTACGTACAAGATAGGGACTGTAGGTTTGTTCTTAAGTTGAATTTGTATGTAAGTCGGAACTGGTACATATTGTAGGGGAAACTCTAGCCAAACATTTCTCCAGAGCTCAGTTTTATTCTCCCACACCTCACTTCCCTCAGTCCTTTATTCTCAAGCTGAGGAGTCTGCTGAGAAAAGCCACTCCGCGTCTCCCTGGTCTGCTGGGGGGGGGGGGGCGCTAGCTTCGCGTTTCCCTGGTCTGCTGGGGGGAAGCAGCTAGTGTGGGGTTGCCTCACCCCGTTTGTAAGTAGGGATCCGATGTAAGTCGGATCCATGTAACCCGGGGACTGCCTGTATATGCAAGTAAAGGAAGGAGAAGTTGCGAGCCATAGTTGTTCCCTGGGCACAGCTGCAGTAAGCATTTCTGCAGTATGCGGGCCTAGCTCCCCAGAGTTCTGAACAGCAACAGAGCAGGGTCCCTGGTGTAGTGATGCAGCTAAGAGTGACCTGTTGATTTGCTGCACTGCTGTTTGCATGTGTAGTGAGGGGTAGCCTGTTTTATGCAAAGGTATAGAAAGGTGGAAACAGAAACACACATTTGTAATACATCACATTAACTTTGTAGTCACCACCTGGAAAGCTCTCCCTTAAAAATGCCCTCCATTTGCTAAACATATCCCTTTAACCCGTCATGTGATATATTTCTTTGTACAGCTTGTGGAAAAAGGGAACAGATGTAGGATAATTCTGCAGCACTTTGCTTATAATGGCACCTGCCTTTGAAACAATGCTGTGAGGTTTGGGACTGTTATACTTCTAGTATTGAAGAAAAAAGATTCACAACCAATTATAAACTTTCACAGGGAAAAGAAAAGCAGTGGGCGGGGGCAGTTGGTTGGAAACTAGTTACCCTTCGAATACAATGATTTAACAAGTTCCTTTTCTTTTTATTACCTTTGTAAATGGGATGCAACCAAGAGTATAATCTGTGGATTGTCAGGCAAGAACTGGCAGCCTGGTTTAGACCCCGAATGGGGAAGTTGGGCTGTGTACATTCCCATCCATGCCCTATTTCAAGGCCGAGGAATTGGCTGGGTGAATTTCCTACAGTTCAAAGCCCACTGCTATGTGGAAAGAGGGGTCAGCATGTGAGATGCTGAGTCAGTTTGGGTTCAGAAGGTCAGGTCCCAAGAAGGCAGCTTGTGTAATTCAGACTAATAATTTTTGTGGCACCATTCCAAGTCACAGTAGTGTGACTACGCCTGGGGTCAGGTTTATTAGGAAAATAATCCAAGTACATTTCTTTTGCAAAATACCACATCCAGACAGAGTATTTGATGTGGGCTCTTATGTGAAAATAGCTAGCCTCTTCCCTTTAGAGAACTGTAGATGATCTTGCTGTAGTTGAAGATAACACCAGGCTAGGACAAATGTTTCAGTAAGATAGGAGACCATCCATCCACAGGCCAGTGGGAGCACAGCTATATGCTGATAAAAGCTGACGTTTACAGGAGTCTTTAGCACCAATGGCTCTCTCAGCGGACTGGGCAGTGGGTTTTGAGGACCTCGTTGCTTCTCCCCATGGGAGGGGAAGGAATGGAAAACTGAGTCAGGAAAGTTTGCATTCGTTAGGTTATGACGTTAGCAAGAGCATTGGCACAGATGATGACTTGCTGGCTGAATTCAGCAGTTTTCTGTGCTTTTGCCAATGGTTGTTGCTGTGATTACTAGGGCTAGCGGTGAGAGCTGCCCAGAATTTGTCAAGCATTCAGAAGAAAAGGAAAGCAGTGATTATCCCAGCATCCCTGCTTCCTTCTGGCATGATGCTTCCACACCCCAAGCCTGACCCAAAGCCCTTTGAAGTCAATGGAAAGACTTGGTAGCCCACGCTGACTTGACTAGTAGACCAGGCCCATGGCCATGCAGCTAGCCACGAGAGCAGTGCTGTTGCTTCTCAGCAGGCAGGAATGTGCCCTTTAGCTCTCTCCTGCTAATATTCCTAGTAAAGGCTGAATCTCTCCAGTCCGGCTCCCTCGAGATCCCTCCCAGATCATTATTGAAGATGTTAGGTAAGACCAGACCTAGCCCTGGTTCCTGAGATAAGCCACTAGTGATACCCTCCCCCAGACAGACACAGAACCCTTTGTTGATGGCCAGTGAGTTAGTGGGAATTCATTTTTCAAGCCACATTTTGTGAGACCTTCATTTCAACTAATTCTTGTTTCTGTTTTTCTTGCCAAATACAAATGTTTGGAAAAAGAGTTCAGACTCTCATCCCTTTTGAGGTCATCATTCATTTTTTCCACATCTTCATTTATTAATGGACCTGTTGTCTCCTGGGTCTTTTCTTTTTTACATCTGTAAAACCTTTCATATTCATTCCCCTTAGCCCTATTCGCTAGCAGTTCATTTTGCCTTTGTTGTCCTTATCTTCTCTCTGCAGGCTGTAACCAACTCTGAATTTGGTTGTCTCCCCCTTTCTTATTTCCAGTGCATTCTGACAGACAGAGGCTAGGGACATCACCTTGTGTGAAGGAAAACTTCCTTTTGTTTGTTTTAAACCTGCTACCTATTAATTGATTGTATTATGGTATGACGGCGCGTTGGGGGTCCCCCGTCTCCTGCACCCCGAAATGGCACAAACAGACTGCACCAGCCGGTGGAATAGAGGAAGTTTATTGCCTCTCCAGGATACAGCACAGCACAGATGTAATCTGGTCACAGAGCTGGGCTAGGATGCCTCAGGCCCCCTTGAGATGGGGGAGACTGGGCCCCTAAACTCCAGCCCCTTTCCCTAGGCTGTCTCCTCCATGCTTCCAGCCAGCAACTAACTAACTCTCTTCCAGCCCTGCCCCCCAGCCAGGGCAGCATTCCACCTTCCTTTGTTCCTCTCCATGGGGGGTGTCTGGCCATACTGGTTTGCATAGTGACTCATCCTGTTTTGCTGGGTCATGGTACCCACGGCAGCCAGTGGGGGTTACCCCAGAGCCAGCAGCATAGAAACCAGCCAGGTACCCCCACTACGTCACATATGGGAAGGACTAAATAACCCTTCTTTATTCATTTTTCCACAGCAGTCATTTTACAGACCTCTATCATACCTCCCCCCCAGTTGTCTCCTTGCCCAGCTGAAAAGTTCTAGTGTTCTCTCCTCATAAGGCAGCCGTTCCTACCTCTAATAATTTTTGTTGCCCTTTTCTGATGTAAAATTAACAGGTTAATGGACTAAGGAGTCTAAGGATCTGTAACTCTTCCTTAGTGCTTATTAACTTATTCAAGCTCTGTCATTAAGCCAATACAGGCAGTCCCTGGGTTACATCAGTCCGACTTACGTCGGATCCCTAGTTACAAACGGGGAGGGGGGGAGGCGCAGCTAGTGCGGGGTGCCTCCCCCACTGTCGCCGCCTCTGGTGGCGCGGGGGGCGCTTTCCCCCAGCAGATCAGGGAGACGCGGAGCTAGCGCCCCCCCCCCAGCAGACCAGTGAGACGCGGAGCGTCTTTTCTCGCCGCGGAGGACGCGGGTCTGCTAGGGGGAACAAGACACCAGCCAAAAGGGGGCTCCCCAGAGCGGGAAAAATTAATTTCCTAGGGAACAGCAGGAGCAGCAGGCAGTGAGACCCATTGTGTTACAGTCCCCACCTTGGGAGCAACAGCTCTTTCCCTCTTCAGCACTAGAGCTGCAAGTATCTTGTTAGCGTCATGTGAAATTAACAAGTCCCTTCCAGCTGGGCAGAGGTGAAGCTGAAAAATTACCCAGTGGTGTGGGTGGGCAAGAATGGGGAGGAGCAGGACAGAAGGGAAGAGGGGATAAGCCCCAACCCCACACCCTGGCTGGAGCGGAGCAGGGTAAGCCCCGAGGGGATGGGTCTGGTTGCAAAGTGGGTGAGTGGACAATGAGGACCCACCTGTGGCTAAACTCCTGTTTGCAACACAGAATTTTTCTTTAAAATTAATCCTGTGGATAAATTCACACACACTTCACAGGAAGGGATTTCCATTTTCTGCTCAGCAGAATACAACAACAGCTTTGATTGTATCAATATTTCACTGTGCTCTCCAATGACTATTGATTACACTTAATACCCATTTCACTGAACCATCTGTAGCAAATTCTATTTGGAACAGTAATATGCATTGAATAAACTTTTTTTAGTTATATACAAAAAAGAATTCTGACTATTAAATGAATAACTGGGATCTTTCAGGTACCCCAAAAGGAAGATTTGGATATAGCACAAAACACTGAAACTTATGATCAATTTTTAATTAAAATATCAACCAAAAAAACCTTCATATCAAAACAGTATGTGTTTTTCTTAGAATAAGGAAGTTGTATGAGAATCAGGGTCTTTTCCACCTAACTCCAGCTCCCCCCCCCCCCCCCCCCAAAATATGTACCAGTTCCGACTTACATACAAATTCAACTTAACAAACCTACAGTCCTTATCTTGTACGTAACCCGGGGACTGCCTGTAACAACCCAAGATTAATCAGAGTTCCAGAGTGTTTATACAAATGCTGTTCCTGAAAGCTAAGTAAATAAATAATTAGAATGTACTTTCTGAATTAGGACTTTTTGGTATATCTGTTCAGGACAAGCAGGCAGTGGACTGAAAAGTACAGACATTTTCATTCTCAGTTTCCATTGTGGTTAAGTGATTGTCATCTTTCTGCCTGCAGCCATCTGCTTGAGCTCATTTCCTTCCGTGCAGCCCAGCTGATCACCAAAAGCAGATTTTTTTTTTTACATGTGAGAACTATGATAATAAATAAATATAAAATGCAGAGAGACAAACAGAAATTGAACAGTACCAGGAAGCTTGAAGCTGTGACATGTTTACTTAGTGTTGAAGGAACTAATTTGTGCCATGAATCCTGGTGATTATGTTGATTTAAAAATTACATTGAAACAAGGGCTCTGAAGCCCAATGATTTGAATACACAAGCTGTACACTGGTTGCACACTGTCACAGTGTGGCAGAGCGCTGCCTGAGCCCAGGATCCTGCACTTCTGGCAGACATCCCGCCACATGGCCTCTTTCTCTTTACTAGAGGCAGGGTCACAGCCTACTGAGCCATCCTCATCACAGGCTAGTCCAGAGTATGGGGTGTATGTGTGAAGCCTCTCTACAGTCTCCCGACCCAGGGACAGGCCCTGTAGTGGTGAGGAACCTGGGCCCACCCATTACTCTGGGTTCCAGCCCAGGAACTCTCAGGCAGTGGCAACAGGCAGGGGGTTTGTTCTACTCCCCGTTGGGTAACTACTTCCCTGGGCCACTTCCCCAAAGGATCCCTCCCAGGACCTTCCCTCGGGTACCTGAGAAACTTACCCTGCTCCTTGCCTGACTTGCAGCTCTCACCCAGACCCTGCTCCCTCTCAGCACTTTGGCTCCTTCCTACCTCCTCACAGGCCCCAGAACTGACAGAAGAGGAGCCCTTTTAAACCCGTCTCTACTGGTTCTTGATTGGCCCCAGGTGTCTGATTAGCCTGACTCCCTTGGCGCTGGAAGGCTCCTAATTAGCTCCAAGTGTTCTAACTGGCCTGAGTGTCCAGCCTGATTCTGGAAAGTGCCTGCTGGTTCCTGGCCAGACCCTGCCACTTTACGCAGGGAGCAGAGACCTGCTTAATCTAGGGCTCACATACCTCCCTTCCAGTGCTCTTCTATAGCCATGTGACCTGACTCGGTCACAATAGGCATACCTGCACACAGCAATACCTGTATACCTACAGAGCTCTCGTTTCTCTGGGGCCTTTCTGCAAAGAGCACTGTGGCGAAGTCGGGCCCCCCGGTCAGCGGCACCGCTGCCGTGCCCCCCCTCTCGCCTATATCCACCACCCACAGTCTCGGCTTCCCGAGTCCTGAGCCTTCTGTCCTGGCCCTGGGTTTGTGGCCGCCCCGCCCGGGCTTTCGCTCAGCCCGCGGGCTTGGGCGGGCCCCCCGCTCTCCGCCCCGCTCACGACCCAGCAGCGGGGGTTGGCCCTCCGCCGGGCTCGACCTTCGGTCCTCTTTGGGTGCAGGGCGTGTGGCCGTCCGTCTGCGGCCTCAACCCTCCTGGCCCCCGGCTGGGGAGTCTCGTCGCCCAGGGCAAGGGCTGCGCGGGTCCGGACTCCCTTCTCCGTCCCGCTGGCTCCTCCGGCTCCGCTCCCCTGGTTGCCTGCCAAATGAAAGGGAATGCCGGCAGCCCCCTTCCCTTCCGGCCCCTCCCCCTTTTGAGCCGGCACGCCAGGGGCGTGCCGCTCACCCTGGCGTCTCCCGTCCGCCTCCTCCTGGGTCCCGCCGCCCGCCGTGCCCGACGCGCCTGCGGCCGCGCGCCCCCACTCCTCTCCCCGTGAGCTTTCCCCCGGGCTCCGCTCCGCCGTGCCGCTCGGCGCCTCTCCGGGGGAGGGGCTGGCAGTGCGGGGAGCTTCTTCCCCGTCACACACCTCCCCTCCCTGTCCCTCAGTCCTCTCCTTCCGTGTCCCCCTTTCCCCACAGCGCGATAAGAAGTCTGCGTTGACGTGCTCCCGCCCCGCCTTGTGGGCCACCGAGAACTTGTACTGTTGTAAGAACAGGTACCACCTCATTATCCGCGGGTTTGCCTCCCGCATATTATGCATCCATTGCAAGGGTGCGTGGTCGGTTACCAACTGGAACGCGCCCCCTAACAGGTAGTAACGGAGTGCTTCTACCGCCCAGCGCACTGCCAGTGCTTCCCGCTCGATGGTGGAGTACATCTGTTCTCGTGGCAGCAGCTTGCGGCTCAGGTAGAGTATCGGTCTCTCGGTGTCGCCCTGCTGCTGGGCCAGGACTGCCCCCAGAGAGGAGGTGCTGGAGCGCCCGGGCATTGTGGGAAGTGCTGGCTGCTTAGCCTGGTGAGCAGAGTCTGAGAGGTGCTGATGGCCTCACACTGGCCACATTTGGGTCCAGCACTGCGGCTTAAGGCTTAATCTTTCTATTCATGCCCGTCTGTGTGAAAGAAGCTATTTGCATATATTTGCATGTAGATGCAACCACACTTAAGTTGCGGCCCTCAGCATGTGCTGTGAGTATCATTGTGGCCCCTGGGGCTTCCAAAGTTGAGTAGCCCTGTTATAAGATTATGCTGTGTAGCATTGTTATAACCAGAGCTGGTCTTAGGGGCGGGCGAGCCGGGCGGTTGCCCAGGGCCGGCTCTGGTTATAACATGTCCCAACATTAAGAAAAGCAAGCTCAAACTATTTTTTTAAAGACAAAGAGCTTGTCTCCATTATGCTGGGGATCAATGCTGCAGTGATCAGTCCACCAGCTGTCGATTTATTGAGTCTGCTTAGATGCGATAAATCAGTCTCTGAGCGCTCTCCCATAGACACCGGTACTCTGCCAGGTTGAGAAGAATAGCCGGTATCAACGGGAGAACAGTGCCTGCCAACTTTATCACACACAAGACACCGTGGTAAGTATGTTGATTTCAGCTATGCTATCTGTGTGGCTGAAGTCACGTATATTAGATGAAGCAAAATACAGGACTATGTAGCACTTTAAAGACTAACAAGATGGTTTATTAGATGATGAGCTTTTGTGGGCCAGACCCACTTCCTCAGATCAAATAGTGGAAGAAAATAGTCACAGCCATATATACCAAAGGATACAATTTAAAAAAATGAACACATATGAAAAGGACAAATCACATTTCAGAACAGAAGGAGGATGGGGGGGGGGGGGGGGTGAATGTCTGTGGGCTAATGATATTAGAAGTGATAATTGGGGAAGCTATCTTTTTAATGGGTAAGATAACTAGATCCTTTGTTTAGACTCAGATGTAGAATGTCGAATTTTAGCATGAATGACAGTTCAGAGGATTCCCTTTCAAGTGCAGATTTAAAAGGTCTTTGCAGCAGGATGAAGGTGATTAAGTCATTGAGACAATGTCCTTTCTGGTTGAAATGGCAAGAAACTGTTTTTTCTTTGTGATCCTGTCTAATATCTGTTTTGTGGGCATTGATCCTTTGGCGAAGTGTCTGAGACGTCTGTCCAATGTACATAGCAGACGGACATGTATTTGCATGAGTGTATTTGCATGCTGAAGGCTGTGTGAACAGGCCAGGAGTGAATATCTTAACAGCAAAGTTCTGTGAAAAGCACCGGAGGTTAGAGGATTAAGGGGACACAGCTGTTCAGCAGCCCAAATTGTACCCTGGTCAGCTTTTCTTAGCTATCTCTAGCTATTAGAGATCAAGATGAGGCATAATGTATGGGTACAGGACTGGAGGCTGCAAACACACTTTATAGGGCCACAGGAAACTTGGCCACCCCCATAGTAAGTGGACATCCGGCTAACTGAAATCCTGCCAAAGCAGAGAGTGCTGGACTAGAGGGTACTTTGCTGTCTGACTCAGTTAACCCCTATGTACCAGTGTGGTGCTAGGGGAGATCATATATTTTATACCCACAGAACGGGAGAGTTTTCCTCACTAGTGATGTTAGATATTGTGTTTTTAGTAATCGTGTAGCCGCAACAATTTTTAGCGGTTACACAGTTACTAAAATACTCCCTGGGAGCAGGACTGGCAGCCAGTGTACTCCTGCCCCACTCCTGGCTACCCCTGCCATCCTGCGCTACAGCTTCTGAATCAGGGGCAGCAGTCCAGGGTGGCAGCAGCCCCTGTCTTTGGGGAGCCCGAGCTCCCTGCAGACAGAGGCTGCTCTGGCACCCCATGGAGCAGCCTCTCTACAGTGAGCCTGGGCCACCACAGACAGAGGCTGCTCTACAGCAGCAGCCCCTGCCCTTCTCCCCCATGCTGCTTCCTCTGATACCGAGGCAACAGCCTATGTTTGGGAGGGGGGGCACACGGCTCCATGGAGCTGGTGCTTGTAAGGAGCTGTCTTTTAACCTGGCTCCCCCAAACACCAGCTCCTGCCTTCCACAGGATCCCCACATGTATCAGCTCTCACCTGCCCCCCCCCGTACTGCTACCTCTGATAGAGAGGCAGCAACGTGGGGGGAGGGAAGGGAAGGGGAGGGCAGGAGCCAGTACACTCAGGGAGATGGCTTGAAAGCCGGCTTCCTGCGTCTACCGACTCCTGCCTGCCCCTTTCACGCTCCGTGCTGCTGCCTTTCTATCAGAGGCAGCAAGGGGAGGGGTGTAGTGTGTAGTCGTTTGGATTAACTGATAAGACCAACTTTATTGGTTAATAATTTAAACGTCTATACGCTAACATCCCTATTCCTCATACATGAGCTCCCTGCCATGTTCCGGTGGCATTTCCTGAGTGGTGGCAGCATCAGCAGCTGGAAGCTTCTGCTGTCTTCAGGAGGCCCAGAGCTTACCCTAGCTCTCTGGCTCCTTGGCTCGTGCTAACCCCTCTGCCAAAACCGCATCCTGGAACAATCTGGGATGTTCTTGGAGTCCTTTAGTCCAAGCACTGAGCACTTCGACCTGTTTGGTGTGTGAGATGTGACAGTATCTTGGTCCAAAGTTTGGCTGATCTCGCCTATTCTCCACAGTACAGATGCCAAAGGAAATGTACGAGAAATTGCAATCTGTGAAGCCCACAATGCTGTCTTTTTAGTTTGTTAAAGGAACATTTCGGCCATTAAACCAGTGTCACATGGATAGGCAGTGTGAATAGTGTATTTGTTCCTAGTCCGTGCTTTTGGGTTTCTCTCTACAAGGAACTGGCTTGTGGTTTTGTTCTTGTGGCAGTGACCCCTTGTAACACCATTCCCGATAATGTCATTCCATAGTGAAATTGCACATTGTAAGGATCATGAGCCAATTGATCAAATTCTTGTAAAATATACTCTGGTTGAGTTTTACTCCGCCTCTGCCCTCCTGCATGTCAGATAAATACTGCGATTATCCTTTTCTGAAACATCAAATAGTTATTCCAGTTCTGCTTCTTTGCCAAGATGCCAACATTGTTTTAAGCAGATTTTAAGGCCTGATTTTCAGAGGTTCTTCCGCGGAAGTCAGTGAGAGCTGCTGTTCAGACGCTCTGAAAATCAGGCCATTCATATGTAGGGACAAATACAGGAAGAGGTGTGCTGCTAGCGCAGGTGCTGCATCATGTAGCTAGCCTGACAAAATGCAGAGGCTCATTACTGTCCTGTCTTCTGCCGCCCACATGGTACCACAGACATTATTCCTGGGTTCATTCATATATTCCAAGATGAAAAGGGACCATCGGGATCATTGTAGAACACAGGCCAGAGGGCTGCCCCAAAATGATCCCAGAGCAGATCTTTTAGAAAAATCATCCAGTCTTGATTTTAAAAAGAGTCCGTGATGGAGAATCCACCACTACTCTGGGGGAATTGTTCCTCTTGTGAATTATTCTCACCATTAAAATGTATGTCTTATTTCCACTCTGAATGTGTCTAGCTATGACTTCTACTACTGGATCATGTCATACCCTTCTCTGCTAGTCCGAAGAGCCATTATTACATATTTATTCCCCCTGTAGCTACATCTAGACTGCAATCAAGTCATTCCTTAATCTTCTCCTTGCTAAGATAAATTGATTGAGCTCTTTGAGTCTATCACTATAGGCATGTTCTTAACCCTTTAATCATTTTCAGGGCTCTTCTCTGAACTGTCTCCAGTTTGCCGGTAGGCTACTTTACACAGACAGAGGAGCTTTGCTTTGGTAGTAGTTGAGTCTCTTCTCCCCTGAGGTGATTTTGCAAAATACACACATTTTGTTGTCTCTTAATGCTGTTTGGATGCTTAGGGCCACGTATTGATCTGTATATGCAGCTCCCATTGACTGACCCCAGTACAAATGCACAGCTGGTACACAAGAATGCTTTTTCTGATGAAAACACAACCAGTGAACTTCATTAAAGGGGTGCAGTGTACTCTGTAGAGCAGAGCTACTCAACTTTGGAAGCCCCAGGGGTGACAATGACACAGGACATGCCGAGGACTGCAACTTAAGTGTGGTTGCATATATATGTAGATATATATGCAAATAGCTTCTTTCACACTGATGGGCATGAATACAAAGTTTAAGGCAAGATTACACAACACACAGGCCCCATTTAAGTCAGTTCTGCTGATACTAATAAGATACAATATTTACCCGATTTCCACCCCTATGACAGCACTTTGAATGAGCAATGACAGTCCAGGAATTTAACTACTGAACGTATCTCAGCAGAAGGCATTTATATTGACTACTTTTTGTTTTGGCTCCCACCCACGGGCCACGTGTTGAGCCCCGCGAAAACCCACACTGCACTGCGGGCCACAAACAAACAGGCCGCGGGCTGCGTGGTCAGTATCTCTGCTCTAGAAAGATGGAAGCAGCCTGAAATTTTGAAGAGCAAGGCAGCTTGTCCTGGGATTGTCCTCTTCTAGCATGGCCAAGGTGTTTGTGAGAGTAGCAGATTGTGGAGGAATACATTTAGCTGCTTAGCAAACCGTTGCTTTTTTAAATCATTGTTGTACCCAGAGGGTGAGTTGGATTGAGAAATGAGTGAGCAGCTTGGAACAATGAACTGGCATAAACCAAAATGTGTGTAAGAATGTATTAATGTGATTAACAATCCAGTAACCTGATGTGCAGGAGGTCAGACTAGGAGGTCATGATGGTCCCTTCTGGCCTCTAGATGTGTTATCCTGTCGTTAAAAAGGATCTGGGTCCATATGAACCCTGTGTCCACAAGGCTAATCCATTTCTTACCTCTGCATATCTCTGAGCAGCCTCCTCTTCATTATTTCTTGACTGTCTTCTCTTCTGAGAGCTGTACTGGTTACAGGCAAGTGTTCATTTTGCCTAGGAGATGAGACAGTTGGGTGGTTGAAGTATTTACATTGGATATAAAAGAGATATAGCTGTGGGCATAGACTGAGAACTGCTGGCATTTCAGCCTGTGCTGTCTCATCAGTTCCCCAATGGCCTCATGTAGGGCACGTCTACATTACAAATAAAGGTGATGGCACAGGGAGGCATATCAAGCTAGCCCAGGTAACTTAGTAGTGAAGACAGGATGACACAGGATTTAGGACAGGCTCGCTGGGGACCCCGAGTGCATATGTGGTGGGGTTGCCAGCCTCCACTGTTGTCCGTGCCACCACCTTTCTGACTAGCTAGGTTGAAAGGCAGCTTGGGTATGCCTGCTCCTGGAACAGTCACATCTTTCTGGGTGGTGTGGCCATCCCCAGAGAAGCTGAAAAGCACGGGGGAGAAGATTGAACCTTGTGGGACCATACAGATAACAGCTTTGGAGGTGGATGAGCAGTTGCCTATCATGACCCTCTGGGTTCAGGTTCATACGTTTGTTCTTTGTAGCTGTAAATCTTTCATTGTGAGCAAACGAATAACATGCAGCTTGCCAGTGAAAATGACCCGGACATCTCTTTCTGTGCTGCAGGGAACTTCTGGACACGACCTGCCGTCTTGCCAACACACTGAAGAAATATGGAATACACAAAGGGGACAGGGTGGCAATCTATATGCCTGTGACGCCACTGGCTGTGGCTGCCATGTTGGCTTGTGCCAGAATTGGTGCTATTCATACAGTTGTCTTTGCTGGATTCAGTGCAGAGTCTTTAGCTGGGAGGATCATTGACTGTAAGTAGTTTAAAACGATGAACAAGCAATTTAGGAACGTGCTCTACTCCTTGAAGGCTTGATCCTTTGATGAAGATTCAACATTCAGCTTGCAAAGAAAAGCACGTAAGAACGGCCAGACTGGGTCAGGCCAAAGGCCCATCCAGCCCAGGGTCCTGTCTGCCCGCAGTGGCCAATGCCAGGCGCCCCAGAGGGAGTGAACGCAACAGGGAACCATCAAGTGATCTCTCTCCTGTCAGCCTTTCCCAGCTTCTGGCAAACAGAGGCTAGGGACACCATCCCTGCCCCTCCTGGCTAATAGCCATTGATGGGCCCATGCTGGCACACCTGAAATATGGTTGGCTTATTCTCATTTTGCTGGGCAGTTCAGTCTCTCCTTAGCAAAGCATCAGAGTACTATCACGTCATCGACTCTGTCTGCTCCTGACTGACTTGAACTGCTTTGGGTTTAAGAAGCTTTTAAAATCACTTAACATTCAATCAGTTTTAAATTGCTGCCACATAATGTATAAACCGTAGGGAAAACTGGGACCTCTGGCAAGGGGCTGGTTATGTTCTCTTAGAGCAAAATAACAGTTTCCTTGTGCACTCTTGTGAAGTGCTAAGTCTGCAGCATATAATTAATTTGTATTTCTGAAGCGCTTAAAGTCCCCAATTAAAGATCTGGGCCCACTTTGCTAGTCCCTATATAAACATATATATATAGGTGCTACCCCAAAGAGCTTATAATAACATTGGATAAACCAATGCTATACAACACAGAAACAAAGTCTCAAAAGGCAGAGGTCTAATGCATAACCTTAGGTGCTATGATTATTAGCAGTACATCTTCTAAAAGGTCATCTTTCTGTATGGCTAGCACGAGGAATTAAGTCTCATGGGATTTTTTTGAATGGAAGGTACTCTAGGTGGGGCAAGTAAAGGTTTTTGACTTCTCTTTTATCTCTGGTAACTAGTAAAGAGTTATGGGTAAACATTCGTTTATTATACAGCTGTATAATCTGCTTCATAAATAACATAACATGAAATATGTGTTGCAATTTGAAGTGCTGTGCTGAAGTAGTGCAGTTGTGATAGAGCTCCCAGGAAAATCCACAAATCCTGAAGCCCCCATGTGAGCTAACTGGGTGCTAGAAATCCATTGGCATCTCTAAAACAAACAAACAACAAGAACAAAAAAACCAAACAAAGAACACTGAATTTGCTCAAGATTGGGGCTTAATGGAAGTTTTGAAGGGGCTATAATATCTGTTTCACAGAAAGGGGAGTTGTGTGGAAGAAGATGGTTTTTACTCACTGTAAGAGTACGTCTACACAGCAGCGTTTTTTTCAGAATAATTGACGTTATTTCAAAATAACAAAGTATGCGTCTACACAGGAAGCCATTATTTCGACATAATGTCAGGCTAGAGGACTTTTTACTCCGACTCCTGTAACCCTCATTTCACAAGGCATAAGGGAAGTCGAAGGAGGAGTGTTTGACTTCCTGCTGTGTAGACTGTGCCAAAAGCCGAGTTAAGCTATTTCAATTTCAGCTACGCAAATGACATAGCTGAAGTTGCGCATCTTACCTTGACTTTTGCCCTGCTGTGTAGATGTGCCCTAAGCCGTCTGATCTAATTCCCATTACAACCAGTGGAAAGACTCATCTATTTTAGTAAGTTTTGTATCCGGCCCTAATTCTGCTCCTCTGCCTAAGAGACTGGAAAGGTCATCCTGCCTTCAGTGTATGAGGATTAGAAGGAGCATTTGCCAGTGATGTTGGCTGCTACTGTCTGCTAGAGTTTCTGAGGAGCCTCACCATTGCAACGGGCTGTTTAACATCCCTAAGGCTAGTGACACTGGGAGAAGGTAGTGAAAAACAAACTGATAGGTCTGCCAAATCTCTCTCTCATTAGCTGGCTGCAAAGCTGTCATTACCTACAACCAGGGAGTCAGGGGAGGACGAGTTGTAGAGCTGAAGAAGACTGTGGATGAAGCTGTAAAGAACTGTCCCGGTGTCAAGCATGTCTTCGTGGCTCAGAGGACAGACAACAAGGTCCATATGGATGATCGTGATATTCCTCTTGAAGAAGTACGTTGACTTTGTTAAATGTAACCCTTCTATCAGGTATTTCCTGAAGGGTGTGATGGTTTATAACTCAGCAGAGGGTGCATCATACATTGTAATACAGCCATTCCCCGAGTTATGAACAAGTTACAGACCAACACTAGGTCCGTAACTCGAAGTGTTCGTAACTCGGATCCCATAGAGTTACATGGCGACTGTGCTGTTCGTAAGCACGGATTGCCGTTCGTAACTCGGATCCGCATTTACGACCGCTTTGGTCGTAAGTGCGGATGGTTGTAAGTGGAGGTGGTCGTAACTCGGGGAGCAAAAAGGGAAAAGTACAAATCAGCTTAATCTAGAATGGGCACACTTGTAAATAACCCAGATATTTATATTGGCCTTTGGTGCTATGTAGTCTCAGTGCATTATACTAACAAGGAAGATCTATATGATCTGTGTATTCTCATTGCATAAATGAGGTAGATTAAAAGAATTTGAAGCAATTACGTATTTTCTTTTCTCTCCTTTTAGTATTTTAAGCCTAATTTTTTCTCTCTGATGCGATGGCTACAGATGCAGACTGCTGGCTTCAGTCCATCCTCTCTGGCATGTGTAACAAAGGATATGTCTACATGGGGGTCAAAGACCCAGCTGGCCTGGGTCAGCTAACTCAGGCTGGTGGGGCTCGGGTTCTGGGGTTCAAAAATTGCTGTGAAGACATTCGGTGTCATGCGGGAGGGTCCCAGAACTCAGGCTCCAGCCCAAACCTGAATGTCTGTCTACACAGCAGTTTTTATCCATAGAGCCTGAGCCCTGACTCAAGCCACCTGACTCAAGCCAGCCGCAGCTTTTATTCACTGTAGATGGGCTGTCAGTTGACTCCATCCTCGGTCACCGGTTTGGCATACTCCAAGACACCCTCTGGTGTCCTAGTCTTAACCTCTCGCAGATCAGAGTAACAGCTGTGGACCTTCCCCTGAGCCCCTCAGTACTCACCCCTCTTCTGTTCTAAATCTGATTGGTCAGTTTTATAATGTGTTCACTTTTTTTCATTGTATTCCTTTGGTATATGTGGACATGCCAATTCTCTTCCAGAATTTGATCTGAGGAAGTGGGTCTGGCCCACGAAAGCTCATCACCTAATAAACCATCTTGTTAGTCTTTAAAGTGCTGCACAGTCCTCTCTTTTGTCTAAACAAAATGGTGATACTTACCGTAGCTGGAGCTTCGTACTGGTTAATCCCAGTGACCAGAGCAATGCCTTCAGTTGAGGGAACCAGAGCAGCCTACTGCAGATTGGACAGGAACTTTCAAATGTTACAGCTGCATCAGTTCAGAAAATGGTCCCCTGAATTCCATTCCACTGTGGACTGCAATGCCCGGTGACTGCAATGCCCGGTGCTTGGAAATTACCCCAAATCCTCTCTCCCTTCAACAGTGCTAAGGAATCCCAGATCATATCGACACTACGACAGCGGCAGCATGGTTCTGTCAATGTCATTTATCGTCCTGAACTGGACATACTGCATGGAGCTGCAGGAGTAAACAAGACACAGGAGAGATCTTAATGTACGGAAAGGACAGTATAATTGACCCATCTCCATTGAGAAGGATTGTTTGGCTCTCAGGGTCCTACCTGCCTTTGCCCAAGATCCTGACATAGACGAAATTATTCATTTTCTTATTTAATTCACTACTATGCCCCAGATTTGAATGGAACTGACACTGCTGCAGAATCACCACTGCAAGGGTTTCTCTTACTGTAGGGCGTGTGGGAAGTGGGTCGCAGACCCAACCCTGGCAAGTCAGTCTGAATACGCATTGATGAAAGGCCACAGTAAACGTGTATGATGAGAGCTATCATTTGTCTGGGGTGTAAAATTCATTTCTGAGCCTCCGGAGGCACTTGCTGTGGTAGGATTGATCTGTCCGAGGCTGAGAGGCAATTGGAACTAGACGCATGTGTGCTTGTAAATGTGGCTCACCTGCAAGTATTTAAAGGGCACTTGCACTTAGTCGTGGCTCTCGGCAGACAGATACCTAAGGAATCTTGGAAGCGCTTCTTTACTGAGACCAGCATGAGTCTGCAGGGAGCAGGCCGCCTGCTCATTTCTCCAGCCAGAAGTGAAGTATTTGGAATACGCCCAGAGTGACAGGTGTGGCACACCTGAGGAAGAGGCTGCAGCTGTAGTCCTGGCAGCCAGGCTGAAAATGGCATCTGAAGAACGATCGTCTTCAAGTCTACGTCTTTTCTACACCATTTTCGGGAAATCTTTCAGCCGTGCTACAATCTTCATGTGCATTGTTGCAGCGCGACAAGCCTGGAAACAGAGGAGTGTGCTGGCACTTCAGATGAATGAAAGCCAAAGCCAGGACCAAGCAGTGCCCTGGGGTAGGATGATTCTCTCACAGCCCTCCACAGATCTGTGGTGTAGGAATTGTAATGTGGCACATGGCTGAAGATGACAAAAGACTGGTCCTCTTTATTATTAATATATTCTATGTTAAATAATGTTCACATTTCCTGGGCCCCTCCCCATCCCACACAGACAGATGCAAAGAAACAAATGTACTCATGGAGACTGGATACATAATATTTAGTCACATTCAAGCGCCAGACGTTAGTCTGAATTTATATCTCATGGTGATGGGCTTAAGTCCTCTGGCTGGGTCCCTCTCTTGGACCTAGTCCTGGCAATTGTCTCCTTCCTCCCACATGTGTGGCCGATGCAGTGCCCTAGCTGTGCAGTGTGGACCCATGCTGCTCTAGAGGGAGCAGTGGGAGACACACACACGAAAAAAACCTTTTATGATGAGACAGCTCCATTTTGCGTAGGTACATACTCAGCCCTGTGAGTCAGCTGTACCAAGGCTGGCCTGATTGAATATGCAGCACTGGGCACTGGTCTTATCTATTTAGTGTTACAATACTGAAGGCCAGAAATCAGAAGGATTTAGTAATGCAATGGTTTACTAACCTTGCATATGAATTTTCAGGCATGGTGCCATTGGAAAGTACAGCTGAAGAGACCCTGTTCTCTCCCAAATGAGTAGGTGTACAAAATATGGCCAGTCAGATTTTGTGGCAGAGGAGGCTTTGGAATACTAGAGAGATTGGAGACTCTCCCACCGGAACCCAGTGGTTTGCGTTAGGAGACCCGCTGACCTCTCCCTGCTGTGGAGCAGGAGCGAGACAGGGTCTGAGAGAGCACTCTGAGACATGGCACGTGGTGGCTGACGCAAGATGCGTTCTGTGCTCGGCTGTTGATTGTGATTGAGCAGAAGGCAGTGGAGTTTGCATATGACAGTAAAGAACATCTGGATTTTGGCACTTGTGCATGTGGGCAAATGGCTGACTTGACTTTGGCTCTGCATTCATATTCACTTTCCTGAGAAAGCTGAATGATGCGTCCTTCGACAGGGCAGCAGCAGTAATTTCAGCATCCACAGCAGCCTTAACAAAAACCACAAAGGAGCTTACTTCTATTTTGTATACTCCCTGGGAAGGTGGTGTTTGATAATGGACCACAAGGAATCTGAATCAATTCCAACAGTTTATATGGAAGAAGAAAATGAAATCATCCCTCCTCTTCAGATGGACAGAAACAGTAATAGAGAATCAGTAAAGTCACTGAAGAAACAAGCGCGAAGTACTGAGCCAGTAAAATGAAATGACCCTGTAAGCAGGTCCGCTTCCTGCCCTGTTCAGAAGGGAGTTTACACGTGAGACGCAGTCCAGGCTCATCCCCTTCCTAGGAGTTGGTTGGCTTCCCTGATCATTTAAGTAACAGAAACTTACGTTTCAGTCTAAACTTTCTCTCCAAGATTAGCTGTTCCTGGAGGAGTTGTTTTTGCAGGACATCTGTCCCAAATCTGTGTCCTTACAAGGGACCTCACCTTTCCTGTATCCAGACTGAACTAACTGAATCCACCTGCTAGTACGAATCAGCACGTATTCTATTCATGCAGGGCTCAGGTGCTGGAGAACACAGTGACTCTTTGGAGCATATGCTTACAGCCTGAGCCCTTAATTATTTCTCATGTACCAGTTCCCACTGACATGGTAAAAGTCTCCGAGGGGTAGCTATGTTAGTCAGTCACTGTAAAAACAATGAGCAGTCCTGTGGCACCTTGGAGACTTAACATTTACTTGGTCAGGAGCTTTCCTGGGTAAAACCCACTTCATCAGATGAGTTGGAGTGGGATTCATAGAATCCAGGGTATATAGAACAGCAAAGGCAGTTACCTGCAGGACCAGCATTAATGGAGCTAATTAAGTCAGGGTGTCCTAGTCACCTTATTTGGTGACCATCCAGGGCGGGGAAATTGCTTTTGTAGCTTGTGGTAACCAGTTAGGATCTTTTCTCCAGGGGTGAAAGTAACTGACATTTCTTACAGGTACTGTCCTGTCACAACCTCCCCCACCAGGGGCTGCCCAGCCACTGGCTCTGCCACCCCCGGGAGCTCTCCGGCCACCGATCCTGGCCCCTGAAAGGGCTCTCTAGCCACTGGCCCTCCCACCCCCACCAGGGGCTCTCTGCCTGCTGGCCTTCACCTTTGGGCAGGGGGCGAGGGGCAGGGGCAGGATTAAGGTCCCGCCCCCAGCTGGCCACTTTCTCACTGGTGCACTGCAGCAGGGCGCTCTGGCTTACTTTCACCTCTGTTCAAGCCTAAGTTAAGATCTATATTCATGCCTAAGGTGCCACAGGACTGCTTGTTGTTTTACTCTGGATGCTTACTGGGTGCTCAGCTGCTGAGTTATTCCCGAAGCCATGGCTAAGAAACAGATTTCGCTCTTTTCAGACTTAATCTGCTAAAATCCACGGAAACGAAGCAAGAGAGACAAGAAGTCTAGGCTAGGGCATACGGCTCGCGGGCTAAAGCTTAGTGAGACAGCAGCAGCGCGATCCTCCCGGGGTGAAGGGAATTGGGCAATGAGAAGCCGTGTAAAGCAGCCAGGTCTTTAATAGATCTTGTTTTAGTTGGGTCAAGAGTAAGTGCTCCTCGGCCATCCAACACGGGTGGGCAAGACAGCCTCCACGGGTTGGGTCCGGCCCGTGGCCACCCTGCCGCCCCCCACCTTCAGGCCAACGAGACCTGGAGGCAGGGGGAGCACTCAAAGTCTCCTCCCTCCACCAGGTGTGCACGGTACCAGAGGAAACCACCAGCTGTTCAAAACAGCTGGCAGCTCCCTCTGGGTGCTCCTTGTAGGGTGGGGGCGAGGGGCAAAGACTTCACATGCTCCCCCGCCCCTAAACCCTGATTAGATAGGAGGTGAGGGGGTGCACAAAGTCTCTTTCCATTGCCAGGGGCGTGCGGCACCAAGAGGGAACCCCCAGCTGTTCAAAACAGCTAGCAGTTCTCCCCCCACCCCCCAGGCCAATAAGGTCTGTGAGTGGGGAGCATGGGAAGGCTCCTGGCCCCTCCCCTTCCACCCCAGGCCCCGCCCCTTCCTGGGCAGCCCAGGACCACTTCAGAAATTTGTGAAGTGCCCCCCCTTCAGATATTATTGCCCACCCCTGATCTAACGGGCTCTCGGGGTGAAGGTTCCTCAGATCTGGTTAGACAGTGAGTAGCACATTACATCAATGCTCCATTTTCACCTACCACAGAGCCACCTATTACTAGCTCAGTGTCTGGGGAAGGGACTAGCGAGCCTCTGGGTTCTGTGAAGGGCCGGATCTGCCACCCTGCCCCAGGCTGCGCTGTACCACACTCGGAACACCATCAAAGCCCATGGATGTCGGGAAAATTCCTGTTGACTTCAGCGGAGCCCATCAAGTCCTTTGTGACCAGCCTGGCCCCTGCCAGCGCGACTGCTCCTGTGCGTAAGCAAGGCTGGCCGAGGAGACGCGCTCGCTGCGCCTGAAAACCAAATGCTGCTCTGGGGGAAGTCGAAGGTGAGGGCAGAGGAGTCGGCTAAGGCTGGAAGACTCTGGCCAGGGCTGATCGTGCCTCCCGCTGGAATGGACGTCTGCTTTCTGGGTGGAGCATGAAGTGCTGAGCTGTGCACAGTGAGCCCACACTCCCCTGCCTTGCTCTTGGGCTGGGGCCCGGGGATGTCCGACTGTGCTGGCAAAGAGAGCGTCCCCAGGTGTAACAGCCGCTGGGGAGAGGCACTAGGAGTCAGCCCTCTGGGGCAAGGAGTGGTGTGTGAACGGCATCGTCCCGGGTAGCTCTAGGAGGCACTGTGACTCAGACGTCCCGCTGAGGCATAGCTCCCCCCGTCTCCGTATCCCAGAGGCGAGCTGGCCACGCTAGCAGCACCATGGGGCCAGCTGCTCTGCCCACTGCAGGACTGGGGCAGGGGTTGGACCTGAGCCTCCAGCCTCTCTCCAGTCACTTGCTCTGGGGATGGAATAAGCAGGCCTGGAACCCCTCCTACTCCTGCCCACACTCAGGGTAACTTGAGCTCTTACCCCTCCCTCCTGTTGGACCTGAGTCCATGGCCTTGGCGTGCCTCATGGACTGTGAGATCCAGCTGCAGCCAAGGGGCTTTGCGAGGACGTTGGCTGGGGGTGTCTGGAAGCATGGGGATTACTCACAGACTGCCTTGCCTCTCTCTCGTCTCTTCAAGTTAAGTTTCTCCCGTGTCAGCAGGGTTCTCGCCCCTCGCTGGCAGGAAATGGAGGCAGGCATAGGGAGAGCCTACGTGTGAGTTAAAATGGAATTGAAAATGTCAGTTAAAAAAGAGGAATCCTTAATTGGAGCTGAGCCCCTAAAGACCTTTCTAATATTGCCAGGGCTGCCTCGTGATGGGAGTCGCGCTTTGATCCTCCCAGGCTCTGGAAACCCACAGAGAGTCCCTGCTGTCTTATGGATGGCTCCATGCACGCCTGAGCCTCACAGAAGGGTGGGGCTGGAGACATCCCACATGAACGTGTATGTAGGGGTACGTCTAAACTACATGGCTCTGTCGACGGAGCCATGTAGAGTTGTTGTTTTGGCAAAGGCAAATGAAGCCGCGATTTAAATGATCGCGGCTTCATTTACATTTACATGGCTGCAGCGCTGAGCCGACAAACAGCTGATCAGCTGTTTGTCGGCTCGCCGCTAGTCTGGACGTTCCCCTTGTCGACATCAAAGCCCTTTGTCGGCAGCCCCGGTAAACCTCATCCCATGAGGAATAACGGGGCTGCCGACAAAGGGCTTTGATGTCGGCAGGGGAGCGTCCAGACTAGCGCGCTGAGCAGACAAACAGCTGATCAGCTGTTTGTCGGCTCACCGCGGCAGCCATGTAAATGTAAATGAAGCCACGATCATTTAAATCGCGGCTTCATTTGCCTTTGTCTATAATCCTAATCTACATGGCTCCATCGACGGAGCCATGTAGTCTAGACACAGCCTAGGGCGTGTGGCACTCTCTTTTGTGTCTGAGTGCAGGGAACAGAGAGTGCCTGTCATTGAGCATCCATGCCGGCTCCTTCACCTGCTGTGTCCTCAGGCCTGCTCCTTCACTGGCTCTGTCTGTCCTCAGGCCGGCTCCTTTGTCACCTGCTGTGTCCTCAGGCCGGCTCCTTCACCTGCTGTGTCCTCAGACCTGCTCCTTCACTGGCTCTGTCTGTCTTCCGGCCGGCTCCTTCGTCATCGGCTCTGTCTGTCCTCATGCCGGCTCCTTCACCTGCTGTGTCCTCAGGCCTGCTCCTTCACTGGCTCTGTCTGTCTTCCGGCCGGCTCCTTCGTCACCTGCTGTGTCCTCAGGCCGGCTCCTTTATCACCTGCTGTGTCCTCAGGCCTGCTCCTTCACTGGCTCTGTCTGTCTTCCGGCCGGCTCCTTCGTCACCTGCTGTGTCCTCAGGCCGGCTCCTTCACCTGCTGTGTCCTCAGGCCTGCTCCTTCACTGGCTCTGTCTGTCCTCAGGCCGGCTCCTTTGTCACCTGCTGTGTCCTCAGGCCGGCTCCTTCACCTGCTGTGTCCTCAGGCCTGCTCCTTCACTGGCTCTGTCTGTCCTCCAGCCGGCTCCTTCGTCATCGGCACTGTCTGTCCTCATGCCGGCTCCTTCACATGCTGTGTCCTCAGGCCGGCTCCTTCGTCACCTGCTCTGTCCTCATGCCGGCTCCTTCACCTGCTGTGTCCTCAGGCCGGCTCCTTCGTCACCTGCTCTGTCCTCATACCGGCTCCTTCACCTGCTCTGTCCTCAGGCCTGCTCCTTCACCGGCTCTGTCTGTCCTCAGGCCGGCTCCTTCACCTGCTGTGTCCTCAGGCCGGCTCCTTCACCGGCTCTGTCTGTCCTCAGGCCAGCTCCTTCGTCACCTGCTCTGTCCTCATGCCGGCTCCTTCACCTGCTGTGTCCTCAGGCCGGCTCCTTCACCGGCTCTGTCTGTCCTCATGCTGGCTCCTTCACCTGCTCTTTCCTCAGGCCGGCTCCTTCACTGGCTCTGTCTGTCCTCAGGCCGGCTCCTTCATCACCTGCTGTGTCCTCAGGCCGGCTCCTTCACCTGCTGTGTCCTCAGGCCTGCTCCTTCACTGGCTCTGTCTGTCCTCAGGCCGGCTCCTTCGTCACCTGCTCTGTCCTCATGCCGGCTCCTTCACTTGCTGTGTCCTCAGGCCGGCTCCTTCACCGGCTCTGTCCATCCTCATGCCGGCTCCTTCACCTGCTCTTTCCTCAGGCCGGCTCCTTCACTGGCTCTGTCTGTCCTCAGGCCGGCTCCTTCATCACCTGCTGTGTCCTCAGGCCGGCTCCTTCACCTGCTGTGTCCTCAGGCCTGCTCCTTCACTGGCTCTGTCTGTCCTCAGGCCGGCTCCTTCATCACCTGCTGTGTTCTCAGGCCGGCTCCTTCACCTGCTCTGTCTGTCCTCAGGCCGGCTCCTTCACCTGCTGTGTCCTCAGGCTGGCTCCTTCACCTGCTGTGTCCTCAGGCCGGCTCCTTCACCTGCTCTGTCCTCAGGCCGGCTCCTTCACCGGCTCTGTCTGTCCCCAGGCCGGCTCCTTCACATGCTGTGTCCTCAGGCCGGCTCCTTCACCTGCTGTGTTCTCAGGCCGGCTCCTTCACCTGCTGTGTCCTCAGGCCGGCTCCTTCACCGGCTCTGTCTGTCCTCAGGCCGGCTCCTTCATCATCGGCTCTGTCTGTCCTCAGGCCGGCTCCTTCACCTGCTGTGTCCTCAGGCCGGCTCCTTCGTCACCTGCTCTGTCCTCATGCCGGCTCCTTCACCTGCTGTGTCCTCAGGCCTGCTCCTTCATTGGCTCTGTCTGTCCCCAGGCCGGCTCCTTCGTCACCTGCTCTGTCCTCATGCCGGCTCCTTCACCTGCTGTGTCCTCAGGCTGGCTCCTTCACCGGCTCTGTCTGTCCTCAGGCCGGCTCCTTCACCTGCTGTGTCCTCAGGCCGGCTCCTTCGTCACCTGCTCTGTCCTCATGCCGGCTCCTTCACCTGCTGTGTCCGCAGGCCTGCTCCTTCACCGGCTCTGTCTGTCCTCAGGCCGGCTCCTTCATCATCGGCTCTGTCTGTCCTCAGGCTGGCTCCTTCACCTGCTGTGTCCTCAGGCCGGCTCCTTCACCGGCTCTGTCTGTCCTCCGGCCGGCTCCTTCGTCACCTGCTGTGTCCTCAGGCCGGCTCCTTCACCGGCTCTGTCTGTCCTCATGCCGGCTCCTTCACCTGCTGTGTCCTCAGGCCGGCTCCTCCGTCACCTGCTCTGTCCTCAGGCTGGCTCCTTCACTGACTCTGTCCTTATGCCTGCTCCTCTGTCACCTGCTCTGTCCTCAGGCCGGCTCCTTTTTTGTCTTCTCCGTTGTCTGTGTTTTAGGAAATACTCAGCTTGCCAGGCTCTCTGCAGCGATGGATGGCATCTGCTGAGGCGGTCAGTTCTTTCACCTGCGGCTGGTTCGCTGGTGAGACACTTACAGTACGTGCTGTTCTGGAAGGATTTGCTGCACGAGGCTAATGCGTTTCTTTTGCTCCTTCTCTCCCCGTAGGAGATGGCCAAGGAGGCCCCTGTGTGTGCTCCTGAAAGCATGGACAGCGAAGACATGCTCTTCATGCTTTATACCTCAGGGAGCACGGGCAAACCCAAAGGGATTGTTCACACGCAGGCTGGGTACCTGCTTTATGCTGCTGTGACACACCAGGTACCTGCCAAGAAAGAACGTTTGTGCTTTATCAGTAGCAATGTGGGACAGTTGTTTGTTTAATAAGGCTGCTTCTGTCCATGTTTGCAAATTGTCTAGCGTATTGCGTGCAATGGGGTTGAAAAGTACACAAGAGCCCATTAATCATTACATTGTATTGATTTGCTTTCCGGAAGCACGCTGCCTGGAGAGTCCGATCCCAGGGCTTGGAAGGAATGCGAAGGAGGCATTTTGAATTCATCCCTCATTGTCGGTCTTGCTCCGCATTGCAGGGCTCTTGCTGCACACAGGTGCTGGGTTTCTAAGAAGGGATGGCAGTTTGTGTGCCTGTCTGTTGCAGAGCAAACAAACGATTAATGCTTACTGTTTCTGCCTCTGCCACTGATTTGCTATGTGAGGTCAGGCAAGTCCGTTAGCCTCACTGTACCTGCATTTCCCCCGAAGCAAAATGGGCCTAATGAGACCCTTGCAAAGGGGTGTTGTGAGGCTCCCCTCTTGCTGTTTCTGCTTTGAGGTCCCCCCCTGAAAAGTGTAGTAGAAATCCATGTAGCATTATAGCAAAGTTTCTAGAGGAGATTTCTGATCTAGTCCCCGGCCCCACTCACGTGTCATTTTCAGAGAGACCCTTTGGGGTTCTCAGCTCAGCGGTGACCTTTAGAAGATTTGAAGATCCATTTGGGATGATGGGCTGAGCTGTTAAACCTTTCTCCAGTGGGGTGGTTGCACCAGTCACTTTTTCCCCCCAAGTAACTGCAAGGTGGGGCATACAAATCTGTGTGCTTCTCAGTCCAAAAGGAAGGTTCCCAGCTTTGGTCTAGGCATTCAGAGAGTCTTGCTTCCCACACGGGTGCTTTCCTCTAAACGTACAGCCCTTTGAGCACTAGGAAAGGTGCTGTGCGAATGATCCAGCACTGGCCCTGGACCTGCTTGCTGGTAAGTCTCCTTGGCCCTTTGATTCGCATTTCAGGGTAGAGCTTTGGGTTCGGTGTTGCCTCTAAGCTGAGCGCTTGGGCAGCCATCCAGCAGAGATTCCAATGCCACCCAGCTGATTAGCAGAGCGCCCACAGCCAGCAACACGTGCCTGTACTGGTGGTGCACATCGGCACATGCCTCAGTGCACTTCACAAAATGTATTCTGCACATGGAAACAATTAGAGGGAATATTGGTTGGGTTTTTGTTGTTTTCTCAGGCTTTTTTTTTTATTACTTAAAAGGTAAATCTAGCTACAGCTTTCCAACTCTGGTAACATGTATCAGCTGCTGCAAGAAGGCAGGCTTCCTAGGCAGAATATTTCAGGGTATGTCTACACTACAAAGTTAGTTCGAACTAACAGACGTTAGTTCGAACTAACTTTAATAGGTGCTACTCTAGCGCTCCGCTAGTTCGAATTTAATTCGAACTAGTGGAGCGCTTAGTTCGAACTAGGTAAACCTCATTTTACGAGGATTAAGCCTAGTTCGAACTAGCTAGTTTGAATTAAGGGGTGTGTAGCCCCTTAATTCGAACTAGTGGGAGGCTAAGGCTTCCCAGGTTTCCCTGGTGGCCACTCTGGCCAACACAAGGGAAACTCGTCTGCCCCCCTCCCGGCCCCCTTAAAGGGGCACGGGCTGGCTACGGTGCCCGTGCCAGGTGCAAGCCTGCCAGCACCCAGCCAGCAGACCCTGCACCTGGCACGGATCGAGCCACCCACCCGATGCCCCCCAGCCCTCCCCCTCTTCCCAGGACCAGGCTGGCGGCTCCAGGGAGCTTGCCCGGGACCGCAAGAGGCGGGCGCCTGCCTGGGCTAGTGCGGACATCGTGGACCTTGTCCACGATCTCCGTACTAGGCACAGGAAAGTGGCCGGCTTGGGCAGGAGAGCTGCCAGCCTGGCCACCCAGGAGCAGGTGTGCATGAAAATCAAGGGGGTCCACTGAGACCCCCGACCCTGAGCCCTGAGCTTACAATGGCCGTCCTGGGTCAGACCAAAGGTCCATCTAGCCCAGTAGCCTGTCTGCCGAAGCGGCCAACCCTAGGGACCCTGGAGGGGATGGACCGGAGACAGTGACCAAGCCATTTGTCTCGTGCCATCCCTCTCCAGCCTTCCACAAACTTTGGGCAGGGACACCACTCCTACCCCCTGGCTAATACCACTCCATGGACCCAACCTCCATCACTTGATCTCACTTCCCTTTCAACTCTGTTCTAGTTCTAGCCTTCACAGCCTCATGCAGCAAGGAGTTCCACAGGTTGACTCTTTGCTTTGTGAAGAAGAACTTTCTGTTACTAGTTTGAAGCCTGCTACCCATTCCTTTCCTTTGGTGTCCTCTAGTCCTTCTTTATGGGAACTAATGAAGAACTTTTCTGTATGCACCCTCTCCACCCAACTCCTGTTTTTAGAGACCTCTATCCTGTCCCCCCTCCGTCTCCTCTTTTCTAAGCTGAGAAGTCGCAGTCTCTTTAGCCTCTCTTCATATGGGACCTGTTCCCAACCCCTGATCATTTTAGTTGCCCTCCCCTCTCCCAGCCTTTCTCTTCCCCTCTCCCACCTCCTTTTCCCAATCTCCCCCAGTTTTATTCAATAAAGACAGATTCCATTTTTGAACACAATTGTCCTTTATTTTGTACATCAAGAAAAGGGGCTAGGGAAGGGTAAGTGGAAGGAGGTGAGGGAGGAATGGGGCACGAGCCCCTGATGGGGAGGACTGGGCTGGCTCTGTGGGCTTCTGGGGGTGGAAGCTCTCCTGCAGCCCCCCAATTGCCCCCTCTCCCCAGATGGCAGCCTGCGGCAAGTGCAGCCGGGCTGATGGCCGAGTGGTGTGATGTGCCCAGTGTGGGCACTCCGGGCACTCCAAGCCAGGACTGCTTTGCAAGCGGGGCACCCCTGAGAACTGTCTGTCCGGGGTGGGGTCGGGACCCTTTAAGCACAGCCCTCGGCTAGCCTGAGACAGCATCTCCACGCTCTAAGTCCTCCTCTGATGCCCTGCCAGCACTGCTTCCAGCCATCCTTAAGCCCTGTTCAGGGTCCACTTAATGTGGACATGCTAGTTCGAATTAGCAAAACGCTAATTCGAACTAGTTTTTAGTTCTAGACGCGTTAGTTCGAATTAGCTTAGTTCGAATTAACTAATTGGAACTAAGTTAGTTTGAATTAGCGCTGTAGTGTAGACATACCCTCAGACAGCCGGGGAAGTATAATCAGCCCCAGCTTAGGGATGTAAGTGACTAGCCAACTAGTGATGCGACTAGTCGCTCCCTCTCTTGCTGTGTTGCTCAGAGGGAGGTGGAGGGGGGCTCTGGCAGGGCTCTTGCTGTGGTTCAAAGGCAGAGGCGCCCTTATTGACTGATCGAATAGTCGATGGACATCCTGTTGACAACTGGATTAGTTAATTATCTACATTTATGTCTAGCCCAGATGCTGTTATCTGACTAATGTGAAAGGCTGTTGGTGTGTGAGGGTGCCTAGGGCAAGCTGAACCTAACTGAGTCTCTTACGGAGACCTATTCTCCTTCATTAATGCTCAGGGCATTTGCCTGGAAACAATCAGAGCGCTTGTAACTATGCAGTCGGTTAAACCCTGAGGCCCGACCCTGCGAGGAGCTCTGCCTGGCTGAGGAGCCGTTGGCCTTGGCGGGACACAGGTGCAGGCAGCCTCCTACACACTGCGGGATCACAGCCTTCACTTTTACTCATGCAGACTCCCACTGAAACCCATGGGCGTGTGTCTGGTTTGATTTGGCCCACTCCTTGGTTACAAATGGTGCTGTAGCCTCCAAACGCGAGGCCAGCCGTGCCTCTGCGCATTTGTAGCTCGTGTGTCTGTGCGCTTGCTCTGTGTAGAGCGTTAAAGGTAGCTTTGCAGGCTGAACTGAAATGGGTGCAGCACATATTATCTCGCTCAGCATCAGGACACAGCTTCACACTGCTTTTCTTTGCAGCATGTGTTTGACTACCAGCAAGGTGACGTCTTTGGCTGTGTGGCTGACATCGGCTGGATCACGGGACATAGCTATGTTGTATATGGACCACTCTGTAATGGGGGAACCTCTGTCCTCTTTGAGAGCACTCCATTGTATCCTGACCCAGGTGAGGGAGTAATTGGTTGCGGTTTGAATTAAGCATGTCTGTAGCTTAGGAGCCTGTCAAGTGTGACCTGGCTGCCTTGGCTCCTTCCTGTTATCACCTCTCCCATGTCTCTTGAGGCTGTGTCCATACATGCTAGGTGTATATATGTGCCCAGGATAATACAGGTGCTCTCAGCATTGCTTTATAGATACAGCAAGTAGAGGCTGTAGAGTTTTACCTTCGTGTTCTGCGTTTGTAACCAAAGAGACTAAAGGAGAATATTTGGGATTTTTCAGGTCGTTATTGGGAAACTGTACAGAGATTAAAAATTAACCAGTTTTATGGTGCGCCAACTGCTATACGACTTCTGCTGAAGTATGGAGATAAGTGGGTGAAGACGTATGACAGATCTTCCTTAAAAACCCTGGGATCAGGTGAGAGGAACAGGGACAGATTCTCAGTAGATGTAAATGGATGTTGCTCTGTTAGTCAGCATTGCTGTGCCAGTTTACGCCAAGGCAGGGCTGGCTGGGAATGACTAGGAACAAATACAAATTTCACATACAGTTTTTTAGTTACTAATTATGTAGAGAAAAATGAAGAGTCGAGTGCCAGGGCAATGCAATAAATATCTTTGAATTATCCCTCATGTCCTCGATTCCTTTATGAGTATAACATTCTCCAGAAAAAGATGCCAAAGAAATTAATTTGTGCTTGTGGCATCCTAGAGCATTAATATTTCTAGAGCTTGGGATACTTAGCTAACCTCTGCATCAGCATCATTTTAATTTGCTAAAGACCCCCCAAATTGCCTTCAGTTGGTGCTTATCTTCCCTTATGATGCATCTACACAGCATTGTGACTCGAAATAAAATACGCAATCTGAGTTACGCAAATTGCATATCTTATTGCGATGCTATTTCAAAATAGCTTATTTAGTCATTTGGTGCTGTCTACACAGCACCACATTTTGAAATAAAGTTCTATTCCAAAACATCCCTTACTGAGAATGAGGTTTATAGGGATGTTGGAATAGCATGCCCGAAATAACGGGATTGCTATGAAGGTGCGGGATAGCTATTTTGGGATACTCCGTTATCCCGAAATAGTGTTGCAGTGTAGACATACCCTTAGAGTCCTTTTTGCTTTTCACCAGTTCTAGGAAAGGAATGTCTTACAATGTGAGGCTCAGCATATTACACAGATACATTAAACTTCTTTTCATGTCTCGGCACAGTATGATCAGTAGTTTATAGGTGTAGACAAATTATTATGATCAGTAATGTCTGAGATCATGCAATATGCATGCAATGTATTTGGGGTTGGCAACATTAGATTTTTTTTTATAATGTCAATTAATTATATTGATTATTTTTAAGCATTTTTTAATTTTTAATTTAAATTTCCAAACTTGGATGAAATTATGGGTTTTATGCATTTTTTAAAATTTTTGTTAATTTATTTGTTCATAGTTGAGGGTAATTAAGGAGAGATTAAACAATAATTATTCAATAACAGTAGCCTTTGAGGTTTAAAAACCCCCACAAAATTGTCAGCATCAGATGACATAATATGCAGAGTAACTTCTCTTAAATCAAACTGTAGTAAGTTCTCAAGCAGCATGTTTCTTACTTTGCCTATCTGTAATTTCAATTATTCTCATTGGAAATATTTTCTGGTTAGTTTGGTGTTGATAGTGATATTGATATGGACATATACAGACATTTACCAGTAAAAATCGAATCCTTCTGAACCTATATACATTGAAGGGGAAGCACATAGTGTACAAATCCTTTTCCCAGAATTCATCCTTCTTTCTTTCTTTCTTGTTTTGGATTTAGTGGGAGAACCAATTAACCATGAAGCGTGGCAATGGTTCTACCGTGTAGTGGGAGACAGCCGGTGCACCCTTGTTGACACCTGGTGGCAAACAGGTAAAAAACGCTGCTGGGAAAGAGGAACATGTTTGCAAGGAATGATCATGGAACATTTAGAAAGTGGTGACGACTTTACCACTTTTGGGGGATTTTTTTCCTGAACACATTTTATTAACATTTTTGAGGGTTTTTTCAGCAAAATATGATCCTCTCTCTGTCTGAAAACCAGCAATTTTTTCATGAAACATTTGCATTTTCATTTTGAACATTTGAAAGCGTTGACCATCTTTAGAAGCAGAAAACCATTTTCATTGTTCAGTTGAATATGAGACAGCTGTCTGAAATGGAAACCAGGCAGTAGTTATTTTGAGAATTGAACTGACCTCGACAAAGTTTTTTATTGTGGAAAGCAATTTATGGCACAGCAACCGGTGACAGTGAAGCACAGAGTCTGCCTAAGTGTGTGTTGTCCTGTTTTCATGTGGAAAATAAAACTACGTAGCCATAAGGGTATTTGTTCATCCCCGTAGTTGACAAAAGTATACAGTTAAGATGGCTTAGCTTTGTTTCAGGATGGATGTGAGAGAAATTATGCTATTTTGTATAGTTAGCTGTCTCTCGCCAGGTGAATGAATAGCTCTAGTTGAGAGTGTCGTGTGGTGACTGAACAGGGGCTTAGCACTGAGCCGTGTCACAGAAAGCAGGAGGCTGGTTCTTGGGCTCCCATCCAAATGAAGTCCGTCTTGCCTCAGTTCCACTAAGGCCAGTGAATGATCTGGCAGCACCTTAGAGATTAACCAAAAATGGAGATGGGATCATGAGCTTTCCTGGGCACAACCTACCTCTTAGATGAGTGGAGGAAGGGGTCCAGAGGTGCAAATAAATAGCAGACAAAGGGAGGGGATGAGGAAGGAAAGAGAAGGGGAAAGAATCTTGTCAATTCGAGTGTCTGTGCTAAATGAGGCTAACACAGTGGGCCGTAAGTGCCCGGTACTTAGCTTTTGACGTCTTTTGGGGGTTGAATATAGCAGCCTTTCAACACTCGCACGGAAAGGTGGCTCAATGCACTGCCTCTGCCCTCAGCACCATCCTTGCAGCAGGTAGGGGGCTGCTCCGGCTGGGCCAGTTACCCCTTCACATCCCTACCCTGTACTCCGTTCTGCACCCCTGCCCCAGCCTTGCCTCCCTCCCGTAGCCAGCACCCTGAACTCCCTCCTGCACCCCAACTCCATGTCCCAGCCTAGGAGCCCCACAAAATCTATAGCCCTTGGCCCACAGGAGGGGTAAGCCAGCCCTGGATCTCAGAATAGGGCATCTCAGTGCTTGGATTCTCGTACTTGGTCATACAAAGGGTGTATTGCTTCTTCTCGTGGACTTGCTCCTGCTCTTATTAAACAACAGCAAAACTCTCGTCAGCTTCAGTGCGAGTAAGATTATGAATTTTGCCAGCTAGCTAGAGATATTGGTATTGAATATTGTGTTAACAAAAAGTGGTAACCCAGACAGTCTCTTCTCTGCTAACTTGTAAATAAAGTTTCATGTGAGAATGGACTGTGAATTGCTCCACAAGGGACTAGATTTATGTCATGGAAAGGAGGAAGCAGAAAGAAGATAAGGAGCACAGGAGGATAAGGCTATTAGTAAAAGCCTTTACACAGGAATTCTATTTGACTTTCTTTATTAAAAACCAGGTCATACTTCTGTGATAAAGCCCGCAAGAAGCGCACAGATGGTCCAGGAAACTCTGGGAGTTCATCTGATGGAATTGCTAACTGGGGTTCCCCTCCGAGTGGAATTGCTAACTGGGGTTCCTCTCCGAGTGCCCATACCCACCAGATCGTGGAGATCCTAAGTTAGAGGTGCTTCTCCTAGGCAGCATGACTCACTGAGGAGTCCTGCTGATATTGGTACCCCAGGCATGACTACATCCTCTTCTTCTCCACAGCAGCATTCATGCCCATGCAGCGTTAGCTAAGGAGCATGCTTTGTTTCCACAAAGAAAATCTGTGGTGGTCTCCAAAGTGCTGACTTTGCTGGGCAGCACAGAGTAGAATTGCTGTGACTTTGGCTTCCTTGCAGTGCTACAAGCTCTGCAGGAGGAATGTCGGAGCACACAAAATATGTGGAGGAAGAGAGAAGGTTTTGATGACATTATCAACAGAAAATATTTAAGGAAACAGGTAAAACAACAAGCATGCATGTGTAATATTTAAGCAAAAGCCTGTTTGTGCTTAACACACTGCAGAGGTGCTCAAAGATCTGAGGGACAATTGCCCAGAGATTCTGCCAAGGTCATTGTCAACTTGGGAAAACAACAGAGTCTACTAGCACCTTAAAGACTAACCAAACATGTGGATGGGATCATGAGCTTTCGTGGGCACAGCCCACTGCTCCAGATGACGTGACTTTCTCAGCTTGGGGTTGATTTGGTTTCTGCAAGGTGCCGCTTTGCTGTGGATTCTTCTTATTCCCAGAGTTCTTTGCTTGCTCTTAAAGACCAATTTAGTTAAATTACTTTAAACCCCCTGCATGGACATGATTTAAACCAGGCTTGTGTCAACTTGGCTGAAGTTGACTTTGCGCCACATTAAGCAAACCTGCTATAAGCCATTTTAATAAGCAGTTTAATAGTGTCCACACAGAAGTGTGCTCTGTCTAACCAGCTCAGGGGAAAAACATCCCTTTAATTAAAACAGCGCAAGTTTGAGTGTCGGCTCTGTCTTGAGCTACTGCCCACCGCGAATAAGGGGGGAAAGCTGTCATGTCCTCCCACTCTTTGCATTGCCTTGCCTCTGTTTGATCTTTTACTTCCTTCAAGGATTTTGCCCCATTCATCCTACTGCCATCATGTGTCTCCCCTTGGATGTGCACCGCTCTGCTGGCTTTTATGGACTTCGTCATGGTGCTGGGTAACAGATGGCATGGGCTATATTTAAATGTTTACAGGACTGATTTTAATTAATGTTCTCGTATAAAGAGCATCCATTGCTGCGGAGCTAAACAGGCATATTTTACATGCAGCATGCGCTTCATACTCGGCCAGCCTCACAGCAGTTCTTCTGGCTTCTGCCTGTGCTAGGAAAGGGCCGTGGCTGTTTGGAGAGAGCTCTGATTAAGGTTGAAAGCTCTGATCTGATTTAACATTCATCCCAGCAGAAATGAGGGAAGACTGATTAAGAGGCTCGGTTCTGAATGGAAAATAATCTCAGGATGCCCCTAATGGGAGGGCTATTCTAATGCCGTATAATAATAGTAATTTAGTCTCATAAAGCGCTTTTCATACAAATTCCTCAAAGTGCTGTAAAAGCAGCACAAGGAAACAAATCCCCTGATATTTTGTGCTTATACCCCCACTGCTACAATCAGCGGGGGGGTGGGAAATGGGGCTGGGCAGCATTTCCCAGGTAGCATTGCGTACAAGAAAGGAATCTGAACATTCGTGCTCACTGTGTCGATTCTGTGGAATGAATGCATTGCCCGGGTAGCTCGCGGTGCGTGTGTGTTAGTTTAGGGGCACGCTCTGGGCTGAATCAGCGGGCTGCTCCTTCTGAGAAATGTACTTGCAGGATGCAGGTCTAAGGCATGCACCCCCTCTCCCGTTTGTAATGCTGGTGTGCGTCCAGACCACAGCTGCTACCCCCACTGTTACCTCCTGCACGGCGCTCTGGCCACTGCTGCTCTGCTCCTCACTAGGACCTCGACCTGCACTTTTAGAGTCAGCGAGAGCGTTGCCACTGACTCCGGCGAGTACAGGCCACGCCCTTGGAGTCGGTTGCCCCGAAGCAGGGCACTTTGATGCTGCGCCGCACCTGACGCCAGCTGCTGACCCAGGCCCCGTTATTTCTGACGACTGTCATTTATAAAGACGGGTGTCCGTTTTCATGTGGCTTGCGACAGCCAGATTGTTTCTGGGCACCAGTGCGTTCTAAGGATGCAGCTCTGCAGGGGGTTCAAACGTAGTGGGGAAGGGTTTAGAAAATAATGGGCAGGACGCCAGCTGAAGAGAAGAGGAAAGGAATACGCCTATTGCCACGGTAGGCACCATGTTGCCACAATACGAGGCACCGTCCGGGCATGTCCAGAGGAACTGACACTTGCAGGCGAGGTTGAGCAGCCGCAGGTGATGAGCCCGAGATAACGGGGATACAGGTGCAAGCAGTGACAGGCGGTGGTCACAGCTCACCAGCTGGATGACCATTGGCCAGTGCTTTGGAGGCGCCATGGCCCGAGAGGGTTTGGAGGAGAGGTTTAAAGGGGGCTATGATAATGCAGCTGTTGTCTGGATGCCCCAAATCATTTCTGAGCTCAGATCTTTCCCGGCGCTGTGCACTGCACTGTGCCGCGGAGAGAGCGGAAAGGGGTACCCCCTTCAACGCGTACGCCGTGGGCACAGCCTGGCGAAGCAGGGTCTCTGCCTCAAAGCGTTACTGAGACATGGTGGGTGAGGAACCACCTTCTGTGCATGACAGAAGCAAACTTGTGAGCCACCCAGAATTCTGCTTCAGGCAGCTCGGGGTCAGCTCGAAGGCTGGTCTCTCGCTCAGAGAAGCTGGTCAAGAAAAGATCTGGCCTCCCCGCCCTGTCTCTCCTACCTGGGGCTGTCCCGTACGCTGCAGACCTCGCCAGAGGGATCCTACTGGGAGGGCCTGCACTGGGCTGCTCTTGTGCCCTTGAGAAGAGTCAACGCGCTTGCTCGGCTCGCGCCTCCCCTGCCATTCTGACGAGTCTCAGCCTCTGCTACTTTTCTGTTGGGCTTCCAGAAACAGGAGGCGTGTGCATTGCTCCCCGGCCCTCGGAGGAAGGAGCTGAGGTCATTCCGGCGATGGCTATGAGGCCGTTCTTTGGGATTGTTCCGGCGCTGATGGATGAGAACGTGAGTTGTGTGCTCTGCCATTGGGGCCATGGTACAAAGAGCTGGCAAACCTGCTGCCTCTGGGTGTATCCGGCTAATTCCCCTTTTCAGTGGCCAAAGCACTTAGGAAAGGCAGCCGGACGCCGGTTTGTTCCTCACCTGTCCCAGTAGGGATCCAGCCCGTCTCTAGGCACGGTGAAATGCTGGAGAGAGCCAGTGGGGCGATGCGTCTGGGCTGGCTCTAGGGTGACGGTGACAATTGCACAGTGCATAAGCTGCCCCGCCCCCCTCGCACCTGGCTGAGAGCTTGGGGCCCTGCTGCGTAGCCTTGGGCAGGTCACTTAGGACCAGGTTTTCAATGGTATTGTGGTGCCGAGTAGGATTTTGCAAAGCACCTGAGCATGTTGGGCACCTAATGCCCATTAACATCAATGGGATTTGGGCTTTTAACCTGCTTGGATGCTCTTGCAGATCCTGATAGGCACCTGCCTGGCTCCATGCCACTGTGACTCGGTTTCCCCAACTGTAAAATAACAGCTCATGTTCACAGCCTCCCCTGAGGTAGGCAGCTGCAGCCACTTCCTGCGAGAGGGACAGGAAGGGAATCACGTTCACTACTGGTATTTGGCTCACGCGGCACGTTGCTGACGCTCCGTCCCTTGCTCTGTATTGGTCCGCGGTAGCTTGGCCTCTCCCTGGCCAGCAGCTGTTCTCAGCCTGGCTGTCGGGTGGCTTAGGAGAACGCTGCCTTCCCGCCGGACGCTGTGGCTAGCGACGGGCCGGTGAGGGCTGGGATGTGGTGGGGCTGCAAACGCTCTTAGGTGCCCTGTGCTTGGCCCAGAGTCAGCCCTGGCAGCCCTAGGGTCAGGAAGCTGCCGCCCGCCTGCCGCTGTGCTGTGCTCTGGCGCCAGTGCACCCCCAGCGTGCGGGAGAGCGAGCTTTGTATTTTCTTTGTGCCCTGGGGGTCACCCGCCGTTCCTTTCTCCCGAGTAGCGTGCGACTCATGCCCGCTGCTGCTGCTTGTGTGCGTCCCTGCACAGCAATCCCACTAGTCAGTACAGCCGCCCCCACTCAGCTGCTGCAAAGAGACACCGAGTCTGGGAAGCTTCAGGACATGAAGGGCGCTCGCCTGCCCTGACACCTTTAAAGTCAGTGAAAAGTGGGGGGGAGACCAGACTCAGGCCTCCCCGGGCTAGACCGTGCTACCCAGCTACTTTCTTATAGTCTGGGATGTTGCCCATCATGTGTTTGACAATCCCTCCTGTGCTTGGACCAACAGGGAAAAGTTATCGAGGGGAACGATGTCTCTGGTGCTCTGTGCATCGCACAGCCCTGGCCTGGCCTGGCGAGAACCATCTATGGAGATGATCAGAGATTTATAGACGCTTACTTCAAAAAGTACCCAGGTAAGGACGGTGTCAGGGAGGAATGATGGCCCAGGGCCAGTTGCATCGATTTCACCCAGGCACATTGATGGGTGTGCCTCACCATAGCACAGGTTGCTTACACAGCCTTGCAAGTGGCTTTGCTTTTAATCATTCACAGTACCCATGAGGAAGTCTGTGGGGTCTGTGGGACCTGACAGCACTTGAGGCTGGAGCAAAAGTCAAGATTATTGGATTCTTTTCCCCAGCTCTGTCACTGCCTCCCCGCGTGGCCTTGGGTGGATCAATCCCCTTTACTGATAGTGCTGTCTGATCTCTCCAGGGTGTTGTGAAACGGGAGGCTTGTCTGCATGGCCAGTTAATGGCTGTGAAATGAGTGTGCTATAAATTCACACCCTGGCTGCTTGCCACACTTGCATTTGCCATGTAGACAAGCACTGGGTGTAATTAGTGTTTGTCTGGCTGCAGGGGAAGAAATGTTTGCATGTGTTCAGCCGTAGGTGATTCAAAACATTGACAGCGGTCCTTTCTGGGACAGGCGTCAAACAGAACTGCTCTCCTTTCACAGGGATTGCCAAGACACATGGGAAGCATTGCTCTGTGGTTAGCAGCAGGGTGTGGACACCTTCCTGCTGTGGCATTACCTCACCCGGCTCTTGCAGTGACGTCTCTTTTATGCAATACAGAGAAAACAGAATGGAGGGATTTTCCTTGTGTCTGTTATGCCTCAAATATAGCCCTGGGCGTGCAGTCGCAGTGAATGTGCTCTCACTGTAGCATGGGAAGTTCAGGGGAGAAGTCTCCTTGCTGATCTGAGTTACTCTTCCAGCTGGCTGTGCTGGAGGGGAGTGGACGAGTTTAACTTCCGTGACCCCAGCCAGGGATTGCTGCCGAAGTTGTACAGGTCTTGCCCAGCATAAGTAGCTCTATTCCTGTGGTGCAGAGAGGCCCCAGGCCAGGACCCTGTTGTGCTGGGTGCTGTACGTACACGTAGTAGGAAACAATGCCTCCTGGCCCAAAGAGCGCACGGTGCACACAAGCGAGAAAAGGCTGGGAGGAGAGAGAACAGAGGGGAAGGGACTCTCCTGGCGTCACACAGCAGATCAGGGTTAGTACCCAGATGTCTTGAGTCCCGCTCAAGGACTCTGAGTGCCTGCCGACACTGCCTCTCCTGGGGCTAGATGCTGGTGTGATGGACGTCAGGCCAGGTCAAGGATGTCTCGTGGATGTTGAACCCAGAAGCCGGGTTCAAGGGCCACAGTCCCCTGCAGGAGTGTGCGTTTGAAGGGATCCCAGCAGTAGTGCCTGGAAGCCAAGTGTGTGTGGAATGCTAAGGGTGTCAGTGCCTCCTGGGGCCCTGGGAGGAGGGTGCTGGTGAGGCTGCCGGCGTCATGGGGCTGTCAGAATGCTCAGTCACTGCTCTTTGTATTCCTGCGGTTGTGCGGCCGAGGCGAGATCCGAGCCCTCTGTGCTGGATGCTGCCCAGAAGAGCTCACAGCCCCAGCAGACAAGACAGATCACTGGCTAGGAGAAAGGAAGGAGTGTTACCCTCATTTTACACCGCGGATGGAGGCAGAGAGAAGTGATTTGCCTCAGGTCACACGTGGAGACCATGGCAGGACAGAGGACAGGTCCCAGCCCCTCTCCAGCATGTACATTCCCTAAGAGGGAAGTGGGTGTAACAAAACCCTGCCCTCTGGAGTGTTGTGTGGCTCAGTTAACGGGCGCCTGTAGAGTGCTTGGAGATCTGTGATGGAAAGGGCCTAAGAGTATAAAGCAGTAATACAAACAGCAACCACAAGTAATGAATTATTATACTAGCTGCTGTGGTCACAGGGGATGGTGTTCTTTCTTGCTACAGGCTATTATTTCACCGGGGATGGTGCCTATAGATCCCCAGAAGGGTATTACCAGATAACAGGGCGGATGGATGATGTCATAAATATCAGCGGTCACAGGCTTGGAACGGCAGAGATCGAAGATGCCATGGTAATTGTTGAAACCCACAAAAAGCCCTTCAGACTTGGGGCCAGACCCTCAGCTGGTACAAATCAGATCTATGCTGATGTACAGCGTGGGAGGGTCTGGCTCGCTGGTTAATGCATAACGAGTAACTTTACTACCCCAGACTCTTTCTCATGTGTGCTTGACCTCCACGCACTAAATACAATACTTGGTACTAAATACACCAGGCAGTGATTATGCAGAAGAAAACAACCTTGTTATGGAAATCAGGAAAGTTTATTCAGGGTTAAGATCGTTTTTATGAAGGAGATCAAAGTGAAGGGCTACTTGCAGTTCCTTTGTTTGAACTGATCAGATCTGAATTCATTTCCTGTTTTCAAGCTACATCTGTGATTTCTCACTGTTGCTGTTTTACTTTTGGATGGCGGGGGCTTCAGAACTCCCCTCTAGCTTCCCTCACTAGTAGCTTTGATGGAGTTAACATTTTGTTCTCAGCTTTCTGGCTCAGGCCTATCTGTACTATTTGAACATGGTTTGTAACCTTCTCCAACATTAAACATGGAGCAAATGCAGTTTACACCGCTGGAGAGTCCAGTCCATCACCTAGCTAAGAGGTCATGGTAGCCACAGAGTTGAACACACAATCTCTCAAAGCATTTCTCTATGTAGCTTGAGTGGAGCGTTTCTTTGCACATTAAGTGCCACGCTTGCAGACCGTAATCATGTGAAATTTGATAAAACAAAATTATCCTTACATTGTAATATTGTATCTACAAATGAATCTCGTATGACATTAGTGCTGACTTTTGAGGCTAGCTTTTGGAAGACCTAATAAGCTCGCCATTGTATATTTTCATGCAGGTTTCTTCTCAGAGAGGCACAGCTAAGACAAAGTTTTCTTCCGTATTTTAATCAAGTTTAAAAGAGCATAACCCATTTTTGGTTTAAAATGAATATAGGCGCTATCAGTCTGCACACACAATCTGCTCTGTCAGTGTAGAAGGATTGTCACCGTTAACAATGAATCCTGGCAGAGTAAGGGTATGTCTACACTGCCACCCTAGTTCAAACTAGGGTGGCTAATGTAGGCATTCGAAGTTGCAAATGAAGCCCGGGATTTAAATATCCTGGGCTTCATTTGCATCTTGCCGGGCGCCGCCATTTTTAAATCCCCGTCAGTGCGGACTCCGTGCCCGCGGCTACACGCGGCACGGAGTAGGTAGTTCGAATTAGGCTCTCTAATTCGAACTACCCTTACTCCTCGTGGAACGAGGTGTACCGGTAGTTCGAATTAGAGAGCCTAATTTGAACTACCTACTCCGTGCCGCGTGTAGCCACAGGCACAGAGTCCGCACTGACGGGGATTTAAAAATGGCGGCGCCCGGCAAGATGCAAATGAAGTCCGGGATATTTAAATCCCGGGCTTCATTTGCAACTTCGAATGCCTACATTAGCCACCCTAGTTCGAACTAGGGTGGCAGTGTAGACATACCCACAGTTAGTAAAGATCTATATTCAGCTTCCGTCTGTTGGGAGACTGAGGCCTACTTCTCCACTGCCCTGTGCTGTACTTTCTGCACTGATTTCCGCCACTGACAAGGGCATATAAATAAGATGATTTGCACGTGCTTTGGCGTAGATGACTGCTCAAAGCGCAAAGCAGCGGAGAATGAACCTCGGCTTAACTCTGCCTGCTATTGGGCCTTGCTGGATCAGCAGTCAGTGGGCTCCCTCGGTGCAAACCAACCTTTAGACAAGAAACGCTTGTTTTGAGCAAGGAGAGGCTGGTTAGTGCAGGCCACCGCTTTGTCTGTACCTGGGGGTGCAGTAGTGCAGCTGCTCACAGGGCTCTACCCAAGTCTAAATATAGGATGTGCTTTTCAGGATTTATTCTCATTAGCCAAAAGGGATGTCAGAAACACTATTCAGCGGTTTAAAACCAGGGCCCTTTTCAACCAAAGCCACTGGCTTACGTGCTGTGCTGGGATGGACACATATGGCTCCTGTTAATTTCATTAAGCCCAGCATTAATGTGGCCAAGTCTATAACAGAGGTCAAAAAGAGCTAGATAAATCCATGGAGGTCAGGTCCATCAGTGGCTGTTAGCCAGGATGGGCAGGGGGGTGCCCCTGGCCTGTTTGTCAGAAGCTGGGAATGGGCGACGGGAGGGGTCACGTGAGGATTCCCTGCTCTGTTCACTCCCTCTGGGCACCTGGCACTGGGCTAGCTGGACCATTGGTCTGACCCAGCCTGGCTGTTCGTATACAGAAGCTGGGGTCTCAGTACAGTGCACGTAGGAAATGTATTAGTAGAACTTCACACATAGGTAGCAACTTGTTACAATTCCTAACAGAGCCAGCCTAGGCTCCTGGACCCTACGTCTACACCACAGTTCAAAACCTGCAGCTGGCATGTGTCCGCTGACTCAGGCTTAGACTAAGGGGCAGTTTAATTGTGGTGTAGACATCTGGGCTTGGGTTCTGTGACATGGGGAGATGCGAGCTTGAATGTCCACACCAGAATTAAACAACCTTTTAGCCCCAGCCCCTCGAGCCTGAGTCGGGTGGCAGGGGACAGCCCCAGATGTCTAATTACAGTGGAGGCATGCCCTAGATGGCCTGAATAGAGGAGGAAAACAACCAATGGTCTGGTAGCATGTTCTAGACTAACTAAACATGTAGATGGGATCATGAGCTTTCGTGGGCACAGCCCGCTTAGGGCTCTTATATTTTGCTGCTATTTTTTTTAAAGGATGAACATCCAGCTGTGCCTGAAACAGCTGTGGTTGGTTACCCCCATGAGATCAAAGGAGAAGGTAAGTGTGTAAAATAGTGTCCCTAATGGAAATATGCCAATGGTGAATTTTGTCTGTAACCTTTCCCTCAACTTTTTGCCATGCCAGTACAGAGAGCATCTGGCAGTTTGAAAGGGAGATTGGCTGGTTCAATACATCTCGTGATACGCTGTTCTCTGTCCCTGTCTGGATCTATTTCTGTGATCTGCTCTTGATGGGCAAGAACCTAGCTAACCAAAGGCCAGCCTTCTCTGTCCACCTCAGTGACAGCTGACGTTGACAGACACTGAAGTCTCCAGAGGGCAGCCTGCAGACGCCCCAAAGGGTAGGCATTCTCAGTGCAGGGCTCTGGGCCTGACAGCACCAGACCCTGGCTCTTGCCACTTTCAGATCTCTCTTCTGTTTTCCCTGCCCCACTTATGAAGTGAAGGGCCAGACCAGTCCTATACCTGCTGGAACTCCGTCTCCGTTGCTTATTTAACTCCGAGTCTCTCTCTCTCTCCCCTGCTGTAACACACACTGATGTCATCAGGCTCTCTGGCCTTGAAAGTGGCCAGAGAGGGGGTTGGCGAGCGTAGTGAACTGGGGTTTTCGTGGCCAGAGGGGAAGGGGTTGGCGAGTGGAGTGAGCAGGGGGCAACCCTCTAATTTTTATTTTAAAAGGTGTTTGGATAGTGCCTCCTTTCCTCACCTGTGACCTCCGCACCTCTTCCTCAGGAGGGGAAAGTATTTGGAGCCCCCGCCCTTGTTAAAATATTGGCATAATCTGGGATGGTCCTTTTCTGTTCTCAGGGCAAATCAGCAAACCCTTCAAGTGCTGCATCAGCGCAGCTGTACCAAGGTAGTGCCTTAATGAAGACACTAAGCTGGTGGGGAGAGCTGGCCTGTTGCTATAGGGCTGTCTCACCCACGGGTAGGTCGGTATTGGTATGTCGCCTTGACCAGCTTAGGTATACTGATATAGGGCTGCTGTGTAGACCAGATCGTAGTCACACCTCCTTGAAGTTCTGGGCAGCTGCATTCCTGTAAGGGACCAGCTGAGCCAGAAGCCCAGCAGCACTCCCCTAGCTCATGCCTGCAGGGGGAAGAGATACCAGGTTGCCCTGGTGGGTCTGATGTCTAATATACCAAGACACAACAAAAGGAGTTGAGGGTTAAGTCAAGAAACTGCACTGTGCGTTCATTTCCTCTCGTGTGGGGAAGGGGCAGTCCTCCAAGGGGCTATCCACACAGGCACAGCTTGGAAAATTCATCTGAATCCACTAGGGGTGTGGATTTGAAGTGGGTTAATTAAACGACATCAAATTGCTGTGTGGTGCTGCTGCTCAAAGGTAAGGCACAGGTCGGGCCTCCCTCACCCAGCACCTGTGGGATCTGCCCAGTCCTGACGGAGGGAATGTGCTGGTCCTGGGGAGATCCCTGGCCATTGGCCCTCAGCCTGCCCCCCAGCCCCGCTGCCGGCTCATTGCGCCCTGTCTGGGCTGCCTGCTGGCTGTCCCCAGCCCAGGTCCTGCTTCGACCCCAGTCCCACTCTGGCCGCAGCCAGGCTGCCCTGGCCCTGCTGATGGCTGAGCTGCTGCAGCCCTGGCCCGGCTGCCAGGCGGCCCCCAGCCCCAGCCAGCACGCTGCCTCTGCCAGCTGCTGTGGCCATGGCCCCAGCCCTGCTGCCATGTGGCCCCCAGCCCCAGCCAGCACGCTGCCTCTGCCAGCTGCTGTGGCCCTGGCCCCAGCCCCGCTGCCATGTGGCCCCCAGCCCCAGCCAGCACGCTGCCTCCACCAGCTGCTGTGGCCCCAGCCCCGCTGCCATGTGGCCCCCAGCCCCAGCCCAGCACGCTGCCTCCACCAGCTGCCGTGGCCCTGGCCCCGCTGCCATGTGGCCCCCAGCCCCAGCCCAGCACGCTGCCTCCACCAGCTGCCGTGGCCCTGGCCCCGCTGCCATGTGGCCCCCAGCCCCAGCCCAGCACGCTGCCTCCGCCAGTTGCCGTGGCCCCAGCCCCACTGCCATGTGGCCCCCAGCCCCAGCCCAGCACGCTGCCTCCACCAGCTGCCGTGGCCCTGGCCCCACTGCCATGTGGCCCCCAGCCCCAGCCCAGCACGCTGCCTCCACCAGCTGCCGTGGCCCTGGCCCCACTGCCATGTGGCCCCCAGCCCCAGCCCAGCACGCTGCCTCTGCCAGTTGCCGTGGCCCTGGCCTCGCTGAAAGGCAGCATGCTGCCCTTGCTGGGCTGCAGAACTGCCCCAGCGGGGTTGCTGCATCCAGCCAGGCTGCCTCTGCCAACTCTTGCGACCCTGGTCCTGCACCACACAGGCAGCCCCCACCCCACTGCCGGGCAGCGGGCAGCCTCTGCCGGGCTGTTGTGGCCCCAGCCAGGCTGCCTTTGCTGCAATGCTGTGACTTACTGCGCTGCACCAGCCTCGTGGCCGCCTAGGTCACTGTTACACCAGCTCCACTGCTAGGCAGCAGACTGCCAGGATGGCCCAGCCCTGCTACCACCAGGCTCCCAGCTGCTGGCCCTACCGGTCCAGGAGGTTGTCAGAGCAGAGTTCCAGTTTAGGGAAGTGAAACCTGTAGCTTTAACTTGGTTTTGCTTACTTCATTTTGGAAGTGAATTAAGTTAAACCAAAAGAAAGCCACTTTTATTCCAAATGAGGGTGTTTACACAGGAGTTTAATTCAGCTTCACTAGTCCATTTCAAACTCACATCTTTAGTTAATTCATATGAATTTTCCTGGATATCCCTGTGTAGACAAACTCTTAACCCCTTATCATTTTTAGGGGGATAGTGTGTTACTGTAGCATTTGACTCCATTTTTGGTAAATGGAAATAAAGATTTGTTCACAAGGAAATAATTTGAAACAGGATCCAGAACCTTTACCTCCATGGACCAGTTTCTGATTTCATTTATACTTGGGAACGTTAGTGGATTTATTCCAGATTTACTATCACTGAGATTAGAATCTAGCCCAGGGACACCAGAACAAGGCACAGGTATTGTTAAGGACCTGATCCTGCCACCCTTACTCCTCTCTACTCTGTAAAGAAGCCACTGGTTTCATTGGTACGAGTCAGAGTGAGCAAGGTAGACCTCAGATCTGACCGTCACTACAGGCATGTGAAACAGCAGCCATGCAAACAGACACACTAGAAGGAATGCCTTCCCCACCGATGAGATCATGCACAGACGTGTGCCCTCTGTTCCTTTTCCTTCCAGGTGCCTTTGCTTTCATCGTGTTAAAAGAGGACACCGTTCAGACCGAAAATGTTAAAGAAGAGCTCAAATCTATCGTTGCTTCCAAGATTGCCAAGTATGCAGTGCCCGATCACGTTCTGGTAAGTGTGGGGTCTGCCCCGCCCCAGTGAGCCTGCTCTGCTCCGCCCTGGCAGGCGGGACTGCCTCCGCAGTGCCGAACTGGCATTGGTGGGGGAGTGTGCCAAGGCATGGCTGCAGGAAAAGAGGGACAGCTGGATGCTAGCGCACCTGGAATCCTGGGTCGCAAACCAGTCTCCTGGGGGGCCACGACAGTTGCGTCCATAGAGTGGCCCAGAGGCTGTTCTGCTTATGCCAGGGGTGGCCAGCCTGTGGCTCTTGAGCCGCATGCGGCCCTTTGCTTAAGAGAATGAGGCTCTTAGGGTTACAGCTTGTTCGGAGCCACGCACCCGGACAGCTCCTGGCCGCTCTGCGCGTGCGCCCCAGCGGCTGGAGGGAGAAGCGTCTGATTTCAGCGCTGGCAGCTCTGGTGAAACCCAGGCATTGGGTTAGAGCGGGGGTGCCTGGCTCTGGGGGAGGGGTGAGGCATTGGGTTAGAGCGGGGGTGCCTGGCTCTGGGGGAGCGGGGAGGCATTGGATTAGAGCGGGGGTGCCTGGCTCTGGGGGAGGGGGGAGGCATTGGATTAGAGCGGGGGTGCCTGGCTCTGGGGGAGGGGTGAGGCATTGGATTAGAGCGGGCTGCCTGGCTCTGGAGGAGGGGTGAGGCATTGGATTAGAGCGGGGGTGCCTGGCTCTGGGGGAGGGGTGAGGCATTGGGTTAGAGTGGGGGTGCCTGGCTCTGGGGGAGGGGTGAGGCATTGGGTTAGAGCGGGGGTGCCTGGCTCTGGGGGAGGGGTGAGGCATTGGGTTAGAGCGGGGGTGCCTGGCTCTGGGGGAGGGGGGAGGCATTGGGTTAGAGCGGGGGTGCCTGGCTCTGGGGGAGGGGTGAGGCATTGGATTAGAGCAGGGGTGCTTGGCTCTGGGGGAGGGGGGAGGCATTGGATTAGAGCAGGGGTGCTTGGCTCTGGGGGAGGGGGGAGGCATTGGGTTAGAGCGGGGGTGCCTGGCTCTGGGGGAGGGGGGAGGCATTGGATTAGAGCAGGGGTGCTTGGCTCTGGGGGAGGGGGGAGGCATTGGGTTAGAGCGGGGGTGCCTGGCTCTGGGGGAGGGGGGAGGCATTGGATTAGAGCGGGGTGCCTGGCTCTGGGGGAGGGGGGAGGCATTGGATTAGAGCGGGGGTGCCTGGCTCTGGGGGAGGGGTGAGGCATTGGGTTAGAGCGGGGTGCCTGGCTCTGGGGGAGGGGGGAGGCATTGGATTAGAGCGGGGGTGCCTGGCTCTGGGGGAGGGGTGAGGCATTGGGTTAGAGAGGGGGTGCCTGGCTCTGGGGGAGGGGGGAGGCATTGGATTAGAGCGGGGGTGCCTGGCTCTGGGGGAGGGGGGAGGCATTGGATTAGAGCGGGGGTGCCTGGCTCTGGGGGAGGGGTGAGGCATTGGGTTAGAGCGGGGGTGCCTGGCTCTGGGGGAGGGGTGAGGCATTGGGTTAGAGAGGGGGTGCCTGGCTCTGGGGGAGGGGGGAGGCATTGGATTAGAGCGGGGGTGCCTGGCTCTGGGGGAGGGGGGAGGCATTGGGTTAGAGCGGGGGTGCCTGGCTCTGGAGGAGGGGTGAGGCATTGGATTAGAGCGGGGGTGCCTGGCTCTGGAGGAGGGGTGAGGCATTGGGTTAGAGAGGGGGTGCCTGGCTCTGGGGGAGGGGTGAGGCATTGGGTTAGAGCGGGGGTGCCTGGCTCTGGAGGAGGGGTGAGGCATTGGATTAGAGCGGGGGTGCCTGGCTCTGGAGGAGGGGTGAGGCATTGGGTTAGAGAGGGGGTGCCTGGCTCTGGGGGAGGGGTGAGGCATTGGATTAGAGCGGGGGTGCCTGGCTCTGGAGGAGGGGTGAGGCATTGGGTTAGAGAGGGGGTGCCTGGCTCTGGGGGAGGGGTGAGGCATTGGATTAGAGCGGGGGTGCCTGGCTCTGGGGGAGGGGTGAGGCATTGGGTTAGAGCGGGGGTGCCTGGCTCTGGAGGAGGGGTGAGGCATTGGGTTAGAGAGGGGGTGCCTGGCTCTGGGGGAGGGGTGAGGCATTGGATTAGAGCGGGGGTGCCTGGCTCTGGGGGAGGGGTGAGGCATTGGGTTAGAGCGGGGGTGCCTGGCTCTGGGGGAGGGGTGAGGCATTGGGTTAGAGCGGGGGTGCCTGGCTCTGGGGGAGGGGTGAGGCATTGGGTTAGAGCGGGGGTGCCTGGCTCTGGAGGAGGGGTGAGGCATTGGGTTAGAGCGGGGGTGCCTGGCTCTGGGGGAGGGAGGAGGCATTGGATTAGAGCGGGGGTGCCTGGCTCTGGAGGAGGGGGGAGGCATTGGATTAGAGCGGGGTGCTTGGCTCTGGGGGAGGGGTGAGGCATTGGGTTAGAGCGGGGGTGCCTGGCTCTGGAGGAGGGGGGAGGCATTGGATTAGAGCGGGGTGCTTGGCTCTGGGGGAGGGGTGAGGCATTGGATTAGAGCGGGGGTGCCTGGCTCTGGGGGAGGGGGGAGGCATTGGATTAGAGCGGGGGTGCCTGGCTCTGGGGGAGGGGTGAGGCATTGGATTAGAGCGGGGGTGCCTGGCTCTGGAGGAGGGGTGAGGCATTGGGTTAGAGAGGGGGTGCCTGGCTCTGGGGGAGGGGTGAGGCATTGGATTAGAGCGGGGGTGCCTGGCTCTGGAGGAGGGGTGAGGCATTGGATTAGAGCGGGGGTGCCTGGCTCTGGGGGAGGGGGGAGGCATTGGGTTAGAGTGGGGGTGCCTGGCTCTGGGGGAGGGGGGAGGCATTGGGTTAGAGCGGGGGTGCCTGGCTCTGGAGGAGGGGTGAGGCATTGGGTTAGAGCGGGGGTGCCTGGCTCTGGGGGAGGGGTGAGGCATTGGGTTAGAGCGGGGGTGCCTGGCTCTGGAGGAGGGGTGAGGCATTGGGTTAGAGCGGGGGTGCCTGGCTCTGGGGGAGGGGTGAGGCATTGGGTTAGAGCGGGGGTGCTTGGCTCTGGGGGAGGGGGGAGGCATTGGATTAGAGCGGGGGTGCCTGGCTCTGGAGGAGGGGTGAGGCATTGGATTAGAGCGGGGGTGCCTGGCTCTGGAGGAGGGGTGAGGCATTGGGTTAGAGAGGGGGTGCCTGGCTCTGGAGGAGGGGTGAGGCATTGGGTTAGAGAGGGGGTGCCTGGCTCTGGGGGAGGGGGGAGGCATTGGATTAGAGCGGGGGTGCCTGGCTCTGGGGGAGGGGGGAGGCATTGGATTAGAGCGGGGGTGCCTGGCTCTGGGGGAGGGGTGAGGCATTGGGTTAGAGCGGGGGTGCCTGGCTCTGGGGGAGGGGTGAGGCATTGGGTTAGAGAGGGGGTGCCTGGCTCTGGGGGAGGGGGGAGGCATTGGATTAGAGCGGGGGTGCCTGGCTCTGGGGGAGGGGGGAGGCATTGGATTAGAGCGGGGGTGCCTGGCTCTGGGGGAGGGGTGAGGCATTGGGTTAGAGCGGGGGTGCCTGGCTCTGGGGGAGGGGTGAGGCATTGGGTTAGAGCGGGGGTGCCTGGCTCTGGAGGAGGGGTGAGGCATTGGATTAGAGCGGGGGTGCCTGGCTCTGGGGGAGGGAGGAGGCATTGGATTAGAGCGGGGTGCTTGGCTCTGGGGGAGGGGTGAGGCATTGGGTTAGAGCGGGGGTGCCTGGCTCTGGAGGAGGGGTGAGGCATTGGATTAGAGCGGGGGTGCCTGGCTCTGGAGGAGGGGTGAGGCATTGGGTTAGAGAGGGGGTGCCTGGCTCTGGGGGAGGGGTGAGGCATTGGATTAGAGCGGGGGTGCCTGGCTCTGGAGGAGGGGTGAGGCATTGGGTTAGAGCGGGGGTGCCTGGCTCTGGAGGAGGGGTGAGGCATTGGGTTAGAGCGGGGGTGCCTGGCTCTGGGGGAGGGGTGAGGCATTGGGTTAGAGCGGGGGTGCCTGGCTCTGGAGGAGGGGTGAGGCATTGGGTTAGAGCGGGGGTGCCTGGCTCTGGGGGAGGGAGGAGGCATTGGATTAGAGCGGGGGTGCCTGGCTCTGGAGGAGGGGGGAGGCATTGGATTAGAGCGGGGTGCTTGGCTCTGGGGGAGGGGTGAGGCATTGGGTTAGAGCGGGGGTGCCTGGCTCTGGAGGAGGGGTGAGGCATTGGATTAGAGCGGGGGTGCCTGGCTCTGGAGGAGGGGTGAGGCATTGGGTTAGAGAGGGGGTGCCTGGCTCTGGGGGAGGGGTGAGGCATTGGATTAGAGCGGGGGTGCCTGGCTCTGGAGGAGGGGTGAGGCATTGGATTAGAGCGGGGGTGCCTGGCTCTGGAGGAGGGGTGAGGCATTGGGTTAGAGCGGGGGTGCCTGGCTCTGGAGGAGGGGTGAGGCATTGGGTTAGAGTGGGGGTGCCTGGCTCTGGAGGAGGGGTGAGGCATTGGGTTAGAGCGGGGGTGCCTGGCTCTGGAGGAGGGGTGAGGCATTGGGTTAGAGCGGGGGTGCCTGGCTCTGGAGGAGGGGTGAGGCATTGGGTTAGAGCGGGGGTGCCTGGCTCTGGGGGAGGGGTGAGGCATTGGGTTAGAGCGGGGGTGCCTGGCTCTGGAGGAGGGGTGAGGCATTGGGTTAGAGCGGGGGTGCCTGGCTCTGGGGGAGGGGTGAGGCATTGGGTTAGAGCGGGGGTGCTTGGCTCTGGGGGAGGGGGGAGGCATTGGATTAGAGCGGGGGTGCCTGGCTCTGGAGGAGGGGTGAGGCATTGGATTAGAGCGGGGGTGCCTGGCTCTGGGGGAGGGGTGAGGCATTGGGTTAGAGAGGGGGTGCCTGGCTCTGGAGGAGGGGTGAGGCATTGGATTAGAGCGGGGGTGCCTGGCTCTGGAGGAGGGGTGAGGCATTGGGTTAGAGAGGGGGTGCCTGGCTCTGGAGGAGGGGTGAGGCATTGGGTTAGAGAGGGGGTGCCTGGCTCTGGGGGAGGGGGGAGGCATTGGATTAGAGCGGGGGTGCCTGGCTCTGGGGGAGGGGGGAGGCATTGGATTAGAGCGGGGGTGCCTGGCTCTGGGGGAGGGGTGAGGCATTGGGTTAGAGCGGGGGTGCCTGGCTCTGGGGGAGGGGTGAGGCATTGGGTTAGAGAGGGGGTGCCTGGCTCTGGGGGAGGGGGGAGGCATTGGATTAGAGCGGGGGTGCCTGGCTCTGGGGGAGGGGGGAGGCATTGGATTAGAGCGGGGGTGCCTGGCTCTGGGGGAGGGGTGAGGCATTGGGTTAGAGCGGGGGTGCCTGGCTCTGGGGGAGGGGTGAGGCATTGGGTTAGAGCGGGGGTGCTTGGCTCTGGGGGAGGGGGGAGGCATTGGATTAGAGCGGGGGTGCCTGGCTCTGGGGGAGGGGTGAGGCATTGGATTAGAGCGGGGGTGCCTGGCTCTGGGGGAGGGAGGAGGCATTGGATTAGAGCGGGGGTGCCTGGCTCTGGGGGAGGGGTGAGGCATTGGATTAGAGCGGGGGTGCCTGGCTCTGGGGGAGGGGGGAGGCATTGGGTTAGAGCGGGGGTGCCTGGCTCTGGAGGAGGGGTGAGGCATTGGATTAGAGCGGGGGTGCCTGGCTCTGGGGGAGGGAGGAGGCATTGGATTAGAGCGGGGTGCTTGGCTCTGGGGGAGGGGTGAGGCATTGGGTTAGAGCGGGGGTGCCTGGCTCTGGAGGAGGGGTGAGGCATTGGATTAGAGCGGGGGTGCCTGGCTCTGGAGGAGGGGTGAGGCATTGGGTTAGAGAGGGGGTGCCTGGCTCTGGGGGAGGGGTGAGGCATTGGATTAGAGCGGGGGTGCCTGGCTCTGGAGGAGGGGTGAGGCATTGGGTTAGAGCGGGGGTGCCTGGCTCTGGAGGAGGGGTGAGGCATTGGGTTAGAGCGGGGGTGCCTGGCTCTGGGGGAGGGGTGAGGCATTGGGTTAGAGCGGGGGTGCCTGGCTCTGGAGGAGGGGTGAGGCATTGGGTTAGAGCGGGGGTGCCTGGCTCTGGGGGAGGGAGGAGGCATTGGATTAGAGCGGGGGTGCCTGGCTCTGGAGGAGGGGGGAGGCATTGGATTAGAGCGGGGTGCTTGGCTCTGGGGGAGGGGTGAGGCATTGGGTTAGAGCGGGGGTGCCTGGCTCTGGAGGAGGGGTGAGGCATTGGATTAGAGCGGGGGTGCCTGGCTCTGGAGGAGGGGTGAGGCATTGGGTTAGAGAGGGGGTGCCTGGCTCTGGGGGAGGGGTGAGGCATTGGATTAGAGCGGGGGTGCCTGGCTCTGGAGGAGGGGTGAGGCATTGGGTTAGAGCGGGGGTGCCTGGCTCTGGAGGAGGGGTGAGGCATTGGGTTAGAGCGGGGGTGCCTGGCTCTGGGGGAGGGGTGAGGCATTGGGTTAGAGCGGGGGTGCCTGGCTCTGGAGGAGGGGTGAGGCATTGGGTTAGAGCGGGGGTGCCTGGCTCTGGGGGAGGGGTGAGGCATTGGGTTAGAGCGGGGGTGCTTGGCTCTGGGGGAGGGGGGAGGCATTGGATTAGAGCGGGGGTGCCTGGCTCTGGAGGAGGGGTGAGGCATTGGGTTAGAGCGGGGGTGCCTGGCTCTGGGGGAGGGGGGAGGCATTGGGTTAGAGCGGGGGTGCCTGGCTCTGGGGGAGGGGTGAGGCATTGGGTTAGAGCGGGGGTGCCTGGCTCTGGAGGAGGGGTGAGGCATTGGGTTAGAGCGGGGGTGCCTGGCTCTGGAGGAGGGATGAGGCATTGGGTTAGAGTGGGGGTGCCTGGCTCTGGGGGAGGGGTGAGGCATTGGGTTAGAGCGGGGGTGCTTGGCTCTGGGGGAGGGGTGAGGCATTGGGTTAGAGCGGGGGTGCTTGGCTCTGGAGGAGGGATGAGGCATTGGGTTAGAGCGGGGGTGCCTGGCTCTGGGGGAGGGAGGAGGCATTGGATTAGAGCGGGGGTGCCTGGCTCTGGAGGAGGGATGAGGCATTGGGTTAGAGCGGGGGTGCTTGGCTCTGGAGGAGGGATGAGGCATTGGGTTAGAGCGGGGGTGCTTGGCTCTGGAGGAGGGATGAGGCATTGGATTAGAGCGGGGGTGCCTGGCTCTGGGGGAGGGGTGAGGCATTGGGTTAGAGCGGGGGTGCCTGGCTCTGGGGGAGGGGTGAGGCATTGGGTTAGAGCGGGGGTGCTTGGCTCTGGGGGAGGGGTGAGGCATTGGGTTAGAGCGGGGGTGCTTGGCTCTGGAGGAGGGATGAGGCATTGGGTTAGAGCGGGGGTGCCTGGCTCTGGAGGAGGGATGAGGCATTGGATTAGAGCGGGGGTGCCTGGCTCTGGGGGAGGGGTGAGGCATTGGGTTAGAGCGGGGGTGCCTGGCTCTGGGGGAGGGGTGAGGCATTGGGTTAGAGCGGGGGTGCTTGGCTCTGGGGGAGGGGTGAGGCATTGGGTTAGAGCGGGGGTGCTTGGCTCTGGAGGAGGGATGAGGCATTGGGTTAGAGCGGGGGTGCCTGGCTCTGGGGGAGGGAGGAGGCATTGGATTAGAGCGGGGGTGCCTGGCTCTGGAGGAGGGATGAGGCATTGGGTTAGAGCGGGGGTGCTTGGCTCTGGAGGAGGGATGAGGCATTGGGTTAGAGCGGGGGTGCTTGGCTCTGGAGGAGGGATGAGGCATTGGATTAGAGCGGGGGTGCTTGGCTCTGGAGGAGGGATGAGGCATTGGGTTAGAGCGGGGGTGCTTGGCTCTGGAGGAGGGATGAGGCATTGGATTAGAGCGGGGGTGCTTGGCTCTGGAGGAGGGGTGAGGCATTGGGTTAGAGCGGGGGTGCTTGGCTCTGGAGGAGGGATGAGGCATTGGGTTAGAGCGGGGGTGCCTGGCTCTGGGGGAGGGGTGAGGCATTGGGTTAGAGCGGGGGTGCTTGGCTCTGGAGGAGGGGTGAGGCATTGGATTAGAGCGGGCTGCCTGGCTCTGGAGGAGGGGGGAGGCATTGGGTTAGAGCGGGGGTGCCTGGCTCTGGGGGAGGGGTGAGGCATTGGATTAGAGCGGGGGTGCCTGGCTCTGGGGGAGGGGTGAGGCATTGGGTTAGAGCGGGGGTGCCTGGCTCTGGGGGAGGGGTGAGGCATTGGATTAGAGCGGGGGTGCCTGGCTCTGGAGGAGGGGTGAGGCATTGGGTTAGAGAGGGGGTGCCTGGCTCTGGGGGAGGGGTGAGGCATTGGGTTAGAGCGGGGGTGCCTGGCTCTGGGGGAGGGGTGAGGCATTGGGTTAGAGCGGGGGTGCCTGGCTCTGGGGGAGGGGTGAGGCATTGGGTTAGAGCGGGGGTGCCTGGCTCTGGGGGAGGGGTGAGGCATTGGATTAGAGCGGGGGTGCTTGGCTCTGGGGGAGGGGGGAGGCATTGGGTTAGAGCGGGGGTGCCTGGCTCTGGGGGAGGGGTGAGGCATTGGATTAGAGCGGGGGTGCCTGGCTCTGGGGGAGGGGTGAGGCATTGGGTTAGAGCGGGGGTGCCTGGCTCTGGGGGAGGGGTGAGGCATTGGGTTAGAGCGGGGGTGCCTGGCTCTGGGGGAGGGGTGAGGCATTGGATTAGAGCGGGGGTGCTTGGCTCTGGGGGAGGGGGGAGGCATTGGGTTAGAGCGGGGGTGCCTGGCTCTGGGGGAGGGGGGAGGCATTGGATTAGAGCGGGGGTGCCTGGCTCTGGGGGAGGGGGGAGGCATTGGGTTAGAGCGGGGGTGCCTGGCTCTGGAGGAGGGGTGAGGCATTGGGTTAGAGCGGGGGTGCCTGGCTCTGGGGGAGGGGGGAGGCATTGGATTAGAGCGGGGGTGCCTGGCTCTGGAGGAGGGGTGAGGCATTGGGTTAGAGCGGGGGTGCCTGGCTCTGGAGGAGGGGTGAGGCATTGGGTTAGAGCGGGGGTGCCTGGCTCTGGGGGAGGGGGGAGGCATTGGATTAGAGCGGGGGTGCCTGGCTCTGGAGGAGGGGTGAGGCATTGGGTTAGAGTGGGGGTGCCTGGCTCTGGGGGAGGGGTGAGGCATTGGATTAGAGCGGGGGTGCTTGGCTCTGGGGGAGGGAGGAGGCATTGGATTAGAGCGGGGGTGCTTGGCTCTGGGGGAGGGGTGAGGCATTGGATTAGAGCGGGGGTGCCTGGCTCTGGGGGAGGGGTGAGGCATTGGATTAGAGCGGGCTGCCTGGCTCTGGAGGAGGGGTGAGGCATTGGATTAGAGCGGGGGTGCCTGGCTCTGGGGGAGGGGGGAGGCATTGGGTTAGAGCGGGGGTGCCTGGGGCTGCCTGGCTCTGGAGGAGGGGTGAGGCATTGGGTTAGAGTGGGGTGCCTGGCTCTGGGGGAGGGGTGAGGCATTGGATTAGAGCGGGGGTGCTTGGCTCTGCGGGAGGGGGGAGGCATTGGGTTAGAGCGGGGGTGCTTGGCTCTGCGGGAGGGGGGAGGCATTGGGTTAGAGCGGGGGTGCTTGGCTCTGCGGGAGGGGGGAGGCATTGGGTTAGAGCGAGGGTGCCTGGGGCTGCCTGGCTCTGGGGGAGGGGGGAGGCATTGGGTTAGAGCGGGGGTGCTTGGCTCTGGGGGAGGAGGGATTCATTGGGTTAGAGTGGGGTGCCTGGCTCTGGGGGAGGGTTGTGTGGCTCTTTGCACTACTATCCACAGCTCTTTTGATTTTAGTGTCTAACTGGTTGGCCACCTCTGGCTTATGCCAAGTACTGAGCCTACCCTACGAATCAGGAGCACATAAAGGGGATTTCAAACCAGCTGTTTTACTTCTGCTTCCAAACTACATTGAGGAGAGCTCGGCATGTGTGGGAGGAAGGGGGTGGGGCCCCTCATGTTCAAAGCATGTACACATAGTCAAGTTGCTTAAAAGGTCTGTTTCCTGCCTCCATCTTAATACAGCATCCTTGCTATGTTCATATGCTTCTGTGTCTGTCGGGCACACAATGCAGTTAATCAGACCGAGGAGTGACCGACGGAAATACAAAGATATACAGAATACTCCCATTTTATTTGATTAAAAAACCCAAACATTAAGGGGGAAGGTTGGAACATACAAGAGCAAAGCTGCAGTTATACCACAGCCAAAGCGAAGTAAAGCACCGTTGTACCAGGTGATGCTCATCTCACCCCGGCATTTATTTAATCTGGACATCAGTAAGGAGCAGGTCAACCTAGGGATGTTAAATTTAGATTAATTAACTAATCGAACAGTCGACTGGCCCCCACGCTCCCTGCGGTGCCTGAGCCTTTGAAATGGGCTCTTGAACAGTTCCAAAGCAGAAGCCGTGCAGGGAGTGCGCGACTAGTCGCTTACGTCCCTAGTTCAGCCATAGGCTGAGCAAGTGCAGAGCAGTGGCAGAATGTGCCTTGGCCATTTAAAGGGATGCTGGCCAAGTTTAGTGACTAGCTTAGACCTCAGTGAAAGCAATTTCCCCAGTTAGTCCCAGAGTAAAGCCCATGGCTGATCATACTGCTCCATTTCCCTACAGAGTAGCAGTTACCCATTGGCCTGTTTTCAGCACATGCATCCCAAAACAGAGCAGCCATATGTAGGGCCCTACCAAATTCAGGACTGAAAAATGTGTCATGGACCTTGAAATCTGATCTCCCTCGGAGAAATCTGTAGCATGGAGGGTGAAAGCACACAAAAGACCTGATTTCATGGGGGAGACAAATGTGTCTCAAATTGGGGGCCCTGACTGAAAGAGGAGTAGTGGGTGGGTCACAAGATTATTTTTTTTGTGGGGGGAGGGGATCATGCTAGTGCCACTTTTACTTCTGGGCTAACTTTAGAGCAGGGCAGTGGGAGTGTGGGAGCTGTTAGCCGGTGCCCAGCTCTGAAGGAAGCACCCCAACAGCAGCCGCACAGAAGTAAGGGCGGCACCTCCATACAACGGTGCCAGCTGTGTTCAGAGCTGGACTGTGCTCCCAATAGTGGTGTAATTATTAAAAATTCATAGTTTATCTGCTTAACCAAGGTCACTCCAGCTAGCCTGGCATGATAGGGGCTGGGATCCCCCAGCAGGCCAGTGCAGGGTGGGTTGCCTGGGTTGCTCCAGCTAGCCAGCTTAGCCTAGCAAGGCCTTGGGTCTCACCGACCCAGACTTCTGTGGCTGGGGTCCACCTGGCTGGGTGACCCATTGTGGCCAGGGCTGCTGTGCCCGGACACGCATGGCTAGAACGGGGGTCCTTCTGGCTGGCTGAGCCAGCATGGATGGCCATTTGCTGGATGTAATGGTTAAGATCTGGTTAATGGTAAGCCTAATGCTTACCAGTTAACTATTTAACCTTTTACATCCCTAACTCCCGACCATCAGCTGACATTCTCCAGCTTCCCAGCTGTGAAGGCAGCATCACTGCCAGCCTCAGCACAGAAGTAATGGAGGCAGCTCCGCACCCAGCCTATAATAACCTTGTAGCCACCCACAACTGCTCTTTGGGTCAGGACCCCTTTAAGTGCAACACTGACATTTCTGATTTCAATAGCTGTAATAATGACATGAATGATTTTTTAAATCCTATGACCATGAAATTGACCAAAACGAATTGTGAGTTTGGCGGGGCCCTCGTCATATGGCAGATGGCATGGCCTGTCTGTGCCTCTGTTCTGTGTAAAGGAGTGATCTGTACAAATAGTAACCCTTCAGGTTCCTCTCGAAGGCCTTCCCTATGACCTTATGAGTTACCATTAACCCGTGTCTGTACATGGCAGCTTGCAGACTATTGTGGATAGGACTTGTGATGGGGAATCAGGGCACTGAGATATATTCCATACAGTGTGACTGTGAGCAGGCAGCTTAACTGTTCCTGCTCCGTACAACTGGGCAGATGATGCCTGCTGCTTTGCAAGCCACGCTCAGATATATGAGAGTGCTGAGGCCCAGGTTTCCAGACACAGGTGCCTACAACCCACCTTCTAACTTTAGTTTAGCATCTGATTGAGTAGCCTTATTTTCAAAGCGCTTAGAATCCAGCATCTGCAGTTGGGCTAAAACCAGAAAAAGAAAGGAGAAAAATCAGTTGAAAACGAATACAAATAAATGTTGCAGTATTCCTTCTTTCTGGGCACTGCCCTCCAAGCCCAGCTCGGAGGTGGTTCCCAGGAACCTCTCGGGGGTATGCAATGGGATTGTTTCAAGGCTGGGTTCATTCAAATATTCTCATCAGGATCAAATTCTTCAGGGACTAGCTGAGTTAGCTGCACAATTGTAAGGCAAGTGGATTTGTTCTTCTCTGTAGGTGGTAAAACGGCTTCCTAAAACGCGATCTGGGAAAATCATGAGACGGGTGTTGAAGAAAATAGTCACTAACCAATCCAGTGACTTGGGAGATATCACCACGCTGGATGATCCAATCATTGTTGCAGAAATAGTAGATGCCTACGAGAAATACAAGACCGAGCAGTCTGCATCTTCATAGGAAAAGGCTCACGTCTCTTTCCTAATGAAATTTGGAGGATCCTAAATAACCCTCCAGACAACTGCTCTTTCATGGACTATCATCTAATTCTGCTCGCTCCTAAGAGAAAAAATTATTCCTTTCACAACATACTTACTTATAATCTCTCATAGACTATGGTTTACAGCTGCCTTCTTTCTTTCCTTGGAAACCATGGACAACACAATGTGAAGCACCATATGTCAAAAACCTTCTAACCAAGTGCCTTACTGAATCTGCCAAATCTAAGTGTTTTCACACTATTTTTAGGGGAGGTGGATAGCAGCCTTTTGAAGATTACATTAGCTGCATTAAAAATAAATTGCTAGTAAAATGTTTGACTATTGAGGTAGGTGATGTTTTTAATGCATGAAGTAACACTTTCCCCTAGCTACTTCAGACACACAGGGAAGAACATGTATAATATATTTTGCCCTTTTGGAAAATAGTAAGATAACACACATCTTCCATTTTTCATTCCCCTTAGAACAGTGTTTCTTAAACATTTTCAGACCGAGGAACACCAAACAATAACTTTTTTTTCTGAGGAACACCAAGGATTTTTTTGTTGAGAAGAAAAAAAAAAGGGTTGGGTGGGGGGAAGTTATTGAGCAAAAACTGGTCTGCCTCGGAACACAGTTTAAGAAACACTGACTTAGAATCATAGACATGGGCTGGAATGGACCTTGAGGTGTCATCGAGTCCAGCCCTCTGGGCCTAGGCAGGACCAAGCTTAGACCATCCCCAGCCTGTTTTTAAACACATCCCGGGATGGGGAAGCCACAACCTAATATAACTTGATTTTCCCAGTTCAGGTAGCTGCCACAGTGCTTTATTTTAGCCGTGCTATACGCTGCAGTGTATAGCGCATGTGCACTATTTGTCAAATGGAGCAGATCAAGTAGCCATATTCTTTTCATTACAGTTGCTTTAGCACCTAATTATGGTTTCAGGCCTCAAAATAGTCAGTCTGGGGTCCAAAGGATCCCAGCCATTCCCTTCCCTCAGATTAATGAACCTAGGCCCAGATCCGCAAAGCTCTTTAGGTCCCCAGCTCCCTTTGAAATCAATGGCACTGAGGCACCTCAGTACCTCCGAAGTTCGGTTCCTATGCCCTCTGGGAAAGGGATCTCAGCACCCACCTGGGCTTGGGGATGATTAGCCTCCTCTAAGCCCATGAAATATTTGGAAATTCTGAAGTAACAGGATTGTTCCCTTCCCTGGGGTATCGCCTGATGGCTGCCTCTGTGGAGTAGCTCTGCTTGGCCTGACTTCCCATTCCTTCCTTCCTGTGCGTGCACTCAGCCCCTCCTAGTTGTAGCAGTGCTTGGTGCTGCGGCCAGGTCACTGTAGCTTTCTCCTTGTGGGGTAACAGCGTTTCACTGGACCAGCTATCTGTGCCGCCCCAGGCAGTCTTCCCATTCCAGACATGCCATTTACCCTGTGAGGGGTGGGGGAACTCGGGCACTGCTCCATGTTCCAGCCAGGGACCCTTCCATCAACAGCCCAGGTCTGCACAGTCCCATCTCCTGCTGTCGCTTACTATTCTGCATTCAGGGGTTTTCTTCTTCATCCTCTGGATGAGCTCTTCCACAAGGGACAAGGTCCCAGGGCTTCTGTTCCACCCCCGAGTTTCCTCCTCACCACCTCTTTGCTTCCATATGGCGGCACCTTCTGCTTGAACTTCCTGGCTTTCTACAAGTCCCCACATACTCTTGCCCAGAAGACTCCATGCTCTGTGAGTGCTTGGCAGTTATGGCAAGGCCTCCCCTCAGGTGCAACGTATCAGGGTAAGTAGCCCCTGCGAGCCACCTTCATCCCGTGACAGCACTGAGGGTCTCTCACATTTGAAGAATAGGAAAAGTGAGCGACAGACACCTGGGAGTTATTACAGTGTAACGAATTCGGTGTGATCTTGGATCAGGAGCGTCACCTCCCTGTGCCCACTGCCTCATCTGCAAAAAGGGCATTGTGCTTCCTTGCCTCCCGGGAGGGACTCAGACATGGCAGCAACGGAGGCAAGGCAAGCCGTGCAATTCTCATGAAGTAACCTTCATGACTTGCTAAGCCTCCTCCGTTTTTGCCGGCAGGGAATGACTCACCCACTTTCAAATGTTCCCTGGCCGTATGGACATAGGGCCAGCCTTGCTGAATTTTACTGGCAGGAGAGATAGACTCCATGCATGGACTTCCTGAAAAGACGTTCCTTTTTTTTTTGGTGAGTCTTCATCACTGTGCTGGTGAGCGCTCTTCTGGTGTTTGATTTAGTGGGTCTAGTTAAGACCCATACATTGACTGCAGAGAGCAGCTCCTGCCAGCACCCTCAGTGCCAGTTGTGAGGGGTAAGGCAAGCCGATGGGAGTGTTTGCTCCTGTCAGCCTCCCTCTGTGAAGACAGCACCAAGCTTGGGTTTGGGGTAAGCTGGCTCCAGCTGTGAATTTTACATACCTTACCCAGCCTTCCATGTCTAGTGTAGACCTGGTCCTTGTCTGCAGTGGTGCTGTAGCTGTTAGTCCTTATCCATGAAAGAGGTAACATCTTTTACTGGACCAACTTCTGTTGGTGGAAGAGACCGTTACGCTTTGAGCCCCATAGGAGAGGCATCAGTGACCGGAGATCTCTTCCAGCCCTATGATTCTAAGAGCTCTGTGTTGCTTGAAAGCTTGTGTCTACTCATTCTCCTGGTCAGTAACTAGTAAGGTTTGTAGGTGACAACCATGCTTTAGGAGTATCCTTCTCTTCCTAGTGCTACAGTCATGCTAAACTATCTTTTCATTCTACTCCCATTGAAAGAATTCTCTGCAAGGTCGGCGATTAGAACTTTGCTGCCTATTCCACCAGGAACAAGAGAAAGGAACATCACTTTCAAACTCCTTAAGGAAAATAATTAGGCTAGGATAGGGAAAAAATAAAGGGAAGAGAAAATAGTTGTAGAAAAATATTCATAGTCATTTATAACAGTTTAAAGGGTTCCGAGTTTATATTTTGATTGGTTAGTTTGCATGTTACCCTGACACCAGAGATTCGGGAGTGCTAATCTGTAACTGGACTGATTGGTACAAGATTTCCCTGCCTCTTTTTGCATATTACAAGGTTAGAATATATTCTGTTGGTATCATGCCTAATCCTCCTCTGCTCTTAATAGAGTTCTGCCAGTTAGGGATGTTAAATATCAGTTAACTGAATGGTTGAGTAACCTTGTGAATTCTTATCAGTTACTTGACTATTCTGTAGTCCCCAGGGCGGGGCCGGCAGCCAGTGCGCTCTGGCCCCACTCCCGAGGAGCCCCCTGCCACTCTGTATCAGTAGCTACCCCAAATGGTTAAGTGATTTCCATGGTAATTTCTACACTGCTGTGGATCATTTGGAGTCATGGAGCTGAAACTTGCAATCCAACTGGAAACCTAACTCTGGCTAAACTTTATGGACTTCGGGGAGTTTCAGGATTTGGCCCAGGATCGAATAACTAATCAGAACTTGAATTGCTGGCAAAATTGCATATTTTCTCTGTCTATATTAGAGCAATAGGTAGCCTCCAGTGAGGGTAGCTATGAGCTCTTGAGCCATGAAAGATTCTGATAACAGGTTGCTAAACATGGAAGCAAATCTTAAACTGCTTGTGGTATAATCTTACTCCCGAGACGTGTGCATTCTTAGATCACACTGTGCCCACGCTGCATATCTTACGGAGGAGAGTGACCGTTGTACATATTTTATTAAATTCATCTGTCATTTTTATTGTCACTAGGGGCTGCAGTTTTAATGAAATACAATAAGCAGCATTACCCTATTCCATGGAAAATCCTGAGAGCTTCCTCCAGATCTCTCCAGTGCATTGGCCATTCCTGTGCAAAACAAGCAGCGTATGGACCCCCATATCCTTGAAAAGCCCCTGAGATACATGGGGGTTCTGGGGTACCCCAGCACCATAGATCCAGAAGCTCTCTCCCTTAAAAGTTTGCAGCTAGAAGCCTATTAAATCTCCATGAGATGCCTATCCTACATGTCTTCCACCACCATTAAAAAGTGCTTTTCAAGCAGAAAACATTCAGAACAGCTTTTTTACAGAGTGGACAGACTCACTTGTTCAAATACTTGTAAAACTGTCTCCATAGTAATGAAAATTGATGTTGGGAAAGAAAAAAAGCCTTTATGAAGAGTGTACAATTCACATAAAAGCAAGGAAACTGTGTGGTGGGAATAATGGACTTTTGTACTGGAGTAACCTCAAGTTTCCCATATAAGCCTCCATATTGTAAACACTTTCACACTGGCCTCTTTGCTCACCAGAGTAGTCCTTCTGAGATGGCCCAGGTGAGTAAAAGTTAAGGGTGCAGGTAAGGGTTTGCTGGTTTGAAGCTAGTCATTTCATTCGTCATCTGCTCTGGTGAGCAACTGAGGCAAAGCTGTATCTTCTGTTCATACTGAATGTGTAACTAGTGTCTTAATATAAAGGTACTAATGGAAGCTAACTGTTACAAAGGGTATAGATGTACTTGTGCAAATCTTGTGCCGAAAGAGACAAATTCACTGCAGTAACCCTTATGTAGTGATAGCATGCAAGATGTGTATATGCACTGGCATTTGAGCCACAGTGAGCCAGAAGAAACCTTGTGAATCTCTAAAGTCATGTAAACAACTTCACCAAAATCACCTTAAAAAGTAACCCATTAAGCAAGATCAGAGCACTTCATGCAAAGCGAGTATTGCAATTAACTGTGACTCCTCAGTGCCCCTCTTCCTTGCAGTGACTTCTGTCAGTTAAGCTGTTGTGTTTTCAAGTATGTATTGCTGCTTTGAGCTACCCTCAGTTTGGCAGGGCTCAGAACTGCTGTTTTTGCATCTTGCAAGAAATGATATGTGCTCTCAGATGACTTTGCCAAGAAGATGAAACTTTCCAAATAGTAGGTGAAATACCAATATTTTTGTGATCCCCTATTACATTACTTAGGGACTAGCTACAGACCCAAAACCAGGTTGAACTGAGTTTTGCACTTAATACTGTATACTTCACCATTGTCTGGGTGCCTAATTAAAAATGTGCTTCCTAGCTTGCAGGCAGTCTCTGTCGTAAGATGTAAATGAAACCGTTTCAAAGATGAGGGACCAGTCCTCCTAAAGAGAGTCACTCACTGCACACTCTCGAGGCTTCGCTCTATTCTGTGAAGACCCAGCGCCAAGCTCCACTGAAGTCATTAGGGGGGTCATAAGGAGACCCTGTGACTTGGCTTGCGGCATTGGCCTTCCAGTGTACTGCTTTGTTTCCTTGGAATGTGGGAGCGTATGAAGCTCCCATAGGCCTTTCTCTTCTTGAGATTGTTCCTCATGCAAGGTGGCCACATAAGAACTAGAGATATGCAACCGATTTGGCTGTTGGTCGAACTGAACGATGGCTTCACTAATGAAGAACAAAAACAAAGGTTTTAGAATCTTCCAAACATCTTATTGGCCAATGTTATCTCATGAAATTGTATTTTTCAGATCACATTAGCTTTCGCTGCAGCTAATATAGCATCTTGAGTGACCTTTACACTCTTTTTTAACTGAAGGGCTAACAGGAAGGTTTAAAAAGGGAAATAAGATTTTGCATTGACTGCAAAGTCTCCTTCTCTGTTGTCAGTCTTGGAGTGAACCAAATGTTTTTTGCACAGATGTGTACGTGTCTAACCTGCACATTTTTACTTCACTTGTTCCCAACTCTGAGTTTTAACCATGTTGCCTTTTTTCTCCTCTTTGGATAGACACATTTGTTAAATACTGTGGGCATAGGCCATGAGGCTCTTAATTTTATTTAAGACTTTTTAAGACTTCTTTGTAGATGTTGGCTATATCTATGGAACATATTAACTTCTATTGTTTCCTTGTAATGACATGGTTTAAGTAAAAAAATATTTTTGATCAAGGTCCAAATCCTCAATACCTGTGAAGGTCTGGGCCCAAGTGCCTTAAAAGTAAACTGGAGTAATTTCTGTTCTCAGATTTTCATTAAAAGAAATCCTTGTCCCTATATAAAGTGTCTTCTTTTCAGTGTCAGGTATAGCTGACACCTTAGCTGCACCTTAGCCTAGCCGTACACTGCCTGTCCCTTAAGGGTTTTGAGCTATGGGTTTATTCAGCTCCTAAAACTCAAATCTGCCTTTACTGATTATTGTGATCTGTTTACACATGGTTTACTTTTCAGAAGCAAAGGAATTTTCTAGATCAAGGTGAGTTAAATCTCACTCTTCAATTCAAACACAATGCCAAAATTGTTTGGGTTTACTTCTCACTGGACAATAACCCACTAGGGAGCACTGCAATTGCACAGGAAAACCTCCACCACAAAACAGAGCCACAGAAGGAGGGAGTTCTGGGTTGCACTGTGTATTTCTTCCTAATGAAAAACAAACTGGATTGTTTCAACTGTGGCTCCTTGGGCAGATACAACACATCATAGAGAGCAAACTTGTTTGAGATTTTTCCCACTTGTTTCCTCGGTGAAATTTCTAGGCAGTTTCCACTGCTAATTACTTCAGGCAGTTCAGCCATACAGCTGCATCACAGATGGTAACACAAGTGAAAAAGATGACACTGGCTCTTCGGAGAATGGGAGGGAATGTATAGTCCCAAGACAATTTGCATCCATCCAAACGTCAGGCTTTAGCAGATTGACGTGTAGTAGTATTTTGCCAGGTGCGGTGTCCTATTTGCAGGTGTCAGTATAGCACAATTCCGTGAAGGGTCCTCCCTGCTCTAAGGGCCCTTTGAACCCTTAGGTTAGCAGATGCATAACACCATTCAGCTAACACAGATGAGTATGTAATGCATGTTTGTTCAAGAATGCAACTGCCCTCCCCACAATCTAATTATCCTGCAGCCTCATTTGGACAAGCAACCAACCACAGTTAGCTCATGAGTGCTTCTGCATCCACGCTGAAAAACATCACCTGGAACCTGTGAGCTGCTCTCAAGGGTTAAAATGCATTTCCCCTCCTTTCTCTCTTTGTGCTTTAGCTGACCTGGTCATTCATTTCCTGGCACAATTTCTCAGCATAATGCGCAAGTGGCTGTGTCTTTAGCCCACATGCCTCCTGTATTGGGTTATTGCAGTAGCAATTATGGCTGTGGTAGTAAATCACATGCCTAGTTTCAGTAATGCATTTCAGTTTTTAACCGTAGCCCTGAGAAGTAACGTAACTTTTCAGATCTGAAGTCTGTTATTTTTCTTGACAGTCCTGTCGTGACTGTGAGAATGCTAGTTACAGTGCTGAGCATGGCCTTGGCGTCACCATACAGTTTAAACACACACAGCAAAAGGAATCTGTAAGCAGCCTGTACTCTAGTACTCCTTTTGAGGAGCAGTACTCAAGGGTATATGATAGGTTACTTTGGACCTATTGATAAGAGATTTGTATAGATCAGTTTCCAAGTAACTGCTACTCATGATAGCAGCAGGTTTACTCTGTTACCATGCCTCACCTCGTTCTGGACATAACAGCTCCATGGGTAACAGGTTAGTTCAGCCTCCATGTCCATTCAGTCTTTGTCCTGCTACCATGACTCAGAGGAAGCATGGTCCAAAGGTTAGTGTGGTGGGCTAGGACTCAGGAGTTCAAGTCCCCGCTCCACTACCAACTTCTCTGAGCACGGGCAAAATTATATTGTTCAAAAGTATGTTCATTCGTTTTCATACTTGCTAAAATCCACATGTGACCTTTCAACTTCCCGAGGATTGCTTTCCTATTGATCTAAACATCTGTTAAAATCGGGATGGTTAACAGTGCCTTGGGTGAGCACCACTCCCCTGCACTCTATTTTTTTTAAAGGAAATTGCAAAATGTAATTAATTTGCTCAACACGCAGCCTGCAGATGGGATCCTTTGAACATGGCCTCCACTGGGAACACGCTCCACAATGGTGAGTCAATATAAAGGTCTTCTGTTGATATGTGTTTTAGTAGTTAAATTTCTGGACTGTCATTGCTCATTCAAAGTGCTGTCATATGGGTGGAAATCGAGTAAATATTGCATCTTATTAATATCAGCAGAACTGACTTAAATAGGGTCTGCATGTTGTGTTGTCTTGCATTAATCTTTGTATACATGCCTGTCAGTGTGAAAGCAGCTTTTTGCATAAATATTTTCATGTATATGCAACCACTTAATTGTGGCCCTCATATGTACTGTGAGTATCATTGTGGCCTCCGGGGCTTCCAAAGTTGAGTAGCCCTGATTTAGGTCATAATTTACATCTGTGCAAAGGAAACATAGCATCCCTGTTCATGGTACCACATCAGAGCATCTTTTGCCATGCATTTTGCACAGGTGTGAATGCCAACGCATTGTGCAAGACAGTGGGGAATCAGATGAAGAGAGTCACAGATTGGAAAGCGAGCTGGTGGTGTGCTATTGTGTCCATCCCCTTTTTTGAACTTGCCTTGTATGTTAGGAGATTAAGGAGCTAAGTTGAGGCCTTGTCTACATTAGGTGAAAGGGCACGGCCTACCACCCCGAGCTTTGTAGTGCCGCTACCTCTTACAAACGGCTGGCAGGCTTTTGGCAAGCACTGTTTGCATCTTTTTGCCAAAACACCCAGGAAGAGTGTGTAACTCAGACCTTAGCCTGCAACAGGCTGGCCATGCTAAGGGAAGCTATGGGCTGTGGAGTCAGCAGTGGCCTCGATGGCATAAGTCCACCCTTGCAGCCAGCAGGTACCAAGGGCCAGGTGCCAGCTCAGGTACTGGAGGGTACCGCTGCAGACACGTACCAAGAGCACCTGCCTCTCCCTGGGCAAGGGAGGCCCGGCCAGTCTCCAGTGAGGGGGGCTTGTGCCAGGGGCTCTCAGCGCCGCAAAGCCCCGGCACCGCGTGCGCAACGCAGCCCAGCTGGCGGAGCGGCTTTCCCGTGCACGCGCCCGCAGGCCGCCTCATGGGCGCGAGGGCGCGCGTGCGCCGGAGCGGGGAGCCCGCGAGCGCGCTGCAGAATGGAGGGGGGCGGGCAGCGCGGCACTGACTGACAGGCCCGGCGGGGGCGTGGCCACGGCCTCTGCGCGACGGGAAGGGCGGGGCTAGCAGGGAGAAGGGGCGCGTCCCCTCGCGCCGAGAGGTGTACGTCATCTTCCTGCGCGGCCGGCGACACGGCCGTTCTCTTCCGACAGAGTTGGTGGGCGGGGTCTGTGTCTGTGGGAGAAGGGGCGGGGCTCTGCGGCCACCACTTGGGCGCCGATAACAGCCGGGGGGCGGGGCCAGGCGCGGCCTGGGCGGGGCTGAGCGGGCGCGCGACGCGGGGGGCGGGGCTGAGCGGGCGCCGAGCAGCATGAATGAGGCGGAGGGGTTGCGGCAGCGCCGTGCGGTCCGGCCGCGAGTCGTCACCGAGGACACCGCGTCCCAGGCGGCGAAGGATGGCGGGTGCGGGCCGCCCCGGGCTGTCCGGGCTGGGGGGAGGGGCGAGTGGGGGGGAGGGGCTGTCCGGGCTGGGGGGAGGGGCTGTCCGGGCTGGGGGGAGGGGCGAGTGGGGCGGGGGGGGGGCTGTCCGGGCCGAGAAGGGGGGGCTGTCCTGGCTGGGAGGGGGATGGGAGGGGGCTGTCCTGGCCGGGGGGCTCTCCTGGCCGAGGGGAGGGGGGGCTTTCCTGGGGGAGGACTGACTGGGGGAGGGGCACTTTGCTTGCCAGGCTCAGTGGCTGGTGGGGCAAGTGGCGGGGCTCCTAGCTGTGTGGGGGCAGAGGGGCGGCCGTGGCCATGGCCTGGCCCCTCCTGCTGGCCTGGGGTGCGCTGTTGGTCGCTACGTGGAGGGGTTGTCGCTGGAGAGGAATTGCTGGGAGATGTGGGAGGAGGCGTCGGCCTGCTGGGGTGTTTCTCAACTCTTGCTGCATAGCCCTTCATCCCCCTCCTCCCGAGATCTCTTCTGCACTAGTGGTCACACCACCGCCATTCCCCTCACCCTCTAGCTTTGGGCTTATGACTTGCTATGAATATAAGGTCGTTCTTTTCTTTTGCAATAGCTCTTGTGATTTTCATGGTCACCATAGCACTTTAGGAATCAGGGAATAGCAGGCATTCCCTCTGTGGGATCAGAATAGACAGCTGGTGGGTTTCCCTGTGTTTTATGCATCTAACAGATTTTTTTTTCAGGGGAGGTTGTTAATTGAGCAGTATTTCTTTGTTCTTTTGTGCCTTTTAAGCCCAAACCTATGTTATAAAACAACATGAATAAATATTAACCAGGCTAGAGTTACTCATTGATTTCTGTGGGTCACATTGTGATTTTGGTTGTACTTATGTTGTCATATTAATTGCTTTGAGGGTGCACAGGTATATTCAGTTATTTGACTTTGTACTGGATGTCTGTTTTGCAGCAGTGTAAATTTACAAACAACAAGCAGTCCTGGGGCAATTTAGAGTAAGAAATATATTTGATCATGAGCTGTCATTGGATTAGGCAGCTAGTGGTTTGCACAGCCTGTGATTATATTTGTTTTCTCTTTCTTTTCTTCTCTTTCTTGCAAATTATTTTTCCTCTTTGTCATCCAGGTTCACCTCAAGGAAGGAGCTACCATTGGTGACTTTGTACATTGCCCAGTAGTATATCTGGTTGCCCATCCTCCTCTGATTTAAGGATATTAAGGACTAGTTGACTATCTGATAAGGAAATGCTTATCAGATAGTTGAATCGACTAGTTGCTTTTCTCCCCTCTCCTCCCCTCCTCTCCCCCCCCCACTGCTTCTCTCAGATAGAGCCCAGGGTATGGGCTTCGTGCAGCACTGCCCCTTTGAAACGCCACCGCAGCATTTCAAAGAAGCAGCACCATGTGGCGCTCTGAGTCAGCTGGGAACTCCCCAGCTGACTCTGGATTCCACGGAAATGCAACGGAGAGCCTGGATCAGCTGGGGAGTCCCCAACTGACTCTGGCTCTGTTCAACATTTCAAAGCAGCAGCACCGCATGGAGCCGGAGGTCAGCGAGGGACTCTGAGTCCCACGCTGACCCCAGGCTCCATGCAGGTGCTTCCACTTTGAAATGCACAAGAACCCCTGCTGGGGACTCTTGTACATTTCAAAGGAGGAATGCGGAAGTGCCGATCGACTAGTTGAATAGTCAGTGCATATTCCATCGACTACTCGACTAGTAAATTAATTGATATTTAACATCCTTACTCTGATCGGGCGCTCTCATCCTTCCGACTGGGTTGCATGCCTCTAAAGTGTATATGGCTCATCTTCACTCCCTTGGCACATCAGCTATCAGAGTCAGCAAGCTTTGCTGCTTTGGCAACCTGCCTCTTGCTGTCTCAACATTTCTGGCCTAAGAGGATGTGACCACAAGCACTGGTGGCTTCACCATTTTTTCCAGGTATCAGGAAGGGTCTGTTACTTTGACAGCTTCCTTTTTCTGCCTTGGTATGTCCTGTACTAGTCGAGTGGTTGGGACCACTTGTTACACCAATCTCCCTTCCACATTTGAAACGGAAGAAATACAAAGGATGGTTGCTTTAGTAGCATCCTTTGACGTGCTTTGATACTTCCTGTGCCAAGATGAGCCCTCTTTAACAGTCCCCTCTTCCTGGCATGGTGCGAAGGAGCCATCTGCCAGGCCTCTCCTTCCTTATTCTAAAAGAAAATTGACTTTTTTCAGTTATGTGATAGGGTGCATGTATGGAGCCGTTGGCTCAAGAGATCTTAGAATAAAGAAAAACAGACACCCTGATTTTTTTTAACTAACAATATCTGACAAAAAACACCTATATAGAGTTGCATGTAGTATTTTCCAACATCTGAGCTATTGATTTAGCTTGAATAGCTTGAGATGTCTGTGGATATATTACAAGAGATGAGTGATTCATTAATGGTGAATTTTCTGTTTCGCTGTTATCCTAGATGGCAGGTGTAAATGATCTCACCTGCCAAAACAAATAGATTGTAAAAATCGTATACTATACTAGGGGGCTGCTGTCTGTGCTCTCTACTCTTACCAACTCCCCTTTCTCTGGCCAGAGAGTCCGCTAATCTTGCACTGATTATATAGAAAAGTGAACAAACGAAAGTGTATAGAACAAACCTGTTAACACTGCTCTACAGCCAAAATGCTTCTGAAATAAATGTAGTCAAACTTTACTAATTCTGGGTCACTGAGAACGAAAATGATGCTTAAAATTGTTGATTGGCTCTAGTTTTCAAGATATGCTATTGGGTCAGTATATACGACCCTTGACTTTTAATGGTGGAGGATAAGTGAGTTATAAAGGGAAGGGATCTCAATTTAAACCAGAAATGACTAAAATACATCTTTGACTGAATCTATGAATAAATCTATGACTGGATTTGGACAGTACTTGCTTTTTAGGCAAAACAATGAAGGATGCAATCTGAAGCTGGTATTGCATCATGTTATTCCTAGAAGTCATGGATGATGCAATCATAATGAAGCTTACATCACTCTGCTGAAAAATTGCCCTATATCAGCTCTAGAAATCATAGTGTCGTGCTCTCTTATTTGTCAGTGTTTGATTTTTCAGAGGGACACATTTCTGTTTAGCCAAAATGAGCAGAGATGCCTCGTACTTGTGTGAACAGTGCAGATAACTTCTGCTATGTTTGTGGTGAAGTGACTTTTGCATCACAAAAGCGCAGTATAACCACTATGGTTAAGAAAGCCTATCACCTTTATTTTGGCTGCAAAATTGGAGATCAGGACAAGAGGTGGGCCCCACACATATGCTGCAACACTTGTGCAACAAATCTTCGCCAGTGGTTGAACAGGAAAAGGAAATCTATGCCTTTTGCAGTGCCAATGATTTGGAGCGAGCCAGCAGATCATACCAGCAATTGTTACTTTTGCATGGTGCCTCAAGTTGGGAAAGGTGTGTCAAAGAAGAAGTGGACTGTGCATTATCCAAACATTCCATCAGCTATACGCTCAGTACCCCCATGGAGAAGGACTGCCGGTTCCTGAGGCACCAGAATCATTCTCACTTGAGTCAGATGAGGAAGAGGATTAGGATGAAACTTCTGGTCCTGAACTATCAATGTCACAGGACCCACATTTTCTCCCATCCTCCTCCTCTGAACCACACCTCATAACACAAGGTGAACTGAATGACCTTGTCAGGGATTTGGAACTACCCAAGAGTAAGGCAGAGTTGTTGGGCTCCAGACTACAGCAGTGGAATCTCCTGGCAGGTGATGTTAGGGTTTCCATGTTCCGTGACCATCAAAAGGATCTTGCCCCATTCTTCTTCATGGAAGGTGATCTTGTAGCCTGCAACAACATCGATGGTGTGATGGCAGCCCTCAACATCGTTCATGATCCAGATGAGTGGAGACTGTTCATTAATTCATCAAAGACGAGTCTTAAAGCGGTTTTGCTGCATAATGGCAATGTTTTGCCATCAATTCCAGTTGGTCATGCAGTCCATATGAAGGAAACCTATGACAACATGAAACAACTTTTGAGGTGCATAAACTATGACCAACATCAGTGGCAGCTTTGTGGCGATTTGAAGGTTGTTGCTCTCTTGCTTGGTCTGCAGACTGGATACACAAAGAACTGTTGTTTTCTCTGCGAATGGGATAGTCATGCAAGAGATTCCCACTACATCAAGATAGATTGGCCACTCCGACAGTCATTGGAGCCTGGGAGGAAAAGCGTTCAGCATCCACCACTTGTTGAATCAAGGAAGATTTTGTTACCACCCTTACACATCAAGCTGGGTCTGATGAAGAACTTTGTCAAGGCCATGGACAAAACACAAGCAGCTTTCAAGTACCTCCGTGGAAAATTTCCAAGGGTAAGTGAAGCTAAGATCAAGGAACGTGTCTTTGTTGGTCCTCAGATTTGTGAACTTCTTCAAGATGATGCATTTGACCATGCACTGCGTGGCAAGGAAAAGACGGCATGGAAAGCCTTCCAGTTAGTGGCAATAAATTTTCTCAGAAACAACAAGGCAGACAACTACAGGTTGTTGGTGGAAAACCGCCCCAAGGCATACAAAAGCCTTGGTTGCAGCATGTCACTAAAGATACATTTTTTGCACTCTCATCTAGATTTTTTTTCCCACTGAACTGCAGAGCAGTGAGCGACGAGCACAGCGAGCGATTTCACCAGGTGTCAGCCGACGGGGAGGGGGTGGGTGTGTGTGTGTGTGTGTGTGTGTGTGTGTGTGTGTGTGTGTGTGTGTGTTACCGAGAAAAAGGTTTAACATCCGTGACTTTACTGCTAGGACCAAAGTCTCGTCACAGAAGGCAGCCGACAGGCGCCCTGGGTTTATAGGAAGAGCCTATTACATCTCAGATTTTAGCTGCTAGGATACAAGATCCCTTCGCAGCAGGCAGTCCCTTCGCAGCAGGAAGATCCCTTCGCAGCAGGAAGACTGAGAGATGCCCCAACGGATCTGTCACCTGGGAGTGACCCAATCCAAATGCCCAAGCTCTTCCTATACCTGTCCCTTATGACAGGCTGAAGTTCTTTTAAATTGTGCTTGGTTCTGTTACAGCAACTGAAGGAGTCAGGTTAAAGCTTAAACAGTTACAGGTTTATTAAGGAAGCTTATAAATCATATGGTTACAATGGCTATTGCTCTATTTCTTAACTGCTAGATCTTAAAAATGGTTACAAAGAAAATAAAGATAGAAAATAGAAATAATGGTACCAAGTGACAGCTTAATCTTTAAAGAGCTCTAAGTCTATGTGTACACTTAAGACAAAAGACTACATCCAGGTACAATTTTTACCCCCTTCTGTGCCTCTCGACTCCAGCGTGTCAAGCCGGGGCTGGTCCCTCAATTCCTAGGAAAGACAAAAATACGAGGTGGGCGTCCCCATGGAACCTCGGGAGGTCAAACACCTAACCCGACCAGCAGGTAGAGGGTAGATTGACACTCAAAGTGAGTGTGCTGCTGGACCCATCTTTATACCCATGGGGTCACGTATTTCTCTTTCTTATCTGTAATGCCAAATGGTGCTGGTCTGTCTTTTGTAAGACCAGTTCTTACAAGGGAGTTGTGAACTTAATTTACACTTGTAAGAGAGATAACTAAATTGGAAGTACTGGGGATTCTTTTCTCAGTGGGAGATTCCTCTCCCAGGGATGACTGTGTGTGATCGTATCAACATGGGTGCCAGCCGGGGCAGTTCTTGCAGCCTCGAGGCCAGCTTATTGCCTTAATCGCTCTCTCCTCATATCTATGTTTTCAGCTTCTCGGGATCAGATGAACCAGCATAGACTATGCTGATTTTATTGTTCCTTCTCTGCCCTGTATGCCTCATGAACCTCAGAGAGGCAAGTAAGATGGATGCGGGGGGGGGAGGGGGGGAGAGAGGGGCGGTCTGTCTGGCTACACCAGGACATTGCAACAATGGAGAAACACTATCAAGGCAAATGGAGCCCATCAATGCTTGCAGACTATTGCTGGACAGTGACAAGAGATGTTCCATTTAATGAAAACAAGAGACAAGCCAAGAAGTGCCGAGTAGACACTGAGTAGGACTAAACTATGTACATAATAGTTTTTTGCCTTTTGTTTCATAATACATTTTATTTATATAACCCTTTTGCTGATTTTTAAAGTGTTACATAAACAGGGCAGGTGAAATATTATCATGTAAAGCAACCATAAACACATTTACGATTAAAACTCTACTATCTACAATATGCATAGATGTAACATGTAAAAACTTAAATATCTTGGAAACAGTAGCCAATCAGTTGTTTTAATTGTCATATTTGAATTCAGCACATCAAAATACATAATAAATAGCGCATTTTATCTCTGAAGCAGACGACTTCTAAAAAATTGTAGACCAGTGTAATTGGTCTATTGCTCATGTACTATATGTTACAGACAGATCTCAGTTTCACAGTCAGTTCTGCTTGAAGTGCAAGTAAGCAAGACGATGAGACTCCATTTTCAAAAAGGCTGATGACGCATGGCAGGAAAACTTTATACACACAGGGCTCACCGAGTCGCAGCAAGCCCCGCTCGCCAGCTGCGCTGTCCAGCTATCTGCGCATGCGCAGATCGTTCTGCGCGTGTGCAGATCACCCGAACCCGGCTCTTCCAGGTTGTAATCTACTCGTCACAGGCGAGTAGATTTCATAGATTGTCGAGCTGTGTGTGTGTGTGTGTGTGTGTGTAATCCTAAAGATATGGGCTGGTGTTAGCCATTTGTCTATGTGCTAATTGCCTACTGGACACAGTGGTGTTTGTACACAGGGTGATGACACATTTCTCCACTCTTTGGATGATTGGCTCATCAAGGATTTATGCATGCTCTCACAAGTTCTATTGCTGTGGATTTAATTGACACTGCAAGGAGATGGGGCATATTAATGGCTGTTTTAAAGAGCAGCTAAGAGTCTCAGTGGCTGTATTTCCAAGTCAAGACTCAAGCATGCCAAAAATCCATGCATTTCTCTTCTCTGGACGCTTAGCCTAAGTGTCTTTAGGATTGTTTCAGTCAAACCATTTTATATAAGAACCACGTCCAAGAGATGACCCTGTTTGCACTGAGGAAGGTTTTGTGGCCCTGGTGTATCTGCACTGAAAGGCTGTACCTACTCTCCTTCATAGCTGGGCTGTTGTAAATGTTGAGAATCCAACGGATTTTTCGGGTCTTGAGGGACCTGTCAAGGTCATGTCCAGGAAACTTCACTCAGTCTTGAATTTTCTCTGACATTCGGGGATGGCTCCTGGCTTTTACACCTTCACACTCCAAGGAAGAATTTTTTCCAGAGAACAAACTCTCGTGATCACTATCTTTTCAAGAGTGAGGAACACGGTTCTCATGGCAAAGACGGGGAGCACAGGCTACTGTGAGTAGATGGGCTGCCTTTACCTACTGGAGGTCTCTGGTACTCCCAAGGTGAAATTCTGCGGCCTGGTTTGGGAAGGTGCTGTGTTGTTTTCTGGGTAGCAGGATCGGCTTGCTGTTCACACATCCTCAGTTTTAGACCTGCAACCTTAGAATTCAATGTCTTGTTCATGTTTTAATGGTTGTCGCGTATGGATGAATTGAAGGTTTTATTCATATTCAGCCTACCTTATCAGTTTGGAGGTGATTCTCACTAGGGATGTTAAAATGCGGGTATCTAATCGAGTAGTCGATAGAATTTTTATCGACTACCCAATGAGTCAGTTAGGCAGCCTGGCTCAGTTCTGGCTCGCGCTAGGTGCGGGACCAAGGCCCGCTGCAGTTCTGCAATTTAAAAGGCAGTAGGAGCTGGGCAGCCTGCCCCCCGGCTCCTACTGCATTTTAAATTGCAGAGCTGCAGCGGGGCTTTGTCCCGCACCCGGCGGGAGCCAGAACTGAGCCGGGCTGGCAGCAGCCCCTGTGCGCGGGGGTGCCGGGGGATTTGGGGCCTCGCTGCACAGGGACTGCTGCCACGAAGCAGCCCCTCCTTACGGTGTCTCGGGCAGGGGCTTCTCTGCACAGCAGCTATGTCCCCTCCCAGCCTCTGATTGAGGGAGCAGGGGGGGTGGAGGAGGGAGGAGACGGGCTTTTAAGAGGCTGATGCAAAGGCAGTGGGGAGGGGTGGAATGCGAGTAGCTGACTGGTCTACTATGCTTATCGGGTCGTCGACTGCTCCATTACATCCCTCGTTCTCACTAACGTGAGTGTTTCTTTAAAATATTTCAATAGCTTTTGTTCCAGTTACTGGAGGCAACTTACTCTGGGCAACAGAACTGGCTACTGGAATGGGAATTCCCAGTCTGTTGAGAAGGCAGACAGTAGTCTATCCGCGTACTCTAGTTACGATACACTAGAAATGAACCCTGGCAGAGTATACGTACAGTGGTGTATGCAAACAGACGACGCTGGCTGCCTGATGTGGCAGATGTTGAGCATAAAGAGAAGTGTGTGGTGGTGGGGGGAGGGGGGTGAAAGGGGAAAGCAGTTGGCTTTTCAAAAACAAAATAGTGTAACGAGAGGCTCTTAAAATCTCCTGGCTGAGTTTAACATCGAACGCTAACCTGTGTGTTTTGTGTGTGGCAGTGCGTACAGCAGCAGGGTGTTCCGGGTGACCTTCCTGACTTTGGCTGTCTCCATAATTATTCCCTTGCTTGGAGCAATAGTTCTCCTGGAATGCCCAATAGACCCTCAGCCTCTAAGGTGAGCTGTTGGAACTGAATTTTATTGCAAGGTTCCGTACTAATTCTCTGTTAATGGTCAACTTTTCTGAAGTTGCTGTGGGCTTATCTGCACTACAAAATGAGGTCGCTTAATCTAGGACGATCTAGTTAGTTGTTGGTGTCCATGCACCTTCCTTCTACGGGTGGTGTGTCCTCACCAGGGCGCTTGCAGTGACTGAAGTGGGGTGTTGTGGGGATCTCAGCTGCAGCCCTTCCCACCTGGCCCAGGGAAATGGCACAAGTCTGGGGTGGGTGTTACTTTGAAGAGTTAATTTATTATTCTTTTTGTGTGCTGTCCTGCAGTGGTGTGCAGGAGCAGGGCTGGCGCGCGCTGCTCTAAGCACTGTACCAGTACGGACGGAGACAGGGTCTCTGTCCAAAGCGCTACAGCCCACGGCTGTGGTCTCGCAGTTGGATCTGCAGCAGGGAACCCTGAGTGAAGTTTTACTGAAGATGGTGGGGAACCATATTGATCACAGACCCCCTCTGGATAAGGGATGTGAAAGTGGAACCGTGTACGCAATTACACACAGGGCGCCCTCCCCCCCGGCACTGCTGCCTCTGTATCAGTGGGGAGCTAGGATCTACCCCCTCCCCCCCTATGGGCAGGGGCTGCTTCACGGCAGCCTCCCTTGCCTTGCCTCCACGCTGCTGCCTGGAGACAGTGCTGTGGGGAGCTGGCTTTAAAGCTGGCTTTCCCCAGCACCAGGTCCTGCTTCACAGTTCTCGACTGCTCACTACAGCAGTTACACGTTGACTTGAATAAATGCATTTCAGCGTCCCTGCTATGGCTCAGGTTGCAGAGTGCGAGCCTCAGAATATTTGTAACTTGTTCACTGGATTGTTAAGAAAAACCCTCGCAGCCAAAACGATCCCTGTCCTGCTAATGGGGTACTTAAACGTGTCTGGATTATTGAAACAGAACTAGACATTCTTTCCCTTCCCAGTTTTTACTAGGGATGTAAAATCCCATCTAACCAGTTAACTGCGGAAGTGGGGCAGGTGAGGGGCTGCTGCAGCCCAGCTGGGCCACTGGGTAACCAGTAAGCATTATCCCATAAGGGGTGTTACTAGGCTTATAGGCTCCAGTCCTTGACAGCTGATTCGTGAGAGTCAATGTAACCTACTGGTCAGTGTCACATGGTCCTCTCTGTTCCCAATCCACAGAGGCTGATATGGACCCAGTCAGAAAGCATAGCTCTTCAGCCCAGAGACGGTTAGCTGTGGAGAACCTGGCTAAGATCAGTGCTCCCTGCAATCTGGGCCCGTGTGCAGCCGCTCAGGAGAGGTTCAAATGCTACCCAGCTGATTAGCAGAGCGCCCATAGCGAGGGGTGTGTTTCTGCTGGTGGTGCACATTCGCACTTGCTTCTGTGCACATAAAAGATGGAAAAGATTAGAGGGAGCATTAAGATCCTGGTTTTGGCCAAGATTGCAGCTGTTGCACAACTGTGTATGCTCACTTAGTGATGAGACTACTCAGGTGTAAGCTCAGCATCAGGGTTGAAGTGTGGTGTTTGTGTCAATTAAGGCTTGTTCAAGAATATAGACTATAATTATGTAGGATGAATTGTCTCCTCCAGGCAATAAACCGACACTCAGACTCGTGTGAGCTAAAGTGTCCATTCACATGGCTCCGGTTGAAGGTTGGGGCCACAGCTAGGACATTAGTCTATCAACTAGCTAAGTAGCAGCTCTGAACTGAGTTTAACGTCAACTAGTTAAGACTATGGAACTGCACTTTTTGAAACTGACTTGTATTTAAATGGACATCGAGATACTAGTGTTGTAAAATTCTCTTAATTCCTAAGAGCTGATGTAGGCTAGAGCTGATACATTGCCTCAGAGAATGCTGTTGGTGGTCAGGAAAACGAAATATGTGGTTTCGCAAACAGCTGTCATGTATGCAAGCTGGAAGAATTGCTCAGCTTCTTGCTCACGAGTATTTGACTTTGTACCTGTTCTGTGATAATCATAAGACCTGCATTTTGGTTTTACAGCTTCAAAGACCCTCCCCTCCTGACTGATGCATTAGAGCCAAATACTAAGCTGCGAAAAGCAGAAAGGATATTTGAAAATCAACTTGTTGGACCAGAATCTATTGTCAATATTGGTGGTAAGCCCTGGGAAACGATAGGGATTTAGGGTAGTTTTTTCACAGTTGCTTCTTTAAGAGTTTGATGCACATTTCTAGACTACCAGTTGTGCAGACTTCCATGTGTCTGCACTGTAATGTTGTCTTGGGTCGGTAACCATTAGCTTAGAGCTACATATCACCATGTAGCTGTCTTCCCAAAAGTAAGTCATTTAGTTCTGATGAAAAATCCTTGCTCTTCTGGACCATGGCCTTTAATGATGTCAAGGTTTTAGCCGTAGAAGCTACTGATCTGACAGTTCACATGGGTAACTTTTTTTACTAGATTACAATGGTTAAAGCACTTTTTCAATATCCACCTATATGATTAGATCATTACATTTCTCAGAGTATTAAGCTTTATTTAAATAAGATAAAACCTGCAGACAGTAAATTGTAAATGTAAATCATGTTGGGGAGGGGATTGTGACCTGGGACAGGCAGTTGGGGAAGGGGAGGGGAGGGGAGGGTATGTGGTGGTTGCAGGCAGATTACTGGCCTCGAGACTGGTGAAACCTCTGATCTGTCTGCAATTCAGAACTTTTCTAGGGAAGTAGAAGCTGTTCCTTCCTTGAAAATCAAAATAGTTTCCCCCCCTCACAGTTCATGTAACTCATTACAATTCCAGGCAGTTAAAGTGGAAGGTTAAAAGCCCAAACAGTTTAGCGATTCCTCTTACCCAACCATCGAAGAACTTTCAATTTGTAAGAGCCTGGCAGAGTTCAGAGAGGGGCTTTAGCTCATCATGGTGTATTAAGAGCTAACTTGTCCCATTGCTGTCATGTGACTTGGCATCCAAATGTTTACTCTGCAACATTTTGGGTTTTGGATGACTTAGTGCTGGATTACTCTCTCCCTTAGACAGAGGTACTCTTTCCACAGGTCACGTACGGCACAAGCAGTGTCAGTATAAACATCCCTGCTTATGTGTTTGGCCCCAAGGAACCATTTCTAGCATGAGAGGAAAACTCGGTGCATCCCTGTTGAGACTGCTACAAGGGTGACTTATGTGGTGGCTTCTGGTTCTTTTTTCTGGAAATATGCTCAGAGTTGAGGCCACAGAACTATCACTTGTGTTCATAGTTGGATTCAAACCAGCAACCTGCTCTAAGACTCAAACCCTCCTTTTTATTGATTGAATCCAACTAAGCTATTTGAGGGCTTGAATTGCCCTGTCTCCTTCCCCTCTCTCTCCAGTTGCAGGACGAGTAAATAGGGAAGATTTTGTGTTCAAAGTGCATTCGTTTTGTGTGGGAGGAATGTGGGCTCAGTGCTGCATCATTATAAAAAGATTTTCTATATTGCAGCAGTTTTGTAGCCAACTAATCATGCCATTTGTTTCTGCAGATGTGCTGTTTACTGGCACAGCTGATGGAAAGATTCTGAAGATTGAAGATGGGAAAGTAAAAATATTAGCTAGACTTGGCCATGGCCCATGCAGTAAGTAGATACACACATTTATTTTTCAGTTAAACCCCTGGGATAGATTTTGCAATGGTTAATAAGTTAGTGGTCAGTCTTGCTCTCTTTTGCAGGTGCACATCTGCATACATTTCCGAGCATAGTGCATGTGAGCAAGAGCTAAAGTCTAGACCACAGTAACATGCCCATGCTTCGTGGACATGTATTTTCAATATTCCTTGATTTCACACCCTGCATGGTACCTCTACAAACCTGTGATTATTTCTCACTGAATGGCTTGTACCCCAACACGTTAAACTAGTGTCCAGGAAAAAACGTGTGAGTGTGCCTCTCTCAGGAGTGCTCTCAAAGGCAGTGGCAGCTTTGTGTATTTGTAACCTTTGTCAGGGAGGCCTCTTCAGTTTAAAGCCTAACTTCGGTATCTAGGTCTGAAGATCTTGGCCATTATCACCAATGTTCCCCTGGTGTTTCTGTGCATGTGCAGAATATATTTGTATGTGCACCAAGGTGTGCGTGAATGTGCACCACCCGAAGGAACATAGCCTCGTTGTAGGCACTCTGCTAATCACTAGGGGCGCTGGAATCTCTCCTGAGCAAGCCGCCCAAGCGCCCAGCGTGTAGGGACACTGATCATCTCTTGCACCTACGTGTGTTTGCTTACAGTGACAGTGCAGCTGCACTAACTCTTGCCTGTGGAGACCGAGCCAGAAAGGGCACAACGTGCGTAGGCAGGTTGGGGCTGTGGACGTTCCCTCTGAAGGTGGGGTTATGGCCAGTGCTGTGGCTTAGCAGTAGTTGGCTTGTACATGCGACTTGTCTGTGACTCCCGACTCCATCTTTGTTCCCTTCTTCTGAAGGATAAGACACATGGTCTGAAGGAGAGATGTGAAAAGATTTCTATGAATTAGAATGGCCCTGTATTAAGCAAGATGCAGCCGACTATTTTTTAATTACACTAATTTTTCCATGCTGCTTTTCCCTATATTTATTGAAAATCTGACACCCATCGTGTGAAATAGACCCAGATTAGAGACATGCAATTGCATTTACCTGTTGGGTGAAGCATGCGTTGGTGAATTTAATTTTTTTAAATTGTGCTAATTGCACGTTACCCACATGTACTGTAGTGCACGCTTTAAAGTGCTTAATTTGAAAGCAGGGCTCAGAGTCTGAGTTCAGATTCCTTTAAGATAGAGCATTTATTTCAAATAAACTCCATTCTCAGTGCTGTACTTGGGGTGGAGGCATGGGGCCAGTGTTAGGGCATGCCTGCATTGCAGTCAGGAGGCACAAATGCAGCATACTCATTGAGCCAGCAGTGGTACAGGCTGGACGCCCCGGCGGGACTGTGTTTGGGCAGCTCGTCTAGTCTACTGTGGTTCCATTGTTACTTTAGTGAACTGGCTCCGTCAGTGATGGATTTGATCGATGCGCCTCTGCTGTCCGGACTGCAGTGTAGACAAACGCATAGAAAAGCCAAGTGGGAATTCTCTGCACTACCTGGGCCCGGTGTGGTGAGAGACGGCATCGTAGCCCTTTTGCTGAATAGTCTGGCTTTTGTGTTCGCCTTTCTGCATCACTTTCTCGCGTGAGGCCGGATCCTGAGCTGGTGTAAATGGCTCAGCTCCATTCCTGTCAGGGGAGCTACATCAGTACGTCAATAGAGCTCTCTGTTTAGACCACCTAGGCATCAGGCCCGCTGTGGTACTTCCTTTCATCGTTAAACTAAGGACGAAAAACACGCCCTGAAGAACAGGCAGGCAGGTGTTTTCCAGCCTGTGCCAGGAAGTTTGGGGGATGTTTTGAAGTGCATTTAAACACCCCCAAATCACAGTACCCACTGACAGCCCTAATGGGATCGCTGCGTAGATCCTTGACCTCTACGGAGGCATTAGCAGGGGAGATGACAGTCATGCTGGGAGGGGTGAGCACGGGTCTGCACTCCTGGAAGGTGTGGGGCCTTATGCAGAAGGGCAGGGCTGGGGCAGCCCTTGGCGCTGCCAGGAGCGCACCACATTGCCCTCCCCCCAGCCCTCAGAGCCCCTCGGAGTGTGCAGTGTGGCGCTCTGGGGGTGATTTAAAGGGCCCAGGGCTCCAGGCCCTTTAGAATTGCCAGACCCTGTGACAGTTGCCTTCTCTGCCCCCCCAATTCCCCCCCGCTTGCTGCCATCGGCGAGCCTGACTTCTAGGACTGTAAAATCCCTTTTAATTATTTAACCAGCAAAACGGTATGTTGAGCAATTAAATGGAGGTGAGGAGGCGGCTGGGCTGGAGCAATGACCCCATCCCACTGCGGATGGGGGCTGCTCTGGCCAGGATGGGGCCCCGATGAACCAGGTAAACGTTCAGATCCCTGCTGATTGCTACGCAGCTGACATGCTGCGTGGCGTTTTAGCAGACCGGTCAGTTACTTGCGTCGCAAAAGGAGAGAACTCAAACTGCGACTGAGAGTCCCATGGTAGCACTGGTGTTAGAGTAAACAAGTAGAAGCGGTCCCAGGGTAAATGTTAAATAGCAGCAACCGCCCTGTGGCGCTTTTGAAAAACAAGTTTAATAAAATACAGTGTGTGACTTGCTTGTAGTAATTTTCTACTTTAATCTTTTATTAGAAGGCAGACTTGCCGGGGTAAACTTGCTTGCTGTCCCCATGTACGTTACTACTTTGTTCACAACATTTTCAGTGCTGTTTGAGGTAACCTAGTAAAACCAGGTATTACTAACACACGGTGCTAGTGCCACACTTGTCTTCATTATTTGCCAGCTAATGGAATATACATTGTAACATCTAAACTAATGTAATTGCCGTGATTTCAGCTGCATATGCATATGAAATCACTATAGTCAATTGCTAAGCCACGTAGACACAACAAAGGTGGTTGTGCCAATATCTGCTTTGAGAACACAGATCTTCACTGCTTGTTCTAAAGGAGAATGTGTTAGCTCTCAGAAGTACTGAGGTTAGGGTTGCTCAGAGAAAAGTCTCTTGTCTTTTTATTATTCTCAACAGAATTTTTTGACTATCAGAGAACCAGAATACTTGCGGCTTGGGGATTTTCTGGCTAAAAAAAGACCACCATGTTTGAGAAGACAGGTTTTTGTCAATATTTGTTTAATCAAAACTCAAAGCTTCTGTCAAAACAAAAAATTTGAGAAATGATCAACTCCCGCGGTGAGGAGTGGTTGATGTTCCTTGCTAGGCTGGTCAATAGAGGGCAGTCTGAACGCGAAGCGTCAAGCAGCTCTGATTCATTGGTCGTTAATATTCATTCCCCATTGGAGAAATGTGACTGGGGGCTGCCAATGTAGTCTTGTTGTATTACATTTCTTTTCTGGAATGGCTTTAATACCAACTGTACAAACTGCTCTGCCTAAACAGCTGTAAAATTGTCTCAAAAGGAACCAGAGAAGATGAGCCTGCCTGTGGGAGACCTCTTGGCATCAGAGTTGGGCCAAAAAATACCCTGTTTGTGGCAGATGCCTATTACGGATTATATGAAATTGATCCAGTCACAGGTACGTTTTGGTGTCTCTCTCTCCCCTTACCCCCCCTTCTCCCCCCCCCCCAGGCCTGGCCACTGAGGTGTCAGGCAGCTTGTGTTCTCTTCCTGGCTCTACTTGACTTCCGTGGCTTTGCCCCAGTTACATCACCATTGTGTGCCTCCTATTTCCATTCCCATAAAGAAGGCTGCCAATGCTTCCCTTCTGGAAAGCACTCAGCTTCTGCCCCCTGCGTTTCATCCCTAGCTCTAAGTACTCTATTTATCTAAGCCAAAGCATAGTACCTCTCCTCTTCTAGTATTGAGCAGTTCACAGTCCTTAATGCATTTACCCTTGCGCCCCCTTTGCCCCCAACATGAGGTACAGGTGGGGACCTAAGGCAGAGGCGTTAAATAACTTGCCAAGGTTTCACTTGGGGTTCTGACCGAATGGAGCCTTGAATGTGGGTCTCCTAAGTCCCAGACCAGTGCTGATCTGAAATCTTCCCTGTCCTGCACTAGGTGCTGGCGGGGTGCAGTGGTCTGCCTGCACGGATTCAGCTGAAGGATCAAGACCCGAGTTTGAACTTGAAATTAAAATACATTATAAAAACTTGTACTGTGTGGCTCTCTACAGCGTGAAGCTTCTCCCATGTAAAAGACTTTAGTCTTACCCTGTGTTTCAGTGACTTGCCAAAGATCAACTAAACAAAACCCCTCTCTCCATTTCCTTCCCCGATACAAAATTTGTACAAAGACCTGTGAAAGTTACACAGGAAGAGCTTCCAAAACCCAGCACATGATTTACATCTGTATGTTTAATTTTTAGTGGTGGGAGAGGGGGAATTTCTGGAAAGAAACATATTTCAGTCTTCCTTCCTTTGATTTACACGACATACCTAAATCTCCTGCAAAATAAGAGCATATTTTGGGTCTGTCAGCAGTGACTTCAAAGTAAAGGTTGTGTTTAGCTTTCTAGCCAAGGTAAGATTTATATTCCCTTCGTTTACACTCCACCAGAAACGTGATTGCAGCTAAATTTATTCTATTCATTTTTGGAAATTAACAAGTAAAATGCATTGAGTAGATTAGGGGTTCAGTAGGTTTGAAAACCTACTCCTTTGTGAAACTGTCAGCGGTATCTGATCCCTTTAATGCAAAAGAACTTTGTTCAAGTACATTTAGAACTGATTTCTTGCTTAAGCTAACTTTTAAAAAGCTTACACAATTATTAACACTATTCATCATTACCATTTCTGTGCATGCAGTGAAAGTGGTTTGATAAAATGTCAGACTGACAGCTTAAAATTGTAAACATTCAAAATGGTATATAATGCTCTTCAGAGGTTTGAAAAGATGCTCGGCCAATGTAACACCTACCTGAATGTGTTAGGGTTTAAAGTATTGGTATGGAAAGATAAGTCTCTTTATTTTATTTATACATTGATTTGAATTATATTTTATCCTCAGGTAATGTGAAAACACTAGTGTCAACCAAGGAACCAGTTGAAGGTCAGAAAATGTCCTTTCTGAATGATCTGACGTTGACTCGGGATGGGAGGAAAATCTTCTTCACAGACTCCAGCAGCAAATGGCAAAGGAGGGATTACACATTCTTGGTTATGGAAGGCACAGATGATGGCCGGCAAGTATCAATGTGCAGCCTTCCCTCTATCCTATAGCAGATCAAGCCAAGAGGAATAGCCAGGACAACTTAGTTGTGTTTACAAACTCTAAGTCATTATGGAGCTGCAGGTAATGGGAGGCAATGGGAGGATGTGTAGAAGAAGCTGCCATGTGCAGAAATGAAAGAAGAGATCCTCTGTCAACAAGCATATTTGTGTAGATCTCTTCTAGTGGAATGTGCTTTTTAAGATGAAAGGAAGAAGTATCTCTTCCCCCCCTAGTTCTGTCAAGGCTGCAGGACAGCTGCCCTAACAAGCCGGTGTATTTCTGCCCTACTCTCCAGGCCATTTTTAAGTAAACTGGCATGTGCCCTGAGTGCACTGCTTATTTCATTCTTTACATGTAAAAGCTGCGGAATACGAGGAAGGGAAATGCTTGGCAAAGGGTCGTATCCCACTGCACTAAGTGCCAGGTTCTGTCTTTCAGCCTGCTTGAGTATGACACGGTGACAAAAGAAGTGAAAGTCTTAATGGTAGGACTGAGGTTTCCGAACGGGGTCCAGCTCTCTCCTGCTGAGGATTTTGTGTTGGTAGCAGAAACAACCATGGCTAGAATAAGGAGGTGAGTGAGACACTTGGGGCACGGGGGACGTTACTCTGTCAAATGGCTTTATAGTTACAGTGTTGGTTTTGGTTCAGTTCCGTGTAGGTTCTTATACCACGTTCATCGCTCTGAGCCCTGTCTCGGGACATTTGTGCTGTGTGCTTAGATTGTGTAAAGAAAATCTTGGGCCAAATACTTCCCTGAGTGACAGCGCATGTTACTCCGGTGATTTCAAGCAGAGCTCCACCACGTGTAATCAAGGCAAATTGTAGGTACTTGATTCCCGTCACTGTGACGTGGGGGTGCCTCTTGGTCACAGAGAATAGCCTGAACCCCTGCCCTGACCTCAAATGCACAAACACTGCACTGGCATATGCAGAATCACCCCCGTTTGGCTGTGCTGGTGACTCGGAGCACAGGAACCCAACACAAACCTTCGCCGAAGCCTTTCTCCCTGTGCATGGGGGTTGTTGCCTCTTCTCTTCTTGGTCCCTGCTTTTCCCTAGGCAGCCGCCCCCACTTTGCTTTTAACCCACCTTCAGGGGGGGCAATGGCCCTGCCTACATTACACATATTTTTGAAAAATGTCCGGCAGTTGCAGGACAGCTTTTGCCGGTCCTGGTCCACGGGGTTCTGGAAGGAAGTTAGTGAAAATGGTTCATTACCTGCTAACGCTGTTCTGTGCATCATACCAATTCATTAGGCCTGCTCGGAGCAAATCGAAAGAGGTGGTGTTAAAACAGTGCCTGCCGCTGTTGGCCCATCCCCATGAAGGCTGTCAACACCCGCGGCAAGTATCAGAGGGTAGCCATGTTAGTCTCAATCTGCATAAACAACGAGGAGTCCTGTGGCACCTTGGAGACCAACAGACTTATTGGAGCATGAGCTCTGTGGGCAAAGACCCACTTGGCACTGACATGCATCTGACGAGGTGGGTCTTTGCTCCAATGAATCTGTTAGTCTCTAAGGTGCCACAGGACTCCTCGTTGTTTAACACTGGTGGGTTAAACAGCAAAGGGGGCACTTCCCAGTCTCCCTGGGTGGACAGGGTAGGGTTTGAGTAGCTCTCTGTAGTGTGAATGCCTGTTAATGGTGGGAAGGAATTTTCCTCCAGGGTAGATTGGCAGAGGCCCTGGAGGTTTTTCGCCTTCCTCTGTAGCATGGGGCACAGATCACAGCTGGAGGATTCTCTGCATCTTGGGGTCTTCAAAGTATTTGAAGGCTTCAATATCTGAGATATAGGTGAGAGGATTATTCTGGGAGGGGTGGGTGAGATTCTGTGGCCTTTACTGTGCAGGGAGTCAGACTAGATGAACATAATGGTCCCTTCTGACCTTAAAGTCTATGGGTCTCGGCAGAACATCCCTGCTAGATGGACACACAGTAGCGAGTTGTCTCTCCCCTCCAGTCAGCGGGGCTTGGTCTCTGTTCCATGTGACGTTTCCGCACAAAGAAGAGATTAATATTCTTGCCTTGTTCATCGTCATGTGAACTGAAGTGAAAACTCCTGTGACTCTGGTGGACAACGGGTATGTATGGCACAGAGTGCTTGGTGGAGATCTTTGAGGTGTCCGAGTATTTAACCTGACTCCGTTAGCCACAGACTCTCTGCTTTACTTACACAGGCAGCTGAAATTCAAAGAGGCGCATTTCGGATTTACCGTTATTTCTGTTGAGATTAGAATTTAGTTGGCTAAAACATGAGTCAGTTCTTCACTACACAGCCTCCCCACATCTTTTCCTCTACCATAATCCGTATAGTAGATTTGACACAGTAGCACCATACCTTTGTCTTGTTTTGCATGGGTAAATTGAGTTTAATTGCTTAATTACCACAATTTATATAAATGATATGGGGCAAATTCTGTTGCTATGCTAGAGATATCTGACACATAAAATCAGAGGAACTCCATTGCCTTCTATGGAGTTCCTCTGGTTTTATAATAATGATCAGAATATGTCCTGTTAACTCTTAGTGTCAGTGACATTGCAGCTGTGCTACATGGACAATCTGAAATCTTGGTATTTAAGCTAATTCAGGCATGTTTGGCTTCCCAAATCAGACTCTTGGCTTTACTTTGATCTCTGTCTGCCCCACACGGGTTAGCTAACATGGTTCAGAAAGATTAAATCTACCTCGCTATAGTTTTCAGTGACAAGGAGAAAAGCTTCTATTCCACTCAGTTTTTTTCCTTACTGGAGTCATCTGCCTTATAATCTCTTCCTTCCATCAGCTGGGGCCGAGAGGCTTATCAGAGAGAGGAAAGTAGTGTACTGCATTCTGCTAGCAGTAAGAAATCCATTGCTTGTTGTATGAACTTTGTTTAGGTTAAGAGGCTGTTGTGATCTTTACAGGTACTATGTGTCTGGATTGATGAAAGGTGGCGCCGATATGTTTGTAGAAAACTTGCCTGGCTTTCCAGATAATATCCGGTTAAGCAGCTCTGGGGGATATTGGGTAGCCATGTCAACTATTCGGCCCAATCCTGGGTTTTCTATGGTGGATTTCATATCTGACAAACCATGGATCAGAAGAATAATATTTAAGGTAAGTGTATTTAAGATAAAGGGGGAAACAGTTTACTAGCCAATACTTTGTGTAGGGTCTCTTTCACCGAAAGATCTCATGGTACTCTGGTTAAAGCTGCAGGTAAGCCACATAATGATGTAGCAGGTATCATTCACGCTTTTTATAGAAAAAACCAACAGAATGGTCTGGTAGCACTTTACAGACATGTCGATGGTATCGTGAGCTTTCGTGGGCATGGCCCGCTTCTTCCGATGATCGGAATTATGAGTTTAGGATAAACCCAAAAATAAATAGGAGAGGGGAAGGGCAGGAGGGAGGGGGGAAAAGGGAGGGGGTGGGAGACAGAGAGCAGAGGGAATCAGTAAGTATCTGAAGATTGGGTAGTTAAACCGAAGCAGATAAAAGTCAAAGTCCATAGATAAAACTCCTGTGTTGGTCACCTGAAGAAGTGAGCTGTGCCCACGAAAGCTTATGATCCCATCTCCATGTTCTGTTAGTCTGTAAAGTGCTACCAGACCATTGGTTGGTTTTTTTCTGTAACAGACGAACTCGGCTACCTCCTGAAGACACTTTTTATAGTTAGCAGAGCTAAGGCTTGCTCTTACTAATGGCAAGTGCACAACTTACAAATGGAAATGCAATCTTCTGAGTAAACTGTTTGATCATCCTTTTGTATTCTCAAATTCTCAGCCTCACTAGTGCATCAACAGAAGGTGTTGGTATTTGACCTGTATGAAAATCAAATTAAAAGACTGACAAAATGTTAATTTTTGAGTTTTTGTTCCTCAGACATTTTAACCAACGTTCTTTTTTAAAGATTTTCAGCACAAAATTTTAGTCAATCTTGACTGACACGAAGCACTTAAAATGGAAATGCCAGCTGAGTTAAACACCCTGTGGCCATGCGGCATTTGAATGTTTGTTAAAAAAAATTCTGGGTGTGCTGAGTCTTTCGAGAAGAAGCCATGGTTGGGGCCCATGTCACACAGAAATAAGCAGCACTGTTGAGAGCGAAACAAAATGTGTTTGATTTTTGGCCACTGGCAATAATCTCAGGAAATTGTCAATTCCAGAGGGGGAACAGTGTCCGTCTGTATCTGCAAAACCAAGGAGTCATCCTGTGCACCTCAGACTCTGATTCATTTGGGCAGGAGCTTACTTGGGCAAAGACCCACTTTCAGATGCATGGAGTAGACATTAGAGGCTGGCATAAATCCACAGGCATATGAAGAGGCTCCCTTCTGTTATGGTTATGCCAGTCTAGTTATGCCGGCCTCTGTAACTTCTGCTCCGTGCATCTGCTGAAGCGGGTTTTGCCAACACAAGCTGATGCCCAAATAAATCTGAGTCTCTAAGGTGCTGCAGGACTCCTTGTGAAATAGTGAGAACACTATGCACCAGTGTTTATGCACCAGTGTCATTCTTGGTCCCAGAGCTCTGCACTGAAGTTAATTTTCTGCCAGTCAAGCTTTTAAAGTGGGCTTTTCAGTGCTCTGCAGTTCTCACCTGAAATCTGAAGACTGACATAGCTCACGAATTATTGCAAAGGCTTGGCATGATCCTTGATTGCTTTTAAATACATGATCAGTTTACGTAGTTCATGGTTAACTAATTATGACAGCTTAATGATGTCTTTTTCTTTCTTTAAGCTGTTAAGTCAAGAAACGGTGATGAAGTTTGTGCCCAAGTACAGCCTTGTCTTAGAACTTAGTGAAACTGGATCCTACAAAAGAAGCTTTCATGATCCCAATGCAATGGTGGTAACTTACGCTAGTGAGGTCCACGAACACGAAGGGCATCTTTACCTGGGCTCCTTCCGATCTCCATTTATATGTAGACTTAACCTTCAGGATGTTTAACTGCCCGTACAAAATGAAATGCCATTGTTACCCTGGAGCTGGAACAAGAACGTTTGTGGCAGCGTGTGACTGAGGCAGAGCGCCGGAAATGGATCTGTTCTGTGCAGCAGGGAATCCCTGTGGGACTGTTGCGATAGGAAAACATGTATGATTTGCTGTGTCCCCCCTTCCGTGGTGTAACTCCTCTGCGTCTTTACTCCCAACAGACATAAGACGTCAGAGTGACAAGTACATACGACCAAATGCTTTTATTGAGCAAAACCTGTTGCACGCGTTGCAATCTACAGAGCTGCTTCTCTTACTGTCCCACCGGCACAAACGATCACACTGGAAATAGGTAAATGGATGTAATGAAGTAATAGGCTTATTGAAGAGAGGGTGTCTTGCATGTCTTCACCACTGAGTTAGATCCTACTCTGTAGGCATGGTTTGGAAAGTCCCCGTCCTGCCGTGTTTCAGGGGTTGGTGCAGTAACCACTAGAAATCTAGTCACATCTTAGTATAACGTCAGGCTCTCTTTCCATAGGCTGAATTGAAGAAATGGAAGTGATATAAAGTATTTGAGCTGTGACGCTGTCTGTGATGCTTTCTTATAGCGTTGTAGTTACAGTTTATACATGACTAGAAGACTTACCCAGCATTGCCTGGCCCTGGCCCAGGGGCCCATGCAGGCCTCCTGATGGTGTTCCCCGGGCCCGGCCCAGGAGAAGAGGGGGCCCACAGGCTGGGAGGGGAGAGGGCAGCGGCCCCTGTGGTGGGAGCCGGGGCTGCGCTGCTGAGCCCCGGTGGTGCTCCTGAGGGGTATCCATGGTGGTGGGGCTGGCTGGCCCTACCCTCCGGGTCCAGTGCTGGGGCTGAGGGTGGGAGTGGAGGGGTTTAGGGCAGGAAGACCACTTACCTGGGCCGGTTACAGGCAAGATGGTGATTCCCATCCCTCCAGCCACTCTCTTGGTGATATGGCTGCCCCCAGTGGCCACTGCATATCGCTATCCCCGTGCTCGCTGCCTCCAGTGGCGACTGTGAGATGGCACCCCTTTGCTCAGCCCCCCCCTTCCAGGTTATGGAAAACAATCGAATTCCAGGCACATCCCGTTGTCTGGACACAGCCAGCCCTGACCTTGCTTTCCGTTAGGAGACGAGGACGCTGGGTACCACACTTGGTGGGCCTGGCTCTTACCGTTCAGGAGTTGCAGACAGATGCACCAATCTCTAAAGTACAGACCTAGGTTAAACAGAAGGTTGGTTCAGCTGGGTTTTAACCAGTATATTTAAATCTGTTCCGTATTGCCACGGGGAGGTGCCCTGCGTGTGCTCTGCTGCATGTCCTACGCAGAGGGTGGAATAGGATTTACTTGTGTTAGACTCACAGGTACAAAATGACTGCAGATTATTTCCTTGGCTCACTCTCCCTGCTTTGACAGGGCCGAGTTAACAATAAAGCCGGGGAGTGTGGCCAGGCTGGGGACCCTCAGGGCTAGTAACAGAATGGCCATATCGGGTCGGCCTTGGGGGGTGCTTTGGGCTCTGTCCCAGTTCGTGCCATGGCGCAAAGGGACTAGGTTGCTGCTTCTCTGTGCTGGGGGAGGGGAAGTAACGGCTCTTCTCGACCAGCCTGCACGGTTGCGCTGCAGGGGCGTTGAACACTAGGTGGTGATGCTGTCACGAAGCAGAACGACCAGCACGGTTGCTTTGATTGCATCTAAACGGACTCCTGTACCGCCGGGAGCCACAGGAAGTAGCTGCGCTGCCTGATAGCGGGTGGGGTTAGGTTACTGCAGAGGGAGCTGCGGCTCAGACATTTACAGCACAAGAAACAACCAAAAGTATAATCCGTGAGCCAACCCAGATCTTGATCTTGCTGCTCCGGCTGCGTCCGCGACCACCCTGACAAGTGTGAGAAGAGAGGCGGCTGCCAAGCGGCTCCTTCCTGGACGGGTCCCATGCTGCGTGGGTTGCTGCTTTGTGTGGTTACCTGCTGCCCTGCAAAGCGCGTTGGTGTTTCTGCACCCACTTTGCACTGTTAAATGACTGTGCAGTGGAGAATCAGGCCCCTCCCCCCCGTGCGTCTGCTGCTCATGGGTGGGATCAGCATGGCAGGACCGTGCACACCGGCGGTTTGAGCCGAGGGGGGAGGGCTCCCCTGCAAATCTGTCTGAGCACAGCACAGGCCTAGGATGCGCCAGGCCAGGAGAAAGGGAGACCCTACCCATTCTGTGGTGGGCCAGACCCAATGCCCGGCCCTCCCCCGCCCAAGATGCTGCCCAACTGCGGCATGGCAGTGGGGTGCTGTGGGGGGAAGCCAAGGGTGCAGTAGGGATGTCAAACTCAGGATTTACCGGTGCGGCGTCCTGGCAGGTCTCCTGCTCTGTCCGCTGATAAACGTTCGGCTGCGTGCCTTTCCCTGGCTCCCTCAGCGTATCGCGCCAGCACGACACTCCACGAGAGCCCCAAAGGCCACAGACTCAGATAAGACCAAGGCACCCGAGTGGGGTTTATTGTTGAACAAAACACAATAGTCGTGGGTAGTCCAATGGCCTCCGCGCCCCTGCAGGGTTGGACCCATTACGACGGACAAGGCTCAGTCGATAGCATGGATTTCACTACCGCCCCCAGGCCGGCCAGAGGTGAGCGAGGCACCCCAGCACGCACAGGGGCCGTGCGTATCCTCTTGCACGCTAGTGACCTGTTGGGTGCCTCCCCTTGCACGTTCCCGCCAAGCACTCCCTGCCTGTCTGTCAAGCTGGTTTATCATGTACGCGGCTGTTGGCCTGGATTTACGTATTTCACGTGCTGTTCGCAGTGCGCGTGGCTCTAGGGCCGAGCGACAGGCTGGCAGGCAGACAGCTGTTTGGGACACGGCCTGTTATGCAGAGCATAGCTTGTGCTGACTGGTCCCAGCACCAGGCGCCTGCGTCAGGCTCTGTCCCCGACAAGGAGGCTGGAGATGCTGGAGACCATACTGAGTCCCTGTGACCTTGTCAGAGTGCGGAGCTGGGGGGGCAGTGCCAGGGGACAGGGGCACCACGTGTGTGGGGTTCTTGCACTTTTGGGGGCGCAGGCGTTGGGAGCGCCCAGACTGAGGGATGTTTTGTTGTGAAAAGGCAGAAGCTGCTTTTTCAGGTTCATGCACATCCCCCCCCCCCCATCTGCACGAGGGGCAGCGCTCCACTGCCCCCCCCACCTGCTCCAGTTCCCCCAGCTTCTGCCAGGCTCCCATGTTCCCCTCAGGCCGGGGGGGGCCGTGCCCGAGGGTGGCCAGAGGACAGCGCTGCCCAACGCCTTCCAGTGGGGAGGGGAGGGGGATTGAAAATCGGCAAAGGAAACCGTGCTGCTCCCCAGCCCGCCCCTACGGCTGCACACCCGGGCGAGGTGGTTGAGGGGAGCAGCAGCCCCCCGTGCCCTGAAGCTGTCGCTGCGCAGTGCGGGTCTCAGTATTTGTGGCAGCTTCCAGCATTGTGGAGCCGGTGCAAGGCCACTTTGCTTCCTTGTCCGGAGGGTTTTTGCTCCGTTGCTTGCTCCGTGGGTAAGCGGCGTGCGATTGCAGCTGGAGCAGGCCGCTGGCGAGCGTCCGGACGAGCGGTACGACACCTAGAGCTAGCTGGCCAGTGCTACGCTTGAGCTCACCCCCCTGGGAGGACGGCGGGTGGTGTCTGACCCATCGCGGGCGGAGCGGCGACGCTGCACCACTCAGATGTTAAGGAAAGAGCCGTTAGCAGGCCCAGCGTGTACACTGCCCTCCCGGCAAGGCTGTGGTGACGCTAGCCTGGCCTGGCCCTCGCTGGGCAGGAGCCCTGCCGTGCCGCGTGGTGTGGGCTGCCTTGGGCGGCTCAGGTCTGCGTTGTGGGGAACAGGCGACGTGCCGCAGCCCACTTCTTCAGATGCCTGGGGCCAGGGTACAGCGACATAGTGGGGAGGGTGTGGTCAGGTAGTGTCTGTGCCGGTGTGGCTAACAGTGGGCTAGAAGGGTGTGGGATAGCATGGCCCATCCAGAGACGGCGTTGTGCTTCCTTGGGCGCATGTGTCAAATCGGCCTTGGAGGGCCAGACGCTCGCTGGCTTCTGAAATTGCTTTGGCCGAGGAGTCGCTTTAGCTCCAGGAGTGTCTGGGCACGTTCCAACGGTCCCCAGCAGGTGTGTGTTCCCCTTGTCTGTTAACCCGTGGTCGTGGAGATAGGCCGGGCTGGCCAATGCACGTGGCCGAGGGGCCCTGGCTGGTGTCGCCCACGCTGGCTGATGTGCTTAGGGCTGTGATGCTGTGGCTTGTGTGGAGCTGGCACTGGGGCTTGTTGCAGGGGAGGGTTCCTGGGTGAGTGTCTGTGGGGTGGTGTGTGGCTGCTGGACAGCATTTGTTTCAGGCTGGGCCCCAAGGCCTGAGCGTGGGGATCTTTCTCCAGGGTTTGGAAGCCAGCGGTGGCTTGTGCTCCTGGTTTGTGGCGACCACAAGGATGGCCGGCCACGCTGCTTGGGGGAGTCGTGCTGTTTCACTAACAAGTGAAGCACGAACTCCTCTGCCAGGCTGGGGCGCGACGCCTGCACGCTCAGAACAGGCTCCGGGATGCTGAGCTCTCCGACCTGCTCGCTGCATGTTGGAATCTGCCTGCTCCTTGGAGGAGCGGCGTGGCCCGGGGCTGGTTGGCGCTTGGCTCCATTGGCCCCAATCCGTTCCACGGGGGGCGGGCCCGACGGCACCTGACTGGACCAAGACTCTGGTCCCACAACAGCTGTGGTCCGGAGGCCCATGGGTGTTGCTGGTGGGAGGGGCCCAGCGGCAGAGCTGGCAGGGCCAGCGGGATGTGCAGGGCAGCAAAGCCCAGCCTGGCAGCGAGGCTGGCAGGGCCACTGGAGCCCGGCGGCCGCCCCACCCCGCTGTCTGGTCAGGTCCCGAGGGTGACGGCCCAGGGAGGCCCAACCTGTACTACCTGCTCCCAGCACCACAGCCTGGGGCCCGACCTCCAGAACATGCTAAGTATCCCCTAAAGGGGAACAAGCAAAGGCTCCTCTGCACCCCAAGAGCTGGGGGCTGGAGCCAGCTGGTGCCTGCAGCGCTCGCAGGGGTTCTCTGGGCCGTGCCACACGCCTGCGCCTGAGGGAAGAGTCGCTGGCTGCTTGTGACCAGCTTAGCACGGGCATCCGGCCCCCGGGCTCCGTGGGGAGCAGGGTCCCTCCTCCCTCTGGGGCGGCCACACCGGAGTGGTGGCTGTAGGACAGGCTGGCGGCAGAGGCCTTGTCGGGAGCAGCTGTTGCCCAGGTAGATGCTCCTGTGAGCCCCACCCAAGGGGAGGCGCCGGCAGGAGGGAGGGATGTCGTGCTCGGGGCCTGTGGCTCTTTGTTTGGGGGTTGCTGGGGCCAGAGCTTGGAGGCTGAGTGCCTAAGGGGTGTAGGCACCTAATGTCCATCGAGCTGCAGGGAGCGAGGCACCTAAATCCCTTTAACCATCTCTTCCTTAGTCCCTTGCCTCCTCCCCCCCCCCCCCCCCCGTGCATGTGGCGGGGCCTGCGCCCACCCACGTCCACCGTGCAGCTCGGGGGTGAGTTGGCTGGGAAGGGCTGCCCAGCGGCGCTGGGGCCGATTCGTTCTCTGGCTCGAGCGAAACGCCGGCACCGCTCGGGGGGGGCTTGGCACTGGCCAGAGGGGGGCGTAATTCCCAGCTCAACACCCCCCCCCCCGGAAGGGAGTTCAGTGCAGCAAAGCTGGGTGCCTCCCTCCCCCACAACGGCAGCACTCGGCCGCCAGGGCCCCTCCACACAGGCAGGGACAGGCTAGTGCTGGCTGGGTGGGTCCCTGCCGCCACTCACAGGTCTGCCCGACAGCGGCTGACATTGGCGCTGGCTGGCCCCCGGGGGGCGTGGCCTTTCGGCTAAGCTGGGGTCTAGCTGGCCCCCGGGGGGCGTGGCCTTTCGGCTAAGCCAGGGTCTAGCTGGCCCCCGGGGGGCGTGGCCTTTCGGCTAAGCCGGGGTCTAGCTGGCCCCCGGGGGGCGTGGCCTTTCGGCTAAGCCGGGGTCTAGCTGGCCCCGGGCGGGGGGGGGCGCATGACCTTTCGGCTAAGCTGGGGTCTAGCTGGCCCCCGGGGGGCGTGGCCTTTCGGCTAAGCCGGGGTCTAGCTGGCCCCCGGGGGGCGTGGCCTTTCGGCTAAGCCGGGGTCTAGCTGGCCCCGGGCGGGGGGGGGGGGGGGGCGTGGCCTTTCGGCTAAGCGGGGTGTCGTTGACTTTCCATGGACGCGTGGGCCAGTGAGGTTGGTGGAACAACCGTTGTCCAGGGCTTAGCTAATATGGCAAAATGCCTCCGGGACGGCTCTCGGCACTAACCCTATTCAGTGAGCTCATGACTCTGGGTGGGTTTATGGTGCAGACTGTTGAGCTGTCTCCGAAGAGCCGGAGATGGAAGTCAGCTGCTCTAGGCATGGTCCCTGCAGCAGTTCTTCCTGGTCCCTGCGGCTAAGCGAGAGCGCACAGACCGGGCCGAGCCCCTCCCGGCCGCGCGCGGCCCTCGCTGGGGAAGGCGGCTCAGCGACAGCGAGAAACCGGCACGTGGACTTGATGTAGCCAGGGGATAGTCCAGACCTCGAAGTAGCATCTCAGCATCTGCAGGCAGGAGAGGACAGGTCAGGCTTCTAAATTCACTCCTTGGGGCTGCCTCAGAGCCAGCCGAAGAGTTTGGGGGTCCCCCTCCCTCCTAGGCCTAAGGAAAGGGAGGGTGGGCGTGTGACCCCCACCCCCGGGGGGAGGAGCAGATCCCTAAGTCGGGCGCCTGGCCGTTAGCCTTTCGGCAGCACGTTTTGGGGGGCCCCGCTCTGCTGTACTGACAACACAGGCTGCCCACTCGTGGGCTTGTGTTGTGCAGAGTGTGAAACCGACCTTGCCATTGTCTGCAGAGCAAGGGTGGGGCTGACCCCCGGGGCCGGTACAGCCCCCAGGCAGAGGAAAGGGCAAAGGAAACGCCTACTTGCTGCAGCTTTTTCTTCTTCTGGAAGTCGCAGCTGTCCAAGTTGGAGTGTCCCCTCTTGTCGCACACGGTCCGGCTGATTTCCACGTGGATCATGTATTTCAGCCCCCGCACCACCTGCAGGAAGCGGCGCCGTGGGGAGAAGAGGTCAGACCTCTCCACAAGCGGCTGGGGGATGGGCCTACACCAGCCACACAGCGTCCGTGGAACTCTGCCACGTGGGGGGAGGCCTTGGGGCTGAGCAGACAAACGTGTCCCAGGCCCTGCCCCCAGCAGCGTGCGCTGTCCGAACGCGGCCTCCATGAGCAGGTGCTCAGGGCCAGCTGGTCGCCGGCCTGGGACGGGGCAGTGTCTTCTGGGAGCGAGGCTAGAACCCGATTTCGTCGAGCCTGTGGACGTACCCGGCGGGCACCGCCTGGCTGCTTTCGCCAGTTGCCATCGGGCTGGCCGGGGAGCCGAGTACGCCACCAGAGCGGGGACCCAGCTGCCGGGGCTGGCGCGGCGCTGCCTGGACGAGGCCAGGGATGCCCCTGCCTGCGGCGGCGAGAGCAGAAGGCGGCTGCCCCGGCACTTACCTGCACCAGCGCGCGGGTGATGCGGGACTCCCTGAAGAGGAAGAGGTCGTTGGAGCTGTTGTTGTAGCGATACACCCCAAAGCGGGCGGCTGTGCGCACTCGGGGGTCGTGGGGGTCCAGGACTCGGGGAAATCCCGGTGGGGCGGTCGAGTCCGGCTTCTGCAGGTAGGGAGCTGGGAGGCCACAAGCAGGGTCAGAACAGCTGGCCCAGGGCACCCCACCTGCCGCTGCCCCCGGGCACCAGCTGCACCCGGGGCTACCCCAGCCTCCGCAGGGCCCGGCCAGCACCTCCCTCTGAGCCTCTTTCCAAACCGGGGCTGCGCCCCCCCCCCCCCGAGTGCGGGAGCAGGGGCCCAGCGGGGGACAGAGGAAGGGGCCGCCCCGCACCCTGCTGCCCGGGGAGCTCTGCAGCTGGGTCTGGCTCGTGAGCTGCGTGCGGAGGCTCCAGGCTCCAGCTTTTCACACCTGCAAGGCTCAGGCCGCCGCGTTTTCACACCGTCTGCGTCAGCACCGAGCCGCGGCACGAGCCACGTGCGACGAGTCTGCACCGACAGGCCCGTGGTGCTCGCACAAGCGCGTGCGCGGGCCCTAGTGACAAGGCGCGCCCCCGCCCGGCCCCTAGCGCCTTTGCACAAGCTGCCCCCGCTTCTCCCATGCAGCCCGCGTGCGGGGGGGGGGGAGCCGGGGGCCCCAAGCCCCGCCCCACACACGGCCTGGGGGCGGGGCTGAGCCGAGCTGGCCGGCAGCTGAGTTACGAGCAGCCCAAACTTTGCACCAGAAGGTGAAAAATGCCTCTTGCTCCCCCCCGCTCAGTTAACCACCAGCGGCCCCCCCCGGGTGTTCCCCAACGGCCCCCCCGGGTGTTCCCTACCAGCGGCCCCCCCCGGGTGTTCCCTACCAGCGGCCCCCCCCGGGTGTTCCCTACCAGCGGCCCCCCCCGGGTGTTCCCTACCAGCGCCCCCCCCCCCCGCCCAGTTAACCACCAGCGCCCCCCCCGGGTGTTTCCTAGCGGCCCCCGCCCGGCCCCCAGCGCCCGGCTGCAGGCAGGGCCCGGCCGGCGGAGCAGGGGCCGGATTCCCGCTGTGACGCCCCGGCGTGGAGCGCGCTGCTGCGGGTAACTCGCGTGGGAGCAGCTGGTCCCTCCCCCCCGCGGGGCCAGCTCCGCCTCGGCCCCTCCCCCACGCTGCGGCCCCCTCGCCCCCCCCGGGTCGGCCGGAGCGTGGCCCTAACCACTGGGCCCCCTTCCTCCCGCGCGAGGCCGGGGTGCGCCGGGAGCCCCTCGCTGGCCCGGGCCCGCTGCGCCTGGGAGGAAGCGGATTTCCGCTCGCCCAACGCTCCTGGCCGCTCTGCCGGGGGAGGCCGCAGATTGGGGTTTGGGGCTCGCTGGAGCGGGCTGCTGCTGAGCCCCATCGCTGTCCCGAGCCGAGCGGGTCCCTGGCCCGCACCCAGCGCCGGGCCCTGCTCCCCCCAGGCTGCCGAGCAGGTGCTACTGCAAAGGAAGCCAGCACGTGACCCCCACCCACAGCTGGGGAAACCGAGGCAGGAGAGGGCGAGGAAGCAGCGCGCCCAGCCCGCAGCCCGTGAGGCCGGCCGGGCTACAGGACCCGACTCCCGGGGGCCGAGGGGCGTGCGGGACGGGCAGGGCCTCCTGCCGGGCTGGGTTGGCCGCTGATGAAGTGAGCAGGGCCAGCTCCGTGCCCCGCTCGGCCAAGCCCCAGGTCAGAGGCAGCCTTGCTCAGTGGTGAGGGGGCTTGGGTGCCAGCCCACGTGATCTGTCTGAGCCGCAGCCTCCCACGTGTGAAAGGGGAACGAGCAGCTCCCCCCCCCCCCGGGGCTAGGTCGAGGTGCTCCCGTGTGGGGGCCGTGCACGCCCAGGGCCCTGGAGCGGAGCCGGCGCAGCCCCTCGGAGGTTGCCCAGCGGGCTGAGGCCTCGGCCGTTCTACGCCCGTAGCTGCTGCCTAGTGGTCACAGCGGCCCTCCCCCGGCGGATCCGATGGGACGGGCGTAGCCTCGCCACTGGCTGCCGCGGGGAAGGGGGAGCCCGGCCGGGCCGGGGTGTCCTGGCCAAGCGGAGCCGGTCACGTCCCGCCTGGGCCGCAGGGGCAGAGCTGAGAGAGCCGGGGCCGGGTGCGAATGGCGCTTCTCCTGCCGGTGGCCTGGACGGCGTCGGGCCGGTGCTGGTCGGTGGCTCCAGCCAGCAGCGCCCTCCCGCTGACGGGTCGCCCCGCGGGGCTTCCATGCCTGAGAGCCGGCCCGTCGGCTCCCTGCACCCCGCCCCCCAGAGCCCGGCGCTGCCCCTGGGCCCGGGGGGGTCTTTCGTGGGGGTGCGGCTGCTGCACCAGCGCACGGGGGCAGGCGGGCCACGAAGCGCGTTCGGCCCCGGGCAGGCCGGGCCCGGGCAGCCCCTCGCGCGGGGGATTCGGAAGCTCCGACGGCAGCAGCTCTGCAGCCCTCGGCCCCAAGGAAACCACAAGCGGCAGCGGCCGGTTCAGCGGCGCCGCCAGAGCGCAGGGCCCGGGCGCCGCCTCGCGCAGACGGCGCAGCCCCGAGGCAAAGCCCCTTTGAAGTCACCACTCGACAGATTTGCAGCCGCGTTTCCGGCGCGGTGGAGCCCGCCGGGAGCCAGGGAAGGGGCCGGGCGGGCCGGGGCAGCTTAGACGCTGCCGTGAATTGAATCACAAGTTGCCCTGAGGAGCCCGAGACACGTCTCGCGGGGGGGGGATTATACACAACCCACCCCCGGGGGCCGGAAGAGACAAGTCCTGCCCCCCCCCCCCCCGACATGCACCCGCCGGACGCGCGCAAAGCAGGGCGAGGCGGTTTCTGCTCTTACCGGTCGCGCTCCAGGCTGAGTCCCATAGACTGAAATAGCAAAGCACCGCCAAGCCCCAGCCAAACCTCATTGTGAGCAGCTCCGCAGAGCAGGGAGCAGTGTGTCAGGCGGAAAACCAGCCGCTCCCCTCGCCCCCAAGGAAGAGCTGCCCGAGCACTCCCATTGGTTGCTGGGGGGAACACACACACCCGGCTTGACACACAGAGACGGACACACCCCCCCACACACAGCTTGACAGAGAGAGACACACACAGAGCAGAGACAGAGCTCGAGACAGACACACACAGGGACAGACAGACACACACACAGCTTGACACAGAGACAGACACACACACACAGCTTGACACACAGAGACGGACACACCCCCCACACACAGCTTGACAGAGAGAGACACACACAGAGCAGAGACAGAGCTCGAGACAGACACACACAGGGACAGACAGACACACACACAGCTTGACACAGAGACAGACACACACACACAGCTTGACACACAGAGACGGACACACCCCCCACACACAGCTTGACAGAGAGAGACACACACAGAGCAGAGACAGAGCTCGAGACAGACACACACAGGGACAGACAGACACACACACAGCTTGACACAGAGACAGACACACACACACAGCTTGACACACAGAGACGGACACACCCCCCACACACAGCTTGACAGAGAGAGACACACACAGAGCAGAGATAGAGCTCGAGACAGACACACACAGCTTGACACACAGGGACAGACAGACACACACACAGCTTGACACACACACACACACACACACAGACAGACACACACACAGCTTGACACAGACACACACAGCTTGACACACAGACACACACACAGCTTGACACAGAGACAGACAGACACACACACACACAGACAGACACACAGACACACACACACAGCTTGACACAGACACACACAGCTTGACACAGACACACACACAGCTTGACACACAGAGACAGACAGACACACACACAGCTTGACACAGAGACAGACAGACACACACACAGCTTGACACACAGAGACAGACACACACACACACACAGCTTGACACAGAGACAGACACACACACACACACAGCTTGACACAGACTCACACAGCTTGACACACAGACAGACAGACACACACACACACAGCTTGACACACACAGAGCAGAGACAGCTCGAGACAGACACACAGCTTTTCACACAGAGACAGACAGGCACACACACACACACACAGAGCAGAGACAGAGCTCGAGACAGACACACACAGCTTGACACAGACACACACACACACACACACAGCTTGACACACACACAGAGCAGAGTCAGAGCTCCAGACAGACAGGCACACACAGCTTGACACACAGAGACAGACAGACACACACAGCTTGACACACACACAGCAGAGACAGCTCGAGACAGACACACAGCTTTTCACACAGAGACAGACAGGCACACACACACACACACACACAGAGCAGAGACAGAGCTCGAGACAGACACACACAGCTTGACACAGACACACACACACACAGAGCTTGACACACACACAGAGCAGAGTCAGAGCTCGAGACAGACAGACACACACACAGCTTGACACACACACAGAGCAGAGTCAGAGCTCCAGACAGACAGGCACACAGCTTGACACACAGAGACAGACAGACACACACACAGCTTGACACACACACAGCAGAGTCAGAGCTCGAGACAGACGGGCACACACACAGCTTGACACAGACACACACACACACACAGCTTGACACACACACACAGACAGACAGACACACACACACAGAGCAGAGTCAGAGCTCCAGACAGACAGGCACACAGCTTGACACACAGAGACAGACACACACACAGCTTGACACACACACACAGACAGACAGACACACACACAGCTTGACACACACACAGCAGAGTCAGAGCTCGAGACAGACAGGCACACACACAGCTTGACACAGACACACACACACACACAGCTTGACACACACACACAGCAGACAGACACACACAGCTTGACACACACACACACACACACAGCTTGACACACACACACAGCAGAGTCAGAGCTCGAGACAGACACACACAGCTTGACACACACACACACACACACAGCTTGACACACACACACAGCAGAGTCAGAGCTCCAGACAGACAGGCACACACACGACTTGACGCTCCGAGTGGCAGCTGTGGAGGCGCGTCGTGCCCGGGGGGGGGTGGTGGCGGCGGGTCGCACCTGCCAGGAAGACGCTGGCCCTGGCTCCATGTGCGCTCCGATAAGTGAAAGTGCCCGCGGGACAGGAACGGACACGGTCCCGGCCCTCGGCACAGGGCGGAGCCTTGCGGCCCATGGGAAGTGCACGTTGCCCGTGATCACGGGGGCGCAGGCCCGGAGGAGGGGGGCAGCCAGGCCGGGGCTGGGGAAGTTCTGGGGCAGGAGTTAACTGGGCTCCTTGGAGAGCCCTGAGAATCAGGCCTGTCTCCGCAGCCAGAGCGCCCGGCCGGTGGGTCAGCGCGGGCCCAGGCCTGCGGACACAGGGTCCCAGTACTTGGTGTTTTCCCTGGAGCCCCCACTGCCTGCGTGTCCGTGTGTATCTGTGGCCGGGAGAACACCGAGCCCCCCACAAGACTATTCAAACCCCGGAATGATTTGTAAGTTGACGCCTGATTGCGGAGTGCGTGGAACTGGCAACGTGGCACTGGGAGCATCTGTCGCTAGGAGAGGCAGTGCGGCCTCATGGGCCATGCCCAGGACCGGGACTCAGCAGCCATGGTTTCTTTTCCCAATGGCACTGCAGGTGGCTTTGGGCATCTCGCATCACTACTGTGCCTCGGTTTCCCTGTCTGTGAAATGGGGCTAATGATGCTGCTTTCCGCACAGCGAGAGAAGAGCTCCGCGTTCCAGCTCTCCTGTGCAGGACGGAGTGCAGCGTCCTCCCAAGGAGCCTCGTCTCCCCCCCAAGGAGCCTCCTGGAATGCCTCGGGCAACGTGCTAAGTGCAGCTCGGCCGGGGGCTGGGAGCTAGTGCCGCAGAAGCAGCTCAAGGAGATGCTGCCTTGGAGTTTCCCTGCAGGAACCAATCGGATCGACTCCAGCTCTCCCGGAATCGATCCCTGACCACGGCCGAGTCCCAGCGACATCGGCCCCAGAAGGTCCAACAGGGCGAGTGCGACCTGCAGCCATCACGGGACGGGCCTCACGATCGTGGCACTGAACTCGCTCGCGTCCTGGCTCTGGTCGGTGCTCGCCCTGCTGTGCCCCCAGGCCATGGGACACGAGGAGCAATCGACACTGTAACCCCCCCCCCGGCCCGTGGCAGGGTCCTGTGGCCCAGGGCGGCTGCTTAGACTGGCAGGGCTGGTGCTAGGGAGCTGCAGCAGTGCAGGTATCTCCCCTTGGATCTGAGCCCCACCCCCTTTCAGGGCTGGCTCGCGGCTTAGGCCCCCTGGTCTGGCAGGAGGGGGCACGCTTGGCCCGGGCCTCACGATCTGGCCCAGCATGGGGATAAGAGCTCGGCCTGAGACCAGGACCAGCCCCAAATGACCCAGAGCGCCAGGCTGGAGCCCAGATGCCTGGGTTCTGTCCCCGGCCCTGCCGCCGGCTGGCCTGGGGCAAGTTGCTTCCCTGCTGCCTCAGTTTCCCCTTTGGGATCTGGAGAGATGCTGCTGCCCTGTGCAGCCAAGCACGGTGACTGGGTGGGGAGAGGCAGAGGGGCTGGAGCTCTCTGCCCCCCCCCCCGATGGACGCCCGCGCCCCAGGGCCCCGCGCCCCTCCCCCTCCTATTCCCCCGCAGGGCCCCGCCGGGTCTGTGACGTGGCACCAGCAGAATGCCCCCTCCCGCCGTCACAGACCCGGCGCCGGCCAGTCAATCAGCGCGCAGCCCTGCGGGAAAGAGACTCGGGCAACGCCGCCCATGGAGGGGCGGGGCGATGGGGCACCTGCCTGGGCACTGGGACCCCCCGCATGGGGGGGCTGCCGCTGGCGGGGGGCGGAACGGGGGGGCACAGTACACACAAGTATGGCCGGACTGCACCCCAGCAATGTGCCGGCCCTGGCCCAGCTGGGTGTCAGCCGCACTGTCACATTACTGAATTGGAGGGAAGCAGCCAGATCGCTGCTGCACCCCTAGGTGGGGGTGTTGGCCCCAGAAATTGGTGTAGGGGGAGCCATGTGGGGTGTTGAATGGGAGATTATTGTTTGTTGATCTTATGTACGCTATTTATGTGAGTGTTTAATGTCTGTGTAGGTAGGAATCTGTAATCTGTGTGGAAGCTGAATATTTCTGTGAATGTGGTTAAGCATTGCTATGGACAGGCTGAGTAGCAAAGCCCTGTGGAACAATGGCTCTCAATGGGCTATGGACACACCCAAAGAATGGGATTTGTCACCTGAGGGCAGCCAGCAGGAAACATAGAGATTGGCCTCTGACCAGGTGACTTGCTGCATGCAAGAAGAGGCCAGGAAGGAGTATAAAGAGGCCATGTGGTCGATGCCATTTTGTTCTCAGCTCAGCACTTCATCCCAGAGGCAGCACTGCAGGGATTGAAGAGCCCGGAAGACCTGTGAACCCATCCTGATCGTAGGATGTGCAATAAGGACTTTTAAACTAGCAGCTGCAACATCTCTGCTAGAGCCTGCATCGAGAACTGGGAGATTCGGTGCATGTAACGTACTGTACTTTAATAACCTTACTCTCAGGCTTTTCTTTCCTGTAATAATAAACCTTTAGATATAGATTCTAAAGGATTGGCCCAGCGTGATTTGTGGGTAAGGTCCAGAGGGTAAATTGACCAGGGATCTGTGGCTGGTTTCTTGGAACCGGACAGAACTTGTTCGGGGTAGGTGGGATTGGGTGCTAGGACCCCCCACCTGTGTATAGGCCCGGGGCCATCTGGGGCACGGATATTGCTGGGGTGTCGGAGGGGTTTTGCTCGGGAGGCTTCAGGCAGGCTGCTGAAGCGCTCTGTGGGACTGGTGTGTGGCCTGTGTGGAGAGGTCGCCAGTCAGGGGGACTGTAAAGAGCCCCGAATTTGAGCAATTCGCCCTGAGCGGACGCCCTCAGCTGTGCCCAGACACGGCCCGGCCCGTCACACGCTCTCTGGCCCAAGCCGGGCATCTGCCCGGCTGCTTTCACCCTGCGCCGGCTCCTGGGCTCTGAAACGTGCCACTTGCTGTTGTGCTGGCAGCGCAGGCGAAGGCGAAGAGACCCCGTGAGCCAAGCTCAGCACAGGCCTTGGACTGATGCTAGGGGCCGGGGCCGGGGCCAGGCATCCCCGTGGAGAGCCCTGGGCTGTTGCGAGGGGGCGGGTTGTAGCCGGGGCCGGGCAGAACATGCACACGGAGCCAGGGAGCCAGAGCAGGGCTGGCTTGGGGCAGGAGGAGGAGCACGAAGTTGAAACAACCAGACTCTCCCTTTGCATTTCTCCTTGCAGTCGAGCTAGAACGAGGCTGCCTCTGCGATGCCCCGGGGAGGGAGCTAGAGGACAGCGCCTGGTGGTGGGAGCCGCAGGAGGACGGCTGCAGTGATGCTGTAAAGCTGCCCGGCGTGGGGCTCTCTCTGCAGAGATTTGAGCTGACCCAACCGTGTGGCCTCCACCGATTCCACGGAGCGTCGAGCAAAGTGTGAGCAGAGATTTCCGTGACCTGTGACCGGCAATGGCAGGTCAGGTTGTGCCCGTGTGCTCCGGGTCTGCGTCCTTGTGATCTGCCACAGCTCCAGAGCCGGGCTCAGCCTTGTCCTTAGAAGGAATGTGGGTGCACGGGACATGACCAGCAGGGTCGGGGTGGTCCTAGAGTTGAGTTATGCCCCCGGCACATCACTTCTCTTCCGCTTACACGCAGGTTGCTGATTTACAGCCGCGGAAGATAATCTCCTCCAATGAGCTGTTTGGTGCTGTTTGCGGATGACGTTTCTCCAGTGCTAAAAATCATGGAGGGATCCTCAAGGAATCCATTTTGAAGCACTTGGAAGAGGGGAAAGTGATCAGGAATAGTCAGCATGGATTCACCAAGGGCAAGTCAGGCCTGACCAGTCTGATTAGCTTCTATGTCAGGGTAACTGGCTCGGTGGACATGGGGAAGTCTGTGAATGGGATGTACCTTGACTTTTGCAAAGTTTTCAATACGGTCTCCCACAGTATTCTTGCCAGCAAGTAAAGGGAGTCTGGATTGGATAAATGGACAGAAAGCTTCCTAGACTGTCGGGCCCAGCGGGTAGTGATCAACGCTCGATGTCAGGATGGGGGTCGGTTTCTAGTGGAGCACCCCAAGGTTCGGTTCTAGGACCGGTTTTGTTCGATATCTTTATTAATGACCTGGATGAGGGGATGGATTGCACCCTCAGCAAGTTTGTGGATGACACTAAGCCGGGGGGAGAGGTAGATACGCTTAAGGGCAGAGATAGGGTCCAGAGTGACTAGACAAATTGGAGGATTGGGCCACAAGAAATCTGATGAGGTTCAACAAGGACAAGTGCAGAGTCCTGCCCTTGGGACAGAAGAATCCCAAGTATTGGTACAGGCTGGGGACCGACTGGCTAAGCAGCAGTTCTGCAGAAAAGGCCCTGGGGGTTACAGTGGATGAGAAGCTGGAGAGGAGTCAACAGGGGGCCCTTGTAGCCAAGAGGGCTAATGGCGTATTAGGGGGCATTAGGAGGAGCATTGCCAGCAGATCCAGAGATGTCATCATTCCCCTTTATTCGGCTTTGGTGAGGCCACATCTGGAGTATTGTGTCCAGTTCTGGGCCCCCAATTACAGGAATGATATGGACGCATTGGAGAGGGTCCAGCAGAGGGCAACCAAAATGATTCGGGGCTGGAGCACATGACCTATGAGGAGAGGCTGAGGGACTTGGGTCTGTTTAGTCTGCAGAAGAGAAGAGTGAGGGGGGATTTGAGAGCAGCCTGCAACTTCTGAAGGGAGGTTCCCAGGAGGCTGGAGAGAGGCTGGTCTCAGCAGGGCCAGATTAGAGGGGGGTCTAGCTGGGCAGGTGCCCGGGGTGCCAACCTCTGGGGGTTGCCAGATTGTGAATTGGAGGGTGCCGTGTGCCTGGGGCGGGGCTGCGCATGCGCCACGTGCTCGCTGCACAAGAAGGGCTCGGGCCGGCGCTGGCTCTCGGTAGGGACGGGCGGCAGAACAAGGAGCCAGGGTCCCAGGGAGGCCTTAGGGATATTCGGGAAAACGACTTTTCTTTTCCACAGGAATCAGACGCAGGCTCTGCCAGCTCCCTGCGAAGTTGACACAGGCAGGTCGAGTTTCCCAGGGCCCCGGGGGCCCCTGGATAGAGATGATGCGTGGGATGGCGGGTAGATGGGGTTGGTTCCCCCCCATTTGGCGCCTACGGAGCATGCTCAGTAACACCGCCACAGCCTCTGCCCTCAGTCTGTACCCCTGTGCTCTCACACTCCCCCCCCCCCCGTCCCGGCATGCGCAGGTCGGCTCCCCCGGCCCCCGTCTGGAATGGCTCTCTGGCTGTCCCCAGGCGGTGACTGAGAGGAGCGGGTGCTGGCCTTGCTTTGCACTCCCTGCCAGCCCGAGTCCCCGCGTGCCCTTTCCCTGGGCCGCGTGGCGGCGGAGAGGAGACGGGCGGTTTGTGGTTGGGACGCCGACGTCGGACCCAGAGCTCCTGGGCCCTGTTCCAGGAGCTGCCAGAGACGCCCCACGGGGCCCTGGAGAAGGTGCCGCTAATCCACCGCCCTTCCCAGAGCCTCCATCAAAGTGAGTCCGAATCACGTTATCACCGGGGGCCCAGGAAGACCTGGACACGCGCAGATTACAAACAAAGAGCCGTTGACGCTGGCACGTGTCTTCACTGAAGCTTTTGCAAGAGCACAAGTGCATCCTCCCGCTCCAGACGCAGGCCAAGGTTAATGAAATGCCGGCTGCTTACCGTTCCCGTGGCCCTCGCACGCAGCCACAGCATCTAGCAACGACAAATGAGTGAGAGGATATGGAGGGCCAAATTCTGGCCACGGTTACAGCCGTGTAATGTCGAGTGATTCCACTGATGTCGTTCTAGAATTACTTGGGCAGCTGAGAACCCAAGCTGGGCTGATTTACAGCAAACGAGAAACCGACTCATTTCTTCAAAACCAAATCCTACCTGCGTGAAAAAACCCGACTTACATATTGCACATTTTGCTGCTTCAACAGAAAAAGCCGTTGAAGATAAGCTCAGTGTTAGATCGATAAGGAGGAGAGGGGTTGGTTTTACTGTGAATCCTCACATCTAGCAACCCCTATCAGTATAGACAATCACACATGGCTGAGATAGATATCAGCTGTTCAAAGGAAAGTAAACAGGCTGATTCTGTAGTGCAAATAATTCTCCTCTATTTAATCTAGCCCAATGCAAAGATTCACAAGCTAGATTTCGAGTAAGTTGGGACAATAGTTTCTTGATACTCCCAGATACAATGTTTGCCCAGGCGAATTGTCTGCCTTTCTTTTCCAGTTAACATTCAGCCTTCAAAGAACTGTCTCTTGTAGAGATGGATGGAAACTGTTGAAAAAACATTTTTCCAATGAAAAATGCTCATTTGTGGAAACCAAAATTGCTCATTAAAAAGGTCAGTTTTGGTAGATCTCCTGACTGGAGATATTTCTGGAGGCAGGGTTGCGAGGGGAGTTTTGAAACTGACACAACATTCTCCTTGACATTTTCCAAACAAGACGCTTTGTTTTTCAAGCCAAAATGGCTTTTCATGTTGAAATGGGAGCAAAGTAGATTTGAAAAGTTCTGCCGTCCCGCCCGGTGTCTGCGGTGCCCCAGTGCTCACTTACCAGTGGCTCTGAGCGCCCGCTCGCGGGACGAGACCAGCTGCCCCGGTCGAAGGCAGGCCTCTGTCCTTAGCCAACCCCGGGACCTGAATCCCAGCCAGTCAGGTCACCCGGCTCCCCTCACTGACGGGGCTCCTCAGCGCGAGTCCCCGTCGGGTTGAGCAGGCACCGCACACGCCAGGGACTCGCCTTCCAGCCCGTCGGCCATTCCTGCCCACGGCCAGGGGCATTGCGGGCCCGGGCGGGAGTCATGCAAACCAGCAGAGTGGAAGCAGGGCCAGAGCAGAGCAGACACGTCCGGTAGCCCTGGTCTCCGTCTAGTGAGCAGGGCGTGCGGGCACGCACACGCACACGCACACGCACACGGGGAGAGGTTGGCCCCTCTCGCTGCTCACCGGGTAAGCCAGTTCTGTGCGGTGCCTCCGTCCCCACGTGGTCGTGTTTCTCCAGGCGGAGCTCACCCGTCCTCGAAGCTCGCCAGCGAGCCCAGGCGCGGGGCAGTGTCTGTCTGGCGTCCTGGCGCCTGGGGTAACGATTACCCTTGTCACCAGCCCAGCTGCGTTTTCGGGGGCTGCAGGGTCTTGTGAATGGTCACACGGTTGAGCTGGGGTCCCTGTTTTTAGGTGGGGAGGGAGAACGGGCCCCTCGGGGAGTCCCGCCCTTAGCCTGCCGGGAGCAGCCACCTCCGTTAGCCAGTCAGACCAGCGTGGCGGGACCTGTAACGCTCTGCTCTGGGGACAGCGCCTCAGTGGCCGTGGCCCTGCCACACCGCGAGGTGCTCAGGGGCGAGGGGCCGTGTGGGGCAGACTGTCACCCGGCGCGTCCCGTCTCTGCTTCCTTCAGGCCTGGCGGGAGAGCGGTGAGCCCTGCCCACGGGGACGACTGGTCCCAACGAAGGGGGAGGGTTGGAAATTAGGGCTCCCCCGAACACCCTGAAATGACCCGTTTCCAGACTCCATGGGCAGCGCCTATTGGTCCGGGGGATCAGAAACCCAGAATAGGAAAACGGGGGGCACCCGCGGGGCCGTGCTGGTGCTGCGCTATCCCGCCAGCGAGTGCAGCTGTCTGGCCTCCCTCCGCTCCAGCACCCCCTGCCACTGCCTTTCCCTCGTGGCGCTGACCACGCCGGCACCCCGAGAGCAAAGACGTGGCGGGGGAGGGGTCCCACGCAGCGCCCCTGGCGTGTGGGAATGGGGGCTGGGCACGGCGTAGGACAGGGGCACCAGACCCTCTAGGCGTCAGTGGGCGTGGGGGCCCCGGGGGCCCGGCATGCAACCTTGGTAGGGGGAGGGGCGAGTCAGGGTACACAGAGCCCCTGGCCTGAGGGGGCTGCAGGGAGTCCTGGGTTAGGGGAGGGGCCCACCGGAGGTGGCGGGGCGATGGGGTGCCAGGAGCAATGGGCTCTGCCGGCAGACACACAACGGGGCTCTCCCTCGTTAGTGGCCCAGAGGAGTTGGCCGGTGAGTCCCTGGCAGGCCGTGCTTGTTGGCTGTGCTGTGTGGGCCCGCGGCGCCCTGGGAACCCCGTCACAGGGGCGCCCCTCACTCCCGAACCCGCCAGGAGTCCTCCCTCTGCTCTCCCCGTGCCTGGCTGTGGAGACGGGCCTGCGGCTCTGCATTTCCAGCGTGTTAGGAGCCAGGCGAGCAGCCCAGCTCAGGTCTGGGAGCTCAGACCCACCCCAGACGGGCAGCTGGCACCCCGCACTGCTGTCTGCCTCTGAGGCTGCAGCGCGGGGCGACAGGCAGCCAGTCCGCGAGGGGAGCTGGTTGTTAAATGGGCTCCCCTCGCAGACCAGCTCCCCCTGGCACCCCTCACTGCTGCCTCGGATACAGCGGCAGCAGAGAACGACAGGGGCTCCTCGGGCGTGAGGCCGGAGCACCCTGGCTGCCAGCCCCGCCCCCGGGGACTATAGAAGAGTCGAGTAACCGATAAGCAGGAATCGCCAAACCATGGTGAGCCCCACTCGCCAGCCGCGCGTTTCGGCACGCTGCCCATGTGCTGACCGCGCTGCACAGCTGTGCCGGCTTGTAATCTGCTTGCCACGGGCGAGTAGATTACATTAATTAATCTGCCGATAAGAATTCACGAGGTTACTCGACTATTTAACATCCATGGCCTGAGCTCGTGGCCTCTCCAGATGCGGAGCCCAGAAGGGCAATGAAGAGACCTAGGGGTTTGCCCGGCAAAGCCAGGGGCCTGGGGTTGGCAGTGCTGGAACGCACAGGCCTTCGCGGGGCTCCCGGGTGCCCATGCCCTCCTGTGTGGCAGAACAAGGCACTGCCCGGAGCATCCTCACAGCTGGGGCATCGCTGGACCCGCTCCCGCATTCACACCCCACGCCCCAGGGCGCTGTCTGCACGGGGTCCTTGCCAGCCTCGGCGCATCCCGAAGCTCCTAGCGCTGAAGTACAGCACCAGGGCGAGTTCATTAAGTGCCTCGGAGAGCGAGGAGCTTAAAGGAATCAATCTGCACTTCATTATCTTTGCCAATACTAGTCCCCTTTGGAGAGAGGGAACGAATCGTCAAGCTGCGTTTGTGCCTTTTCCTTCAGCGACAATTCTTCGGCATAATAGGGAATAAAAATATTTCCTCCAAACTTTACACGGCCATAGTGGGGCAATTCTGCATGGAGATTAAATTTTAAAAAATCACTTGTACAGCAAAGCTGCCAGCTCCGTGCCTGTGGCTCTTCTGTTCTGCAGCTAGCAGGGGACATGAGCAGCTTTTCATTTGGAAAGAACAAACGAACCAGCAACGACCCTCTCGTGGCATTGCCGAAATCAGCCTGTAGGGGCCAGTGTCTAGGCCAGGAAGAGACGAGGGCGTCTGGGGGGTTTATTTCGACAAGAGCTTTTCGAGACGAGAGACACCGTCCCCCTTCACATCATGTCGGTTGCAGATGGTACCTGGCTTTTAAAACACGTGTCTGGCAAATGAAACGCTTTAACGAGAGGAAGAAACTCCTCCAGAACGCACTGGTATTTATACCGACGCGGGGGATCATCAAGGGGTAGAATAGTCAGAGTTAAAAATAATTTACAAATTCTGGAAGATTGGTCTAGTAGCTAGGACACTTGCCCAGGACTTGGAAGACTTGACTTCAATGTCCGGCTGTATCACAGACTTCACTTAGGGTGTGTCTAGACTACATGCCTCCTTCGACGGAGGCATGTAGATTAGCCAGATCGGAAGAGGGAAATGAAGCCGCGATTAAAATAATCGCGGCTTCATTTAAATTTAAATGGCTGCCCCGATCTGCCGATCAGCTGTTTGTCGGCAGATCGGGGGAGTCTGGACGCGATGCCCCGACAAAGAAGCCTTTCTTCATCGACACAGGTAAGCCTCGTGAGACCTCGTGTGCGGCAGATTGTTCCACCTCTGCCTCGGCAGGGCTCTGGCGCCTTTCTCTGAAACATCGGGCGCCGGGACACTGGGCTAGATGGACCCTGCTCCAGTCTGGCTCTCCCTAGCAGCAGGGCAGGTACGTATCCCCTCCCCTGTCAGTAGCCACGCTAGCTATTGGGAAACAGGCAGTTTTCTACCGACCAGTAAATGTCCATGCGCTGTCCTGGGAGCACACGCGCCCTGCAGTCCCAGACTCGGCCGCTAACAAGCCAAGTGCCCAGACAGACAGCGCTGGGTGGAAGCGAAAAATCCTTCCCGTCCATTTGTGCAAACTGGTTGCAGGATTTCCTAGCCTGCGTTTTGGGGACGTTCTGCAGTAGAAGTCAGAGGATGCTACAAAAGACCATTCTTGTAGTAAAATTTGCACATAAAAGTTTGCCCAAAAATGCAAGAGGAGGAGTCTGATTGCCAGGGAGCCGTGTGGTTCGGGAGAAGAAGTCCTGAACTCTCCCCTCGCCTCTGGCTAGCATGGCCAGTATTGCTGAGTGGCGAGTGGCGAGTGGCGCTGGCTAGAAATTTCCCACCGAACGATTTCCCATTGGGAACTGCCAGTTTGGCGAAAGGGAGACGTTTCACAGAAGTGTCAGTTTTGATGAAATTTTGTTTTGAGGGAAACAATTAACCCGCCCCAAGGAATTTGCCCCATAAGGTCAAAAGGGACATTTCAACCTTTCTGGAACGGAAAGTGTCCGTTTTCTGTTTCAAAATGGCCATTTGTCTCTGGTTTTTAACGTGCCCATTTTTATTCTGATTTTTATGTCACAGTCAGAGCAGTGATAGAAATGTAGCCGTGTTAGTCTGGTGCAGCTGGAACAAAAATCAGGACTGTGTAGCACTTTAAAGACTAACAAGATGGTTTATTAGATGATGAGCTTTCGTGGGCCAGACCCACTTCCTCAGATCAAATAGTGGAAGAAAATAGTCACAGCCATATATACCAAAGGGTACAATTAAAAAAAATGAACACATATGAAAAGGACAAATCACATTTCAGAACAGAAGGAGGATGGGGGGGGGTGAATGTCTGTGAGTTAATGATATTAGAGGTGATAATTGGGGAAGCTATCTTTGTAAAGGGTAAGATAATTAGCATCTTTATTAAACTTAGGTGTAAAGTGTCGAATTTAAGCATGAATAACAGTTCAGAGGATTCTCTTTCAAGTGCAGTCTTAAAAGGCCTTTGAAGCAGGATGCAGGTGATTAAGTCATTGAGACAATGTCCTTTCTGGTTGAAATGGCAAGAAACTGTTTTCTCTTTGTGATCCTGTCTAATATCTGTTTTGTGGGCATTGATCCTTTGGCGAAGTGTCTGAGACGTTTGTCCAATGTACATAGCAGACGGACACTGTCGGCACATGATGGCATAAATTATATTTCTGGATGCGCAGGAATATGTGTTCTTGATCTTATAACTCACTTGGTTAGGTCCGATAATGGTATCAGCAGAGTGAATATGTGGACAAAGCTGGCACCAGGGTTTGTTGCGAGGGAGCAGAGCTTTGTATCGGCTCAGACGGCCCCAAATGGGGTTCTGTTGGGATTGTGCTCAGCGGGAACGGCGAGATTGTTGTTCCCGTTTGGAAGGGAAGATGTGTCGAGACCTTGGCATTTCCCACAAAATAGAAGATCCAGCCCCTGCCCAGCTCAGGTCGAAAGCATCTTCCTGTTGACAGCTCAGGGGACCAAAGCTCAGAGTAGTTGGCAGAAAAGGGATTTTCCCACTGACTTCAGCCGGCTTCGGGTCAGGGTGTGGATCTGTCCGAGCCAGGAGCTGAACCCTTGTCGTGGCCATTAGATCCCAAGGCCTTTGCCTTTCCATTAGGTCCTGGAGGGCAACGTTTTCATGCTGGGAGCGTAGAACTTCTTGGGAGCAAAAACACATTCAGCCCGATCCGATGGGCTACCGGTGTTGAGGCCTGTGCCCGTGGGGGAGAGATGCGCCGTCATCCCCTTTGCCAGGAAACTGAGGACACAGCCGTGAAGCGAGGAAAGACGGTTGGTTGGAGCCAGCACGAACCCTGCGCTGACAGGGGAGCTGAGCTGAGAGACTGAGCCGGAGGCCTGAGGGAGGCGAGGACCAGGTGCCTACAGTCAGGGCAGCAAAGGCCTGGGAGGCTCTGGATGGATTGTACCGGCAGTGGTTTGCAGTTTGGAAGGGACTGATCAGAGCGCAAGGAGCCTGGGATCGCTACGGCACTTGGCTGCCCGGCAGAGTTAGGCAGTTTCGTAAAGTTTACATGAAAATACTGGAGGTGTTACAGTTGTTTGTACCTTAATTGGCTTCACTTATATCTTGTGGCGGTGAGTTCCGCAGGCTAATTGTCCAGTGTGTGAAGAAACATTTTCTTTCTCCAGTCTGACTTTCGGTTTCCTTGAGCCTTGCCTACACTACAGAGCCTTGCCGGTGTGGCTTTGCTGGCAGCGTCCTGGCGTGGAAACACCACCTGTCTGGCCTGGCTCTCCCGGAATGACACTAGTGACGCCACGAAAGCACCACGCCAGGCCTTCAGCTGGCAGGGCTCTGTCATTCTCCTGGCAGATACGGCTACGTGGGCAAAGCCAGCGCAGGGGAGCCTGGGTCCTAGAGCCCCTCTCTCTGCTGCCCCGCGAGGCAGGGCTGGTTCTGTCTCCATTAGAATGAAAGAGGAGCTTCCAGGCCATCCTTCTTGCCCTTGGTCTCACTCGCCGACGTGCAGGCTCCGCTCTGGTGCTGCTCATAGATCAGGGTTACTGAGCGTTCCCTGCTGGCCTGCGATTAATCCCGGCTTGTTGCGTGAAGGAAAGATGGGCCGTGTCTCCGCCGGACAGGCTAACGAAGACGAACCGGGAACAGAAAGAGGCTGGAGTAGATTTTTCAGCGGCGACGAGTCGGCCCAGCTCAAGCTGAGCCTGGGCAGCTTCCACTCGCGGGGGATCTGCCCCCCGAGACCAGTGGAGCCAGTGGAGGCCAGTGGAGCTCCGCGCCCATCACTCCATGGGGCCGGCCGGCTAGCGCCCGTCAGGGCTCCGCGCCCATCGCTCCGTGGGGCCAGCCGGCTAGTGCCCGTCAGGGCTCCGCGCCCATCGCTCCATGGGGCCGGCCGGCTAGCGCCCGTCAGGGCTCCGCGCCCATCACTCCATGGGGCCGGCTGGCTAGTGCCTGCCAGGGCTCCGCGCCCATCGCTCCATGGGGCCGGCCGGCTAGTGCCCGTCAGGGCTCCGTGCCCATCGCTCCGTGGGGCCGGCCGGCTAGTGCCCGCCAGGGCTCCGCGCCCATCGCTCCATGGGGCCGGCCGGCTAGCGCCCGTCAGGGCTCCGCGCCCATCACTCCATGGGGCCGGCTGGCTAGTGCCCGCCAGGGCTCCGCGCCCATCGCTCTGTGGGGCCGGCCGGCTAGTGCCCGCCAGGGCTCCGCGCCCATCGCTCCGTGGGGCCAGCTGGCTAGTGCCCGTCAGGGCTCCGCGCCCATCGCTCCGTGGGGCCGGCCGGCTAGTGCCCGCCAGGGCTCCGCGCCCATCGCTCCGTGGGGCCAGCTGGCTAGTGCCCGCCAGGGCTCCGCGCCCATCGCTCCGTGGGGCCGGCCGGCTAGTGCCCGCCAGGGCTCCGCGCCCATCGCTCCGTGGGGCCAGCTGGCTAGTGCCCGCCAGGGCTCCGCGCCCATCGCTCCGTGGGGCCAGCTGGCTAGTGCCCGCCAGGGCTCCGCGCCCATCGCTCCGTGGGGCCGGCCGGCTAGTGCCCGCCAGGGCTCCGCGCCCATCGCTCCGTGGGGCCGGCCGGCTAGTGCCCGCCAGGGCTCCGCGCCCATCGCTCCGTGGGACCGGCTAGTGCCCGTCAGGGCTCCGCGCCCATCGCTCCGTGGGACCGGCTAGTACCCGTCAGGGCTCCGTGCCCATCGCTCCGTGGGGTCGGCCGGCTAGTGCCCGCCAGGGCTCCGCGCCCATCACTCCATGGGGCCAGCCGGCTAGTGCCCGTCAGGGCTCCGCGCCCATCGCTCCGTGGGGCCGGCTAGTGCCCGCCAGGGCTCCGTGCCCATCGCTCCGTGGGGCCGGCCGGCTAGTGCCCGCCAGGGATCCGCGCCCATCGCTCCGTGGGGCCGGCCGGCTAGTGCCCGTCAGGGCTCCGCGCCCATCGCTCCGTGGGGCCGGCTGGATAGTGCCCGCCAGGGCTCCGTGCCCATCGCTCCGTGGGGCCGGCCGGCTAGTGCCCGCCAGGGCTCCGCGCCCATCGCTCCGTGGGGCCGGCCGGCTAGTGCCCGTCAGGGCTCCGCGCCCATCGCTCCGTGGGGCCGGCTAGTGCCCACCAGGGCTCCGCGCCCATCGCTCCGTGGGGTCGGCTAGTGCCCGTCAGGGCTCCGCGCCCATCGCTCCGTGGGGCCGGCTAGTGCCCGTCAGGGCTCCGCGCCCATCGCTCCATGGGGCCGGCCGGCTAGCGCCCATCAGGGCTCCGCGCCCATCGCTCCGTGGGGCCGGCTAGTGCCCGTCAGGGCTCCGCGCCCATCGCTCCATGGGGCCGGCCGGCTAGCGCCCATCAGGGCTCCGCGCCCATCGCTCCGTGGGGCCGGCTAGTGCCCGTCAGGGCTCCGCGCCCATCGCTCCATGGGGCCGGCCGGCTAGCGCCCATCAGGGCTCCGCGCCCATCGCTCCGTGGGGCCGGCTAGTGCCCGTCAGGGCTCCGTGCCCATCGCTCCGTGGGGCCGGCTAGTGCCCGTCAGGGCTCCGCGCCCATCGCTCCGTGGGGCCGGCTAGTGCCCGTCAGGGCTCCGCGCCCATCGCTCCGTGGGGCCGGCTAGTGCCCGCCAGGGCTCCGCGCCCATCGCTCCGTGGGGCCGGCTAGTGCCCGTCAGGGCTCCGCGCCCATCGCTCCGTGGGGCCGGCTAGTGCCCGTCAGGGCTCCGCGCCCATTGCTCCGTGGGGCCGGCTAGTGCCCGCCAGGGCTCCGCGCCCATCGCTCCGTGGGGTCGGCTAGCGCCCGCCAGGGCTCCGCGCCCATCGCTCCGTGGGGCCGGCTAGTGCCCGTCAGGGCTCCGCGCCCATCGCTCCGTGGGGCCGGCTAGTGCCCGCCAGGGCTCCGCGCCCATCGCTCCGTGGGGTCGGCTAGCGCCCGCCAGGGCTCCACGCCCATCGCTCCGTGGGGCCGGCTAGTGCCCGTCAGGGCTCCGCGCCCATCGCTCCGTGGGGTCGGCTAGTGCCCGCCAGGGCTCCGCGCCCATCGCTCCGTGGGGCCGGCTAGTGCCCGCCAGGGCTCCGCGCCCATCGCTCCGTGGGGTCGGCTAGTGCCCGCCAGGGCTCCGCGCCCATCGCTCCGTGGGGCCGGCTAGTGCCCGTCAGGGCTCCGCGCCCATCGCTCCGTGGGGCCGGCCGGCTAGTGCCCGCCAGGGCTCCGCGCCCATCGCTCCGTGGGGTCGGCTAGCGCCCGCCAGGGCTCCGCGCCCATCGCTCCGTGGGGCCGGCTAGTGCCCGCCAGGGCTCCGCGCCCATCGCTCCGTGGGGTCGGCTAGTGCCCGTCAGGGCTCCGCGCCCATCGCTCCGTGGGGCCGGCTAGCGCCCGCCAGGGCTCCACGCCCATCGCTCCGTGGGGCCGGCTAGTGCCCGTCAGGGCTCCGCGCCCATCGCTCCGTGGGGTCGGCTAGTGCCCGTCAGGGCTCCGCGCCCATCGCTCCGTGGGGCCGGCTAGTGCCCGCCAGGGCTCCGCGCCCATCGCTCCGTGGGGCCGGCTAGTGCCCGTCAGGGCTCCGCGCCCATCGCTCCGTGGGGCCGGCTAGTGCCCGTCAGGGCTCCGCGCCCATCGCTCCATGGGGCCGGCCGGCTAGCGCCCATCAGGGCTCCGCGCCCATCGCTCCGTGGGGCCGGCTAGTGCCCGTCAGGGCTCCGCGCCCATCGCTCCATGGGGCCGGCCGGCTAGCGCCCATCAGGGCTCCGCGCCCATCGCTCCGTGGGGCCGGCTAGTGCCCGCCAGGGCTCCGCGCCCATCGCTCCATGGGGCCGGCCGGCTAGCGCCCATCAGGGCTCCGCGCCCATCGCTCCGTGGGGCCGGCTAGTGCCTGCCAGGGCTCCGCGCCCATCGCTCCGTGGTGCCGGCCGGCTAGTGCCCGTCAGGGCTCCGCGCCCATCGCTCCGTGGGGCCGGCCGGTTAGTGCCCGCCAGGGCTCCGCGCCCATCGCTCCGTGGGGCCGGCCGGCTAGTGCCCGTCAGGGCTCCACGCCCATCGCTCCGTGGGGCCGGCCGGCTAGTGCCCGCCAGGGCTCCGCGCCCATCGCTCCGTGGTGCCGGCCGTCTAGTGCCCGCCAGGGCTCCGCGCCCATCGCTCCGTGGGGCCGGCCGGCTAGTGCCCGCCAGGGCTCCGCGCCCATCGCTCCGTGGGGCCGGCCGGCTAGTGCCCGTCAGGGCTCCGCGCCCATCGCTCCGTGGGGCCGGCCGGCTAGTGCCCGCCAGGGCTCCGCGCCCATCGCTCCGTGGGGCCGGCCGGCTAGTGCCCGCCAGGGCTCCGTGCCCATCGCTCCGTGGGGCCGGCTAGTGCCCGTCAGGGCTCCGCGCCCATCGCTCCGTGGGACCGGCCGGCTAGTGCCCGTCAGGGCTCCGCGCCCATCGCTCCGTGGGACCGGCCGGCTAGTGCCCGTCAGGGCTCCGCGCCCATCGCTCCGTGGGACCGGCCGGCTAGTGCCCGTCAGGGCTCCGCGCCCATCGCTCCGTGGGGCCGGCCGGCTAGTGCCCGTCAGGGCTCCGTGCCCATCGCTCCGTGGGGCTGGCTAGTGCCCGTCAGGGCTCCACGCCCATCGCTCCGTGGGGCCGGCTAGTGCCCGTCAGGGCTCCGCGCCCATTGCTCCGTGGGGCCGGCTAGTGCCCGCCAGGGCTCCGCGCCCATCGCTCCGTGGGGCCGGCCGGCTAGTGCCCGCCAGGGCTCCGCGCCCATCGCTCCATGGGACCGGCCGGCTAGTGCCCGTCAGGGCTCCGCGCCCATCGCTCCGTGGGGTCGGCTAGCGCCCGCCAGGGCTCCGCGCCCATCGCTCCGTGGGGCCGGCTAGTGCCCGCCAGGGCTCCGCGCCCATCGCTCCGTGGGGTCGGCTAGCGCCCGCCAGGGCTCCACGCCCATCGCTCCGTGGGGCCGGCTAGTGCCCGTCAGGGCTCCGCGCCCATCGCTCCGTGGGGCCGGCTAGTGCCCGTCAGGGCTCCGCGCCCATCGCTCCGTGGGGTCGGCTAGCGCCCGCTAGGGCTCCACGCCCATCGCTCCGTGGGGCCGGCTAGTGCCCGTCAGGGCTCCGCGCCCATCGCTCCGTGGGGCCGGCTAGTGCCCGTCAGGGCTCCGCGCCCATCGCTCCGTGGGGTCGGCTAGCGCCCGCCAGGGCTCCACGCCCATCGCTCCGTGGGGCCGGCTAGTGCCCGCCAGGGCTCCGCGCCCATCGCTCCGTGGGGCCGGCTAGTGCCCGTCAGGGCTCCGCGCCCATCGCTCCGTGGGGCCGGCTAGTGCCCGTCAGGGCTCCGCGCCCATCGCTCCGTGGGGCCGGCTAGTGCCCGCCAGGGCTCCGCGCCCATCGCTCCGTGGGGCCGGCTAGTGCCCGCCAGGGCTTCGTGCCCATCGCTCCGTGGGACCGGCCGGCTAGTGCCCGTCAGGGCTCCGCGCCCATCGCTCCGTGGGGCCGGCTAGTGCCCGTCAGGGCTCCGCGCCCATCGCTCCGTGGGGCCGGCCGGTTAGTGCCCGCCAGGGCTCCGCGCCCATCGCTCCGTGGGGCCGGCCGGCTAGTGCCCGCCAGGGCTCCGCGCCCATCGCTCCGTGGTGCCGGCCGTCTAGTGCCCGCCAGGGCTCCGCGCCCATCGCTCCGTGGGGCCGGCCGGCTAGTGCCCGCCAGGGCTCCGCGCCCATCGCTCCGTGGGGCCGGCCGGCTAGTGCCCGCCAGGGCTCCGCGCCCATCGCTCCGTGGGGCCGGCCGGCTAGTGCCCGCCAGGGCTCCGCGCCCATCGCTCCGTGGGGCCGGCCGGCTAGTGCCCGCCAGGGCTCCGCGCCCATCGCTCCGTGGTGCCGGCCGGCTAGTGCCCGCCAGGGCTCCGCGCCCATCGCTCCGTGGGGCCGGCCGGCTAGCGCCCGCCAGGGCTCTGTGACGTAGTGGGGGTACTTGCTGGGCTGTGGTGACCTCTGCTGTCTGGAGCAAGACCCAGCAGGGAAAACCTCACTAGGCAGAGGTAAGGACAAACTTGTTGAACCAGTGGCCAGACACCCCCCATGGAGAGGAACAAAGGAAGGTGAATGCGGCCCTGGCTGGGGGGCAGGGCTGGAAGTGGGTTAGTTGGTTGGTGGCTGTCGGTGAGGATGGATGAGACAGCCTAGGGAGAGGAGCTGGAGTTTTAGGGGCCCAGTCTCCCCCATCTCAAGGGGGCCTGAGGCATCCTAGCCCAGTTCCTGTGACCAGATTACATCTGTGCTGCGCTGTGCTGGAGGAGCAATAAACCACCCTCAATTCCACTGGCTGGTGCAGTCTGTTTGTGCCATTTCGGGGTGCAGGAGACGGGGAACCCCCAACGTGCCGTCACACTGGTGTCAGGGGTGGGATGCACTGCACCCCGTGGATGAAGCTCCCAGCGGCAAGCGACAAGGCGCAGTAGAAGCAAGAGCCCTGGAGCCAGGCGTGCTGGAGACAGAGCGAAGCGGTTCCTGGGAATCGTGGGGCGCTGCAGCACTAGACTGGTGAGTCTGCACCGAGGGGCCCAGCGGGCAGATGGCCTACGCCCGACTCTTGAAGGCAGAGCTGGTGGGGCTGTGCAGAGAGAGGGGCTTGCCTGTGCGGAAAGCAACCAAGGCCCAGCTGATTACCCAGCTGGAAGAGAATGACCAGCCACGGGGCCAGGATCTTGTCCCCAGGGGAAGCAGCCAGACCCCCCCTGAGAGTGTGTCAGGCTCAGAGAGGGGGAGGAGCGCTGGAACTCACCGGAGAGATGAGACAGCGTCTCCCGGGAGGCCTGCAAGCCGTAGCCCATCTAGGGCAGGGGCCAGACCAGCGGAGCTGCGGCGGCTGGAGATCCAGCTGCGGATGAAGGAATTGGAAGTACAGGACCGAGAGAAGGAGCGCCAAGATCGAGAGAGGCAGCGACAGCATGAGCTGGCCATGGCAGAGCGGAGAACCTGCGGGGCCCCGGCTGCGCCAAGAGTGGATGGGCCCCAGAGTCCCGGGGATGCCAGACACTTGGAGAGGCTCGTGGTGGCCCAACTGAAGGACATGGGTGACATAGACGGGTTCCTCAGTGCCTTTGAGAGGGCCTGTGGACTGCAACGGGTCCCCCCAGCTGACTGGCTGCAGGAGCTCATCCCCGCACTGAACCAGGAGGCGGCCGGAGTGCTCAGCCAGCTGGAGGACCTACAGCCAGGGGATTACAACCGAGTCAAGGAGGCCCTGCTGCACAAGTTCGGGCTGACCCCCGAGATGTACAGGAAGAAGTTCCGGGGGGTACAGAAAGGGCCACGGGAGACCTATGTGGACCTGGCCTCCCGCCTGGCGCAATACTGCCGCAAGTGGGTCTCGGGAGTCGGAGCCCAGACCGCAGAGGAGCTGCTCAAGCTGATCATGATGGAGCAGTTCTATGAAGCGTGCCCACCCAAACTGAGGCTGTGGCTCAAGGACCGGAGACCAGAGAACCCCCAGGAGGCCGGGAGACTGGCGGATGAGTTCACGGAGAGCCAGTCCGGGGGTGAACGGGAGTCCCTAGAGAAAGAGAATCGCGCAGAGACCGGTTCTCGGCGGAGCAACGGAGAGAGACACCTCCGAGGCGAGCCCCAGGGACCAGGACCAGTCGTCAATACCCCAGAAAACCAGCCAGAGCCCGGGCAGAGCCGACCCGAATGGGCCCACAGAACCTAACTTGCCATCGCTGTGGGCAACGGGGCCACAAGAGGGCTCAATGCACCAGGCGCAAGAACAGGTCCCATGACCTGGGACGTTCCAGGGTTAACTGGCTGGGGCGGGAGGAAGGGCAGGCTGCCCCAGAGGCAGGGGCTGGCCGGCAAACCTCAGCTCAGAGAGAGGGGAAGGATGCTCAGTGCACCTCCCCTGGGAGGTCTGACCCTCGGGAGACAGATTTATCCGTGCACCGGGTGGGGGCGGGGCGGCCCCTACGGAGGGACTGCCTCGTACCCCTGGAGGTGGATGGTAGGAAGGTGACGGGTTTCTGGGACACGGGGGCGGAGGTGACGCTGGCCCGGCCCGACATAGTGACCCCAGACCGTATGCTACCCGACACTCAGCTGACACTGAGGGGCATAGGCGGCACCCCCTTTAAGGTACCCGTAGCCAGGGTGCATCTGAAATGGGAGGCCCAGGAGGGCCCCAAGGAAGTGGGGGTGCACCCGCACTTGCCCACCGACGTGCTAATGGGGGGTGACCTAGAGGAGTGGCCAGACAGACCCCACAGGACGCTGGTCACCACCCGTAGCCAGAGCAAGCGAGGGGCTTGCGGCCCGGAACTCGAGGAGGTTCCCCAACAGGGGGCCCAGGGCCCCGTCCCAGCAGACCTAGAGTTGGACCTAGGCAGTGGGGGGAACCACGGCCCTGTCCCAGCCCCAGCTGCTGAATTCCAGGCGGAGGTGCGAGCGGATCCCTCCTTGCAGGCCCTGAGGGACCGGGCTGACCTGGGTGCCGCTCAACCCCTAGGAGGAGATTGCCAGGAGAAGTTCCGGTGGGAGAGGGGATTTCTGTACCGGGAATGGCTTTCCCCCGGGACGGTAGGCGAGTGGGGGCTCCAGCGGCAGCTGGTGGTTCCCCAAAGGTATCGCCGCAAGCTGCTACACCTGGCCCATGACATCCCGTTCTCGGGACACCAGGGGATCCGGCGCACGTGGCCGAGGCTGCTCCAAAACTTCTATTGGCCGGGGATGTTTGCGGCTGTCCAGCGGTACTGCCGGTCCTGCGACTCCTGCCAACGAGTGGGGAAGGCCCAAGACAGGAAGAAAGCTGCATTGAGACCCCTGCCCATCATAGAGGAGCCTTTCCAGAAGGTGGCGATGGATATTGTGGGGCCCTTCAACAGAGCGACCCGGACAGGGAAGAAATACATCCTGGTGGTGGTGGACTTCGCCACCCGCTACCCCGAGGCCGTGGCCCTGCCCTCCATCGAGGCAGACACGGTGGCAGACGCACTGCTGACCATTTTCAGCAGGGTGGGGTTCCCCCAAGAGGGCCTCACGGACCAGGGATCCAACTTCATGTCGGCCCTGCTCCGGTGCTTGTGGGAGAAGAGTGGGGTGCAACACACCTGGGCCTCGGCGTATCACCCCCAGACCAACGGGTTGGTGGAGAGGTTCAATGGGACTCTGAAGCAGATGCTACGGACCTTTATGCACAAACACCCGCAGGACTGGGACAAGTACCTACCCCACCTGCTGTTTGCGTACAGGGAAGTGCCCCAGGAGTCCACGGGGTTCTCGCCGTTCGAGCTGTTATATGGGAGGCGAGTGAGGGGCCCCCTGGACTTATTGAAAGACGAGTGGGAGGGGAAGGTCTCCCCGGAGGGTGAGCCGGTCGTGGAATACGTCCTGACATTCCGGGAAAGACTTGCCGAGCTCATGGGCCTGGCCAGAGAGAACCTGAGCAGGGCCCAGAGGAAGCAGAAGGTCTGGTACGACCGCAATGCACGGGCCCGCGCCTACGCTACCGGGGACCAGGTGATGGTCCTGATCCCCGTGCGGAAGAACAAGCTGCAAGCCGCCTGGGACGGCCCCTTCAAGGTGGTTAAGCAGCTGAACGAGGTGAACTACGTGGTGGAGCTGACGGGCCGGACGCGCGGCCAGCGGGTATATAGTGTGACGGCACGTTGGGGGTTCCCCATCTCCTGCACCCCGAAATGGCACAAACAGACTGTACCAGCCAGTGGAATTGAGGGTGGTTTATTGCTCCTCCAGCACAGCGCAGCACAGATGTAATCTGGTTACAGGAACTGGGCTAGGATGCCTCAGGCCCCCTTGAGATGGGGGAGACTGGGCCCCTAAAACTCCAGCTCCTCTCCCTAGGCTGTCTCATCCATCCTCTCAGACAGCCACCAACCAACTAACCCACTTCCAGCCCTGCCCCCCAGCCAGGGCCGCATTCACCTTCCTTTGTTCCTCTCCATGGGGGGTGTCTGGCCACTGGTTCAACAAGTTTGTCCTTACCTCTGCCTAGTGAGGTTTTCCCTGCTGGGTCTTGCTCCAGACAGCAGAGGTCACCACATCCCAGCAAGTACCCCCACTACGTCACAGGCTCCGCGCCCATCGCTCCGTGGGGTCGGCCGGCAAGTGCCCGTCAGGGCTCCGCGCCCAACGCTCCGTGGGGTCGGCTAGTGCCCGTCAGGGCTCCGCGCCCATCGCTCCGTGGGGCCGGCCGGCTAGTGCCCGTCAGGGCTCCGCGCCCATCGCTCCGTGGGGTCGGCTAGTGCCCGTCAGGGCTCCGCGCCCATCGCTCCGTGGGGCCGGCCGGCTAGTGCCCGTCAGGGCTCCGCGCCCATCGCTCCGTGGGGTCGGCTAGTGCCCGTCAGGGCTCCGCGCCCAACGCTCCGTGGGGTCGGCTAGTGCCCGTCAGGGCTCCGCGCCCATCGCTCCGTGGGGCCGGCTAGTGCCCGTCAGGGCTCCGCGCCCATCGCTCCGTGGGGCCGGCCGGCTAGTGCCCGTCAGGGCTCCGCGCCCATCGCTCCGTGGGGCCGGCCGGCTAGTGCCCGTCAGGGCTCCGCACCCATCGCTCCGTGGGGCCGGCCGGCTAGTGCCCGTCAGGGCTCCGCGCCCATCGCTCCGTGGGGCCGGCTGGCTAGTGCCCGTCAGGGCTCCGCACCCATCGCTCCGTGGGGCCGGCCGGCTAGTGCCCGCCAGGGCTCCGCGCCCATCGCTCCGTGGGGCCGGCCGGCTAGTGCCCGTCAGGGCTCCGCGCCCATCGCTCCGTGGGGTCGGCTAGTGCCCGTCAGGGCTCCGCGCCCATCGCTCCGTGGGGCCGGCCGGCTAGTGCCCGTCAGGGCTCCGCGCCCATCGCTCCGTGGGGTCGGCTAGTGCCCGTCAGGGCTCCGCGCCCAACGCTCCGTGGGGTCGGCTAGTGCCCGTCAGGGCTCCGCGCCCATCGCTCCGTGGGGCTGGCCGGCTAGTGCCCGTCAGGGCTCCGCGCCCATCGCTCCGTGGGGCCGGCTGGCTAGTGCCCGTCAGGGCTCCGCACCCATCGCTCCGTGGGGCCGGCCGGCTAGTGCCCGTCAGGGCTCCGCGCCCATCGCTCCGTGGGGCCGGCCGGCTAGTGCCCGTCAGGGCTCCGCGCCCATCGCTCCGTGGGGTCGGCTAGTGCCCGTCAGGGCTCCGCGCCCATCGCTCCGTGGGGCCGGCCGGCTAGTGCCCGTCAGGGCTCCGCGCCCATCGCTCCGTGGGGTCGGCTAGTGCCCGTCAGGGCTCCGCGCCCAACGCTCCGTGGGGTCGGCTAGTGCCCGTCAGGGCTCCGCGCCCATCGCTCCGTGGGGCCGGCCGGCTAGTGCCCGTCAGGGCTCCGCGCCCATCGCTCCGTGGGGCCGGCCGGCTAGTGCCCGTCAGGGCTCCGCACCCATCGCCCCGTGGGGCCGGCCGGCTAGTGCCCGTCAGGGCTCCGCGCCCATCGCTCCGTGGGGCCGGCTGGCTAGTGCCCGTCAGGGCTCCGCACCCATCGCTCCGTGGGGCCGGCCGGCTAGTGCCCGCCAGGGCTCCGCGCCCATCGCTCCGTGGGGCCGGCCGGCTAGTGCCCGTCAGGGCTCCGCGCCCATCGCTCCGTGGGGTCGGCTAGTGCCCGTCAGGGCTCCGCGCCCATCGCTCCGTGGGGCCGGCCGGCTAGTGCCCGTCAGGGCTCCGCGCCCATCGCTCCGTGGGGCTGGCCGGCTAGTGCCCGTCAGGGCTCCGCGCCCATCGCTCCGTGGGGTCGGCTAGTGCCCGTCAGGGCTCCGCGCCCAACGCTCCGTGGGGTCGGCTAGTGCCCGTCAGGGCTCCGCGCCCATCGCTCCGTGGGGCCGGCCGGCTAGTGCCCGTCAGGGCTCCGCGCCCATCGCTCCGTGGGACCGGCCGGCTAGTGCCCGTCAGGGCTCCGCACCCATCGCTCCGTGGGGCCGGCCGGCTAGTGCCCGTCAGGGCTCCGCGCCCATCGCTCCGTGGGACCGGCCGGCTAGTGCCCGTCAGGGCTCCGCGCCCATCGCTCCGTGGGGCCGGCCGGCTAGTGCCCGCCAGGGCTCCGTGCCCATCGCTCCGTGGGGCCGGCTGGCTAGTGCCCGTCAGGGCTCCGCACCCATCGCTCCGTGGGGCCGGCCGGCTAGTGCCCGTCAGGGCTCCGCGCCCATCGCTCCGTGGGGCTGGCCGGCTAGTGCCCGTCAGGGCTCCGCGCCCATCGCTCCGTGGGGCCGGCTGGCTAGTGCCCGTCAGGGCTCCGCGCCCATCGCTCCGTGGGGCCGGCTAGTGCCCGTCAGGGCTCCGCGCCCATCGCTCCGTGGGGCCGGCTAGTGCCCGTCAGGGCTCCGCGCCCATCGCTCCGTGGGGCTGGCCGGCTAGTGCCCGTCAGGGCTCCGCGCCCATCGCTCCGTGGGGCCGGCTGGCTAGTGCCCGTCAGGGCTCCGCACCCATCGCTCCGTGGGGCCGGCCGGCTAGTGCCCGTCAGGGCTCCGCGCCCATCGCTCCGTGGGACCGGCTAGTGCCCGTCAGGGCTCCGCGCCCATCGCTCCGTGGGGCCGGCCGGCTAGTGCCCGTCAGGGCTCCGCGCCCATCGCTCCGTGGGGCCGGCCGGATAGTGCCCGTCAGGGCTCCGCGCCCATCGCTCCGTGGGGCCGGCCGGATAGTGCCCGTCAGGGCTCCGCGCCCATCGCTCCGTGGGGCCGGCTAGTGCCCGTCAGGGCTCCGCGCCCATCGCTCCGTGGGGTCGGCCGGCTAGTGCCCGCCAGGGCTCCGCGCCCATCGCTCTGTGGGTCCGGCCGGATAGTGCCCGTCAGGGCTCCGCGCCCATCGCTCCGTGGGGCCGGCCGGCTAGTGCCCGTCAGGGCTCCGCGCCCATCGCTCCGTGGGGCCGGCTAGTGCCCGTCAGGGCTCCGCGCCCATCGCTCCGTGGGGCCGGCCGGCTAGTGCCCGTCAGGGCTCCGCGCCCATCGCTCCGTGGGGCCGGCTAGTGCCCGTCAGGGCTCCGCGCCCATCGCTCCGTGGGGCCGGCCGGCTAGTGCCCGCCAGGGCTCCGCGCCCATCACTCCATGGGGCCGGCCGGCTAGCGCCCGTCAGGGCTCCGCGCCCATCGCTCCGTGGGGTCGGCCGGCTAGCGCCCGCCAGGGCTCCGCGCCCATCGCTCCGTGGGGCCGGCCGGCTAGTGCCCGCCAGGGCTCCGCGCCCATCGCTCCGTGGGGCCGGCCGGCTAGTGCCCGCCAGGGCTCCGCGCCCATCGCTCCGTGGGGCCGGCCGGCTAGTGCCCGTCAGGGCTCCGCGCCCATCGCTCCGTGGGGCCGGCCGGCTAGTGCCCGCCAGGGCTCCGCGCCCATCGCTCCGTTGGGCTGGCCGGCTAGTGCCCGTCAGGGCTCCGCGCCCATCGCTCCGTGGGGCCGGCCGGCTAGTGCCCGTCAGGGCTCCGCGCCCATCGCTCCGTGGGGCCGGCCGGCTAGTGCCCGTCAGGGCTCCGTGCCCATCGCTCCGTGGGACCGGCTAGTGCCCGTCAGGGCTCCGTGCCCATCGCTCCGTGGGGCCGGCCGGCTAGTGCCCGTCAGGGCTCCGCGCCCATCGCTCCATGGGGCCGGCTAGTGCCCGTCAGGGCTCCGCGCCCATCGCTCCGTGGGGCCGGCCGGCTAGTGCCCGCCAGGGCTCCGCGCCCAACGCTCCGTGGGGTCGGCTAGTGCCCGTCAGGGCTCCGCGCCCATCGCTCCGCGGGGCCGGCTGGCTAGTGCCCGTCAGGGCTCCGCGCCCATCGCTCCGTGGTGCCGGCCGGCTAGTGCCCGTCAGGGCTCCGCGCCCATCGCTCCGTGGGGCCGGCCGGCTAGTGCCCGTCAGGGCTCCGCGCCCATCGCTCCGTGGGGCCGGCCGGCTAGTGCCCGCCAGGGCTCCGCGCCCATCGCTCCGCGGGGCCGGCCGGCTAGTGCCCGTCAGGGCTCCGCGCCCATCGCTCCGTGGGGCCGGCCGGCTAGTGCCCGTCAGGGCTCCGCGCCCATCGCTCCGTGGGGCCGGCCGGCTAGTGCCCGTCAGGGCTCCGCGCCCATCGCTCCGTGGGGCCGGCCGGCTAGTGCCCACCAGGGCTCCGCGCCCATCGCTCCGTGGGGCCGGCCGGCTAGTGCCCACCAGGGCTCCGCGCCCATCGCTCCGTGGGGCCGGCTGGATAGTGCCCGCCAGTGCTCCGCGCCCATCGCTCCGTGGGGCCGTCTGGATAGTGCCCGTCAGGGCTCCGCGCCCATCGCTCCGTGGGGCCGGCCGGCTAGTGCCCACCAGGGCTCCGCGCCCATCGCTCCGTGGGGCCGGCCGGCTAGTGCCCACCAGGGCTCCGCGCCCATCGCTCCGTGGGGCCGGCTGGATAGTGCCCGCCAGGGCTCCGCGCCCATCGCTCCGTGGGGCCGGCTGGATAGTGCCTGCCCCTCAGTGTCTCTTTCCTCTTGACCAGTCTATTGCTTAGTTGCATGCTGCAAGGATCTGCAATGTAATAAATTCAGTCATTTTCCTGATGAATGGAGTTCCCTAGTAATTGCAGTCTATTTTTATTGGCTCGATGTATTAACTTTATTATCGCTATAATCTGATTCCTGCCTGTGTGCTCCTGGGAATGTCTGTTTAATAAAAGATTCGTTATGGATCTCTGGACAAGCCTGGTAGAGCCGACTCGTCTTCATTGCTTCGAGTCTGTTCAGCACACGCATGAATTCACTGTCTGGAAGGCCGTGCCGGGGGTCGTAGAACGGGGCCGGCTGGGACAAAGGGGTCGTGCCCAACAGACACATTTATTCATTTCCTTTGTGAGATCGTAAACGCTCCGGGTGGCGGTGAACCGCAAAGCCGGGTCGCTCTGCACAGGTTTGCTTAGGCCGGGGGGCAGATCCAACGGTGTCATTTCAAGCTAGTGACTAAACAGACGCTAGGGGCCCGGCCCAATGCCAGCTGAATCAATGTGAATCCTTCCCACTGGGCTTTGGATTAGACATTTATTGAATTGCACCAGGCCTGCAGCTGCCTGCCTTCCATGTACTAGAATGTGGGTCTTTCCCCCTTCCTCTTAACAATCTTCTGTCTTCTTATCTCCTTTGATTGGGGGAAGGGGAAAGAACAAAACCCTTCAATACTGTACAAAGCACCTTTTGATAGTCACCACGCCGATGCCAAGTGAGAGGCAGGCGAATTTTTATTTCTGCTCCGCAGAGGGCTCAGAAAGGAGAAAGTAAACAGTACAGAATAAAAACAGACTTTTAAATGCTGGCATCTGTAATACTGATGTTTGGCAAGATGCCATGTTGACTTTTGAGTGTCAGTATCTTTAGCCAGCTCACTTGTAAGATCTGAATCTTTTTTTGTACAGTCCTAGGGAGATAAAGCGTACTGATTGCTAATGCAGCTTGGAATCCATCTCTTGGACAAAATGGCTTCACTTCAGTCACCATGTGCTACAAAAAGGGATGAGGTTTTAATTGCCAGTCAATAAAATGGCCTTCATGTTTTTCATGGTAATAGCCTTGAAGGAAGTTATGTTTACTCCCTAGTTATATAGTGCTACTTAAAATGTCAGCGGTTAGCGATCGGTCTGGGGCGATGGGAGGGCAGAGGTTTATTTGCTGCTCGCATTTTTCTCTGGCAGTCGCAATCGACATGAAAACCTTGGCCCTGGGTCCCAGCTGTGCGTGGCCAGTTTTGTGCTGGTCTGACTCCAGGGGGTGATACCGTGTAACACTGCAGCTGTGCCAGGGAGCGATCCCGCTGGTTTCATTTACTGAACTTGCATTCTAGGCTCCCCAGACTTTCTGTGCGACAGGAAGCCAGAGGCAGAGCTGGGCAGGAAGTGCTTTTCCTGTGTCATGGACATTTCCGAGCTCAAGAAATGTTCCCGTCCAAAATAAACAGGGGTAGGGCCATTGGTCCTGAGCTGTCAGACCCTATAGCCTTGGAAGAGGAGGCCCTGCTGGAATCTGCAGAGGAAGCTTCGTAGCACAGGATGTTGGGGGAAACTGAGGCAGTGTGACACCATGCATGGCCACGGGAGGCCTCTGCTATAAGGCTCCTTCGTGCTGCTGGAATCTGGCTTCCGCAGCCAAGGGCGGAGCTGCCCTCTGCAAGGGATTTCTCACTCGGAAGCTTCCCGCGCCGGCTTTCTCACAGCTCTCATCCCACTAGCTCCTCATCAGACCTCGTTGCCACGGCGTACGTCCTGCAGCGAAGGGCAAGGTGGAGCCAGGGCCACCAGCCCGTGCACTGGCGGGCTTGGGACTAGTGGCCAGGTAGCTCCGTCCCCGGGGCAGCGGAGACGTTGGGCAGCATCCTATGCTACTCAGCGGCTTTTTAAGGGAAGGGGCTAGGGGCGGTGCCCTAAACACTGCCTGCCCCACGATATCTGGCCAGAGTACCCCACGGCTGTCAAAGCCCAGTAAAGAAGAGAAGACTCGCCCTCGGCGCTGGACTGTCCACACCCCTCTGGCTGGAGGGGATGCCCGGCGGCCGGAGAGCAGCACGGCTCTCGTCTGCAGAGGGCTTCCCGCGACGGTCCTGGCCCTGCACCGGACTGGTGCTGTCTGTGGGCCGGAGGCAGCGACACGTTCTCTCAGAAAGGGAGAGCCGAGGGTGAAGACGGGATCCCTGGAGCTGCATTTGCCATAAGAACCTTTCTCCTGAAGCACCCGCCTGACCGCCCTGGTTTCCTGACCGAACGGCTCCTGGAATCCATTTCCCCTGCAGCCTTGGGCACGTCCCTGTGGTCAGCGCCTTTGTGCCTACCCCGGCCAGCACGGAGGAAAGCCAGTGTGACGGGGGCGATCATAGGAGATGGGACGGGACGGGTCTGGCACCGCCGAGGGCGTCTGCTCAGGGCGAATTGCTCAAGCTCAGGGCTCCTTACAGCCCTGGACTGGAGACCTTCCCAAATAGGCCACACACCAGTCCCATCGAGTACTCCAGCTGTCAATCTGGCCAGCCAGAAGCCTCACGAGCAAAACCCCTGATACCCCAGCTCTCCCTCTGCCCCAAACAGCCCTGGGCCTGCACACAGGTGAGGGGTTATAGAACCTGATCTCACCTACCCCGAACGGGTTCTTCTGGTCCCAAGAAACCAGCCACAGGTCCCAGTCAATGTACACTCTGGATCTTACCCACAAGATCACGCTGGGCCAGTCGTTTAGAATCTACAATCTAAAGGTTTATTCCTAAAAGGAAGAAAAGCAGGAGAGTGAGGTTGTTAAGAGGGAATACATTACATGCATCGAATCTCCCAGTTCTCAATACAGGCTCTTAGCAGATATTTGGGTCCACGTGTCCATCTCAGAGAGCACAGGGCAGGGGGTCTATCGCAGCAAGGACCAGTTCTTCTCTGACGGGCTCAGCCCAGCCCCTGCACATGACAGACTCAGCCTGCCGGGAGCTGGCAGAGCAGTGCCCGGAGAGGTGCGCCAGGACAGCATGGGGCGGGCCCTCCCGCTGGGTAACTGCAGAACAGTCTGCTCGGCGCGCGCCCGTCTCTAGGCAAAACCACACACATCAAACCACGTGGCTGCCCCCACGGCCCAAACAGCGGCACCTGATCGACTACGCGACCCCCACCGACGAGACAGCTGCGATGCCAGAACGGCCAGGGCCTCGCGTGCCGGACAGCACCCAGACCGGGCGGGACCGTGCTGACCCTGCATGTAGCCCCCCAGCGCACGTGCTCCAGATGTCCCGGAGCAGCTTTCAGCAGGGCCGGCGTGGGGAGCTGGGCCCTGGGGCGCAGTGTCAGCTCTCGCCGGATCACCGGCGTCGTTCGTGCCCCCAAGCCCTGGCAGCCGAGGAATGGAACCGGTTTCCACCTGTGAGGATTGACCCAGCTAAACCCTCGCGGGCCACGGAACAGGCTGCCCCAGGGTCGGCTCGAGGAGGGTCTCTCCAGACTGCCACGTGACACGCAGGCGGCGTTCTTTGGACTTGAGCTCTCCCGTGCCCCCCAGCCCTGCATTTCTGAGTCAGTGTGGACTGCTGGGCACCTGCAGCCACGTCTGTCCCTGCCGCTCCCGTCGCGCTGGCGAGCAGAGCTCTGGAGGGGCGCAGGCCGGGCGAGCGGGGCTCCGGAGGGGCGCAGGCCGGGCGAGCGGGGCTCCGGAGGGGCGCGGGCCGGGCGAGCGGGGCTCCGGAGGGGCGCAGGCCGGGCGAGCGGGGCTCCGGAGGGGCGCAGGCCGGGCGAGCGGGGCTCTGGAGGGGCGCAGGCCGGGCGAGCGGGGCTCCGGAGGGGCGCGGGCCGGGCGAGCAGAGCTCTGGAGGGGCGCAGGCCGGGCGAGCAGAGCTCTGGAGGGGCGCAGGCCGGGCGAGCAGAGCTCTGGAGGGGCGCGGGCCGGGCGAGCGGGGCTCCGGAGGGGCGCAGGCCGGGCGAGCGGGGCTCTGGAGGGGCGCAGGCCGGGCGAGCGGGGCTCCGGAGGGGCGCGGGCCGGGCGAGCGGGGCTCCGGAGGGGCGCGGGCCGGGCGAGCGGGGCTCCGGAGGGGCGCGGGCCGGGCGAGCGGGGCTCCGGAGGGGCGCTGGCCGGGCGAGCAGAGCTCTGGAGGGGCGCAGGCCGGGCGAGCGGGGCTCTGGAGGGGCGCAGGCCGGGCGAGCGGGGCTCTGGAGGGGCGCAGGCCGGGCGAGCGGGGCTCTGGAGGGGCGCGGGCCGGGCGAGCGGGGCTCCGGAGGGGCGCGGGCCGGGCGAGCGGGGCTCCGGAGGGGCGCGGGCCGGGCGAGCGGGGCTCCGGAGGGGCGCGGGCCGGGCGAGCGGGGCTCCGGAGGGCTGCGGGCCGGGCGAGCGGGGCTCCGGAGGGCTGCGGGCCGGGCGAGCGGGGCTCCGGAGGGGCGCGGGCCGGGCGAGCGGGGCTCCGGAGGGGCGCGGGCCGGGCGAGCGGGGCTCCGGAGGGGCGCGGGCCGGGCGAGCGGGGCTCCGGAGGGGCGCGGGCCGGGCGAGCGGGGCTCCGGAGGGCTGCGGGCCGGGCGAGCGGGGCTCCGGAGGGGCGCGGGCCGGGCGAGCGGGGCTCCGGAGGGCTGCGGGCCGGGCGAGCGGGGCTCCGGAGGGGCGCGGGCCGGGCGAGCGGGGCTCCGGAGGGGCGCGGGCCGGGCGAGCGGGGCTCCGGAGGGCTGCGGGCCGGGCGAGCGGGGCTCCGGAGGGCTGCGGGCCGGGCGAGCGGGGCTCTGGAGGGGCGCGGGCCGGGCGAGCGGGGCTCTGGAGGGGCGCGGGCCGGGCGAGCGGGGCTCCGGAGGGGCGCGGGCCGGGCGAGCGGGGCTCCGGAGGGGCGCGGGCCGGGCGAGCGGGGCTCCGGAGGGCTGCGGGCCGGGCGAGCGGGGCTCCGGAGGGGCGCGGGCCGAGGGGGGTGCTGGTCTGGTCAGACGACCAAAAGAGTGGAACTGACAATACTGGGTTGGAGTTATGGGCCCAGAATCCTACCGGGACACCTGGGGACTTTGTCAACAGCCTTCAAGTGCTTCTCGGCTCCACCGACGCTGGAGAGAAACCTGCCCCTAATCCAGCCGCGCTCTGCGTGCTAAGTGGTTTAATTACCGGGTCTCGCCTGTCTGCATCTGAGAGCTCTGTCAGGCGCCTGCCTGGTGTGCGCTGAGCCTGTTAACCTCCCCGGTAATTGTCTAATTGCGCGCAGTCCATTTGCACCACTTCACCGTGCACAGCAGCTGGGAGTGGAATTGGTTTCCTTCCAAAAGCATTTTGAGATTCCCCCGCCCCTGCGTAAGCGGAGTGGTTATTCAAAGGGCCTGCTGGTCACTCTGCTTTTCTGTAAAGGGGCACGGCCCGCTCTTCCCAGCCCCGCGCCCCGGAGCCCGCTGGCTCGAGAGGTGCGCCGCAGGGGTCTGAGCGTGTGAGGAGCAGGGCCCGGTGGGTAACAGACCTTCTGCACAACCGGTGGGAAAGGGCTTGTACATTTGGAAAATGTTCCCACTCTGCTTTGGCAGAAAACTGAGCCCCTGGGCATTTCCCATTCAAAACACCAGAGCGAGCGGGGCTGGGCTAGCGCACCGCTGGGGAGGCAGGGCCCTCAGCTCAGACGCGCAGAGGAAAAGGACGCGGGGGCCCCGGTGGCAGCTCCGGCAAGGCCCCGGGTCACAATAGGACAGCGCCTGTAGGAAGCTGTCAGGGTCTGTCTACACTACCCCGCTAGTTCGAACTCCTCATTCCACGAGGAGTAACGGTAGTTTGGACTAGGAAGCCTAGTCCGAACTACCTAGTTTGTGCCGCGTGTAGCCGCGCTGCACGGGGTTCGAACGAGCAGGGATTTAAAAATGGCGGCGCCCAGTTTATGCAAATGAAGCCCGGGAAATTCAAATCCCGGGCTTCATTTGCAAGTGCGGTATGCCTACATTACCCTCCTAGTTCGAACTAGCGGGGTAGTGTAGACAGACCCTCAGTTCCTTTCACTGCTGCAGGTGTCGGACGTGGAGTCCCGATTCATCGGCTAACCGGTTACATGTTAAGTTAACCTAACACTAAACCAGTTAACCGATTAAGCAGGATCCCAGGTGGGGGACCACTCCAGCCCAGCTGGAGCAGCCCTCAGCCAGTGGGGCTCCTGCTTCTACACTGGCCCCAGTGCTAGGGCGGGCGCCGACAGGCACCTGGCCCACCCCCAGGCACCAGTTAACCCGCACTCGCAATGATCTGTGAATAGTCTTGTTTTTCCTGCAAGCCTGGTCTATGGTTAGTCCTACAAAGAGATGGGACCATGCCACCTGGTGCTGGAATACATCTTGGATTCTCTACTTTTCCACAGGAGTAGTGGGAATGGAACAAAGACTTTCTTATATAGAATTTCCCCAGGGCGGGAACAGGAAGCAAACAATGACGGTCTTCAGCTGGCTTCACGGACTGCTCCCGTTCTGCGAGGGTCCCTGGAAACGAAAAGAATTCTGCAGGCGGGGTGGAGAGAAGCTGCTGGACCCCGGTCAGAAAGATCAGCTCTGGCCTGAGAAGAACTTGCCTAAAGAAGAACGAGGGTGAGAAATGATGTGTGTAACAACGTCTTTGAGTGAATTAGGTGTAGCTGGTGGGGGTGTTTGATTTTGCTTAGTGACGTACTTTGCTCTGTCTGCCATCCCTTGCAACCACGTACCCCTACTGTAGGGAGTAATACCGAACACACTGGGTGCAGGTGAAACAAGCAGGGGATTTATTGGTTCACAAAGCTGGTGAGGGGCCCATCAGGGGGTTAGCCTGGTGAGCACTAACTTAACCAAAACATACATTAGATTATATAGGCAGCAGATGGATGGATGGAGAAGTGATTTGATAGGTCTAGCAGCAGAAGTGAGATATGCACATAAGCCAATAAGCTACAAAAGTTACACAGCATCTCCGCCCACTGCCAGTTAAACATGTTATCACTAATACAGGTAGTTATTTCCAACAAGCTAAATGCGCCAACATAAACAGGGTGGAAGCCCCAAAATGGACATATTGCTGTTAGTTTGAAAGCTGAAATTGTGACGTCTACTGCGAGATGACTTCATCCTTGTGTGGGCACAGTCCTTAGGACCCAAGCTCATTAATCTGAAATCACAGGAGACAGTGAGACTGCGCAGCCCGGCTGGTACCCGCCAGGCCTTACCAGAGAGAGGCCCTTTTGGAATGTCATTGCCAGGGGAACCAGGGTCGCGGTCACTGCTGTCTGTGCGCTGCCCAGGCCTGGCCTAATGATTTCAGGTTTGAGTTGTCAGTTCTCAGCAAGAGACCATGGACTGCCTCAGTTTACCCTACACCTGTATTCTTAACAACCAGAAGTGATTTTTTGATCAAGCTCGGTGTAAATAATTGTTGCTGGGGGGAGGGGGAGGAGGAGGGGACAACAGCTGTACATCTCTCTCTTTCATTGATAAAGGGGGCAAACATCTCATGAGCTCACTCTGTATAAACTTCAGGCATAGTGAGATGGTGTAGCTGGGGTTTGGTCCCTCTGGGGTTGTGCACCCCAGAACTGGTGACTGAGCCTCCCCGGAGCTGAGCAGTTCTCAGTGTCTGTTACTCTGCTGTGAGCTGTGACCCCCAGCTCTGTGTCTTGCTGGAGGAGGCCAGAGCTTCTGGCTCAGCAGGACAGGCTGATGGGGCATCCCACAGGGCAGGTAGGCAGGCTCAGTGGTCTGATCAGCCCATTGGGCGACAGTCCCAAGGGGATTTCTCTGACTCAACCCACTCAACCGACAATGCTTTTTCTCGCTACCGGCCCCTCCCATTGGAAGATGGGTGGGGCCCCAAAGCAGCCAGGCCTGCAGGCGGGGCGTGATCACTGCAGCTGCATCCCCGGCACATCCCGCTCTGCGCCTCGGAGCCATGCAGCCAGGGCTGGGCTCTGGGGAGTGGAGCTCCCCTCCCTCTGCCCCAGTGAGTGGGGGGCCAGGCCCTGCTGCTGGGGCCAGGCCCCATGGTAATTCCCTGGATCATAGTGCTCAGGAGGGAGCTTGGGGGAAGGTGCCCAATGGGGGTGGGCAGAGCAGGGGTGGGGCTTGGGGAAGGGGTAGAGTGGGGGCAGGACAGGGCAGGGGCGGGGCCGGAGGAGGTTCTATGGTTCCATGCCCCTGGCTGTCTCCCTTTGTGGGTGAACCTCAAAGGGGCCTGATTATCACCCCCTGATTTGAACGCAGCGGGCGCGTGACCCCTAAATACGTCTGTGGCTCTGGTTCCCGGTGCCTCAGGGCCCCATCCAGGTGGTGGGGCAGCACGACCCGCCTCCCCGAGAGGCGTGAGGAGGGCTACGTTAGGGACTGGGAGGTGCCCACATGCTACAAGGATGGCAGCTATTTGCACTAGGACTGGCCACGTTACAGCTGTTCCACACTCTTCCTGCGCTGGCACGAACTCCCACACCAAGGGCGGGGGTGGGGGGGTTGTACAGCTGGGAACACCCGCCTCGTCTCGGAGCAGCATGTCGGGCCTGCCTGCTGCATCCCAGGCATCCGTGTGTGGCCAGTTCGCATGACAAACCCGTTCTCGTCCAGCGCCAAGAGCAGGGCTGCGTAGCCAAGCGGCTGGCCCCCAGAAAGGAAATAGCTCTGTCCTCCCTTGTTGGCGACCAGGGGCAAGTGCGGCCACAGAGACCGTCCCTGCTGCTCTGAGCTGTGGACGCACACCTCCACTCTGGGCTGCAGAGGGAGGAGATGGGTCACTCGCAGGCTCGCTCGGGCTAGGCGTTACGCAGGGCTGTCCAGGCAGGAGGGGACAGGCACCGTCCCTGCATTCGGTTCCCGGGGCCAGCTAGTTACGGCACCAGTCGGGGGAGAGTCTGTCCCCAGGGCCACTGGCCAGCCCCACCGCACAGACCAGCGCCTCCTGCAGGAGGAGAGAGGAAGTGCAGCCCGGACAAGAGGTGGTTTATGCATTTGACATGATCCTCACCCATTGGCCTCTGGCCCCCACCACTCGTCCCAGCTGAAATTTCCAACTGGGCTGCATGGCCAAAGGCAAAACCCCTGCTGAGGTCAGTGCTCAGCCTGGATGCCAGAGCTCAGGAGCCTGACTTTAGGTGCCCGGGTTTTTCAAAATTTGGCCAGAAGATTCACTGCGGCGAAAAGCCGTTTTCCAGCGGCAGAGGTGACAGGCCGAGAAACCAAAGCTGGGTTGTTCCAAAGCTGTTTGTGTTTTGCAAAGTTTCTTTTAGTCTTATGGTTTATGGATAACTTAAGTTTCCTGGGGTTAAATATTGCTTGCAGGAAGCCCTCAGCCGTATTCCAGCTGGCACATTGCAAAGAGGAACGGCAGAAGGGTGCAATTAAGACCGAGCGAGAGAGAGAGAAAGAGCCCCAGCTAAACCTGAAATGGTCTCTTTAAACCATAAAAAGATATGAAAACATCAATTTGAGAACATTATGGAAGCAGAGAAAATAGAGTGGTACATCACAGGAAGCCAATAGTGCTGCGCTAACACTAGCTAATGATAGAGCCACCATATGCTAGCTTATATCACCCAGCGCTAGGCTGCCTTGGAAGTCCCTTCCAACAACTGGAAGGTGAAAGGACGTCTCCGTCCAACGTGTCCCCATGGGGCAGGCCCTAGAGCCGTGGTGTCCAACACGCTAGCCACTAGCCATACGTGGCTGGCTGGCTGGTGGAGTGTGGCTAGTTCGCTGTAGCCAACATCATGGCCACTGCGTCAGACGTGGTCGGATGCCCCGGGCCTAGAGAATTCCTGAAGTGCAAGGAGGAGAAAATGTATCTGGTGCCCCAGCCGTGCTGGCCGGTGAGAAACGGAAACTGCCCTTGCGTCCTCCGCCTGCTGGTTCAAACCCGGCCTGTGGCATGGCAGGTCCAGCTGGTGGCTTCCCGAAGGGGGCTACACTGGGGCTTTCTACCCCTACGCTGACGCCGCGGGAGACAAGCCCCAGCCCCTCAGAACGCCAACAGCCGATAGGAACACCCCGGGAACGGCACACGGCCAGAGGCCAGCAGGCACACGACATGAATCGCTCACGGGCTGGTGCCAGCCAGGCCGCGGGCTCGGCGGCAGGGGCTGCACGATGAGCGCCGTAAAGGGAGGGGCTCTCGGCGCGCCCGGGGAAGGGAAGCTGCGTTCGCTCGCGGTGCTTGGTCTCTGGAGCTCCCACGCGGGCAGCGGGCTCCCCTGCTGATGGAAATGCCAGGAGCGGCCGGGAGCTCAGTGCGGCTCCGGCGAGTGCACCAGCCGAGGCTCTGGGAGGCCGATTCCTGTCAAAAGCCGGAGTGAAATGAGCCGCGAGATTCAGAGACGCAGAGATGTGAAGGCCCAAGGGGACCATTATGCTCCTCCAGTCAGACCTCCTCCACAACAGACAGTGGAGAATCTCACTGGGTGATTCATGCGTCAAGCCCGTAACTTCTGTTTGAACTAGATCACATTTTGTGGCCAGGCACCCAGGCACCCGTATTCATTTCCAGAGCCCTGCAAATCTGCAGGTCTCCACTTTGTATCTGCGGGTAGCTGCATCCACGGCTGTCAGTGTGGAGAGCCGCAGCCTGGTTTGGGGGATGTGGCTACAAGTGTTGTATCTAGCACTGTGCAAACGTGCAGATATTTGCTTTATATCCCTGGGTATCGGCATCTCTGGATGTCAATGTGCAGGGCTCGCCAGCCGCGCGGCTCAGCAGCTGCGCATGCGCTTATCGTGCGGTGTGTGCGCTTACCGTGCGGCGCGTGCGCTTACCGTGCGGCGCGTGCGCTTACCGTGCGGCGCGTGCGCTTACCGTGCGGCGCGTGAGCTTACCGTGCGGCGCGGCTCTGCCAGCTTGAAATCTACTCACCAGGGGCAAGTAGATTACACTAGTTGTCGAGCCCTGTCAATGTGGGTATCCAGGGCTCCTTTTGCTGGGTGTGCAGGTGGATATACATTTTGTATCCACGCAGGACTCCACTCATTTCCAGTCTGAATTTGCCTGGCTTCAGCTGCAAACCATCAGTTTGTGGTCTGCTAAATGAAAGAACCATCTGTTGTCAGGCATGTCTTTCCGGCGCAGGTATTTATAGACCATAATCAAATCAACTCCTAACCTTCTCTTGGCTAAGCTAAACACATTGAGCATCTTGGGCCTGTCGCTACAAGGCAGGTTTTCCAGACGGCAGATTATTCTTGGAGCTCTTTTCTGTAGCTGTTCCAGTTATTCAACACCCTTCGGAATGCGTGGGTGTCCGAACTGGACACAGCCCTCCAGCATGGGTCCGGTCTCTCTAATGCCTCGCACACAGAGGGGAAGCTGCCACCTCCTCCTATTTGGAATTCCCCAAGAACTGGTCAAAAATGACCCACGGAACCGGGTTTTGATGGGACATTGGATTGTTGGTTCAATGGCATTTTCGAGAGCCATGTCTGCTTTGCACGGAAAACGTTCCGGCTCTTTCAGCTGAAAAGCAAAAGTTTTTGACTGAAAACATTTGGGTTTTGAGTTTTTGGCCATGAACTCGAACGTGTCCAGGAGAAAAAGGGAAATTCTGACCCACTCTGATACCCCCCGGTCATCCCGCTGTCCCCATCAGGACTGGCAAGGCAGGGCGACAGCCGGGAGCTATAACCACCGGGAAATGCCAAGGCAAAGCACACAGGCCGTCTCTTCCTGTAACTGGCCACCAGCCCTGCCTCCGGCCCTGGGAGAAATGGCTCGTGGGCGCGTGTTGCCTGGGTGGCTGCAGAGGCCAGGTCCTCCGGCGCAGGCAGCAGTGTAAACACACGATCTGAGCCCAGCGGGGGCCCACCTCCCTGCGACTCTGGGCTGTTCTCCATGGAGAGTCTGATCCAGCATGACAAGGCCGGTGTCTGCCCCCTTCCCTGCCCCCTGCGATCACTGGGCATCCCGCTGAAGCTGCGCCCCAGCCCTGCCAGGCGGGATGGGGGCTTAGGAGGCCTGTGTCCTGTTCCCAGCCCCTCTTTGTGCCGCCATTTCCTCTTGTCTGTGCGCGGGCGGCACCGCTCACCCGCGGGGGTCTCTGGACGCCACAGGGGCTGTCCCTGCCCTGCGTGGGGCCAAGACGTCCAGGCTGCAGGGGCGGTGCCGGAGGGTCCCCACCGGGGGTCAGCGTGTGCGTAGCTTTGGGCGGGGCCGGCATTGGCAATCGCCGGTGAATCCGCCGACGTGAGCGCAATGGGACTGGCTCCTCCTGTGCCCCGCCCCCGAGCGAGGCATCGCTGGAAGCATCAGCCACTGCAGGCCCCAGCCAGCAAACCACGGGCCACCTCTGAATCGGGGTGGAGGCCATCAGGTGCTTGCCGGGGTGCCCAGGGCTGCTGGATCAGGGCCTGCCAGGCCTTCCCGTAGCTGGTCGCCTTTCACTCCCCCGGGGCTGGGGCCTGGCCCCGGCGATCCATGCAAATCGGGCGTCTCGCTGGCTTTCCCCTGCTAGGAGCTGAGCAGCTGGCTCAGCGGTTCCCCACCCCTGCAAGGCTCCCGGGGCCGGGCGCTGGGCTCACAGGAGGGCTCCCTGCGCCGGCGGGCGAGGAAAGGCCGTTCTCCTGGGTTTGAGCGCCTGGCCCGGCCGGGCGACGCGGCAGCGGTTGCTTGAGTGGCGCCGGAGAGCGCCGTTCCGGGCCGGTAGGCAGCCGGCACACGAGAGGCGCTGGGGGGCTGCAGAGGACATAGCGACTGCGGCAGGTGGCGCCGAGCTGGCCCTGGCTGAGGTCCTGGCCCTGCCCTCTCTCCGGGGGCGCACGAGGCTGGAAGCTCACGGCTGTGCCTCTCGTGGGACTGTAGCCAGGCCGGGCAGCATGTAGGGCCCGCAGGTCTGTACAGCACGCGGGCGGGCGGGCGGGAGGGGCAGTGCCGGCTGCATCGATGGCCAGGTCCCCCTGACTCGGTGGCCTGCAGAGACCCGACAAGCACTGGCCGGCACTGGCTGGAAACAGAGGGATTGTGAATGGGGCCCCTCTGGCCCAACACCAGAACAGGCCCCCCCCGAGGCCGCTGGGGGTCCCATGCGAAGGGCTGGGCAACAGCTGAGCAGCACTTAGAGATCTGGGCCAGTAACAGGAGTCTGTGTGTCCAGAACCGTTGCTCTGCCCCGAGAGCTGATGCCCCGTGGGGCTGGCCGCAGAAAGCACCAGGGTTTGGAAAACAAGTGTAGAGAGGGGAACCCGAGCCCGCTGGCCGGCCCTTTGCAAAAGGGGGAGCGTGGCAGAGCGAGAACACGCCTAGACCCAGAACAGCTGCACTTCAGCCAGGCGTGACGGGCCGGGTCTGGGCACAGCTGGGGGCGTCCGCTCAGGGTGAATTGCTCAGACTTGGGGCTCCTTACAGCCCCAGACTGGAGACCTTCCCGAACAGGCCACAAACCAGTCACACCGAGCTCCAATCTGGCCAGCCAGAAGCCTCACGAGCAAAACCCCTCGGACCTGCTCCGGGTCAGGCCCGAATGCTCTCGACTTCTGCTGACTCGGCTGGAATCCAAACACCAGGGCACAAAACTAGCCGGTGGCAGCCTGCGCTCTCGACCGTGCACCGTAGCGCGAGCCGACCACGGCCCGACACGCAGTCACTTACTGCTGGGCCAGGGAAGACAATGGTGCCAGTAATTAAGGGCTCCCTCTGCAAACAGCTAGAAGCTAAGAAAGGGCTCGGTGAAGCCAGCAGGGACTGTGCCGGACCAGCCCGCGCTCTCTGGCAGGGTAGCAAGCCCGTGGAGGGGGGGCGGCGGACGTGGTAACCTCGCCTGGAGAGAGGCTTTGACCCGGTCTCGCACGACCGTCTCAACAACAGCTGGGGAGGCACAACCCAGAGGGGGCTGCTGTGGGCGGGCGCAGGACTGGGGCTGTTGTCAGGGGCTCAGGTTAACTCCCAGGGCAGTTGTCAGTGGCTCAGGCCAGGGCGTGACGCATGGGGCTCTGGGGCTGTGACGGGCTGTACCAACCCGGCCCTGGGCCTGAAGGGGTTAACCTGGCTCCTCTGGCTAAGAAGGCCCCGCCCCATGGCCTTTCTGGGCATGCTCCAGCCGGAGGCGGCTATAAAAGCCTGTGGCACTGCTCAGTCTAGGCTGTTTGCACCTGGGCCAGGCGGCAGGGACCACAGCAGGAGCCCCAGGCTGAAGGAAAGAGACGGAGAAGACTCGGCAGGAGAGACTGGTAGGAAGGTATACCCTGGGAGTCAGCCTGTCGGGGGGGGGGGCCCTGCCAAGCTTGTGGGGCTCCCCTCCACCATGCACCAGCCCTGGGCTGGGACATGGTAGAGAGGACAGGCCCTGTGTGACTGACCGGGCCGTGTCTGGGCACAGCTGAGGGCGTCCGCTCAGGGCGAATTGCTCAAATCCGGGCTCCTTACAGCCCCCAGACTGGTGACCTCTCCACACAGGCCACAAACCAGTCTCACAGAGCGCTTCAGCTGCCTGCCTGAAGCCTCCCGAGCAAAACCCCTCCCACACCCCAGCAATATCCGTGCCCCCGATGGCCCTGGGCCTCTTACACAGGTGGGGGGTCCTAGCACCCAATCCCACCTACCCCGAACAAGTTCTGTCCAGTTCCAAGAAACCAGCCACAGATCCCTGGTCAATTTACCCTCTGGACCTTACCCACAAATCACGCTGGGCCAATCCTTTAGAATCTATATCTAAAGATTTATTATTACAAGAATGAAAAGCCTGAGAGTCAGGTTATTAAAGTACAGTACGTTACATGCACCGAATCTCCCAGTTCTCGATGCAGGCTCTAGCAGAGATGTCACAGCTGCTGGTTTAAAAGTCCTTGTTGCACATCCTACGATCAGGATGGGTTCACAGGTCTTCCGGGCTCTTCAATCCCTGCAGTGCTGCCTCTGGGATGAAGTGCTGAGCTGAGAACAAGATGGAGTCCCCCACATGGCCCCTGTATCCCTCCTTCCTGGCCTCTTCTTGGCTGCAGCAGGTCACCTGGCCAGCGGCCAATCTCTGTGTTCCCTGCTGGCAGCTCTCAGGTGACAGCCTCATTCTTTAGGTGTGTCCTTGGCCCATTGAGTGCCATTGTCCCACAGGGCCTCGCTAATTAGCATGTCCACAGGCCCGGCCCTGCCCAACGCTCAACCACATGCAGGGAAATCTTCAGTGTCCATACAAGTACATGCTAATAATTGCACACACAGACATTCTACAAACACATGAACAGCGTACATAGGACTATCAGACAGTAAGCTTCTAGTAAACACCTCACATGGCCCCTTTTATACCATTTCTGGGGCCAACACCCCCACCTATGGGTGCAGCAGTGATCTGGCTGCTCCCCTCAAAATCCAGTAACGTGACACCCTGCGTGACGGGAGCTGTACCACTGGCTCTGGCTGCTAGGCCACGCTGCCCTGCATGACGGGAGCTGTACTACTGGGTCTGGCTGCTAGGCCACGCTACCCTGCGTGACGGGAGCTGTACTACTGGCTCTGGCTGCTAGGCCACGCTACCCTGCGTGACGGGAGCTGTACTACTGGGTCTGGCTGCTAGGCCACGCTACCCTGCGTGACGGGAGCTGTACTACTGGGTCTGGCTGCTAGGCCACGCTACCCTGCGTGACGGGAGCTGTACTACTGGGTCTGGCTGCTAGGCCACGCTACCCTGCGTGACGGGCGCTGTACTACTGGCTCTGGCTGCTAGGCCACGCTACCCTGCGTGACGGGAGCTGTACTACTGGGTCTGGCTGCTAGGCCACGCTACCCTGCATGACAGGCGCTGTACCACTGGTTCTGGCTGCTAGGCCACGCTACCCTGCGTGACGGGAGCTGTACTACTGGCTCTGGCTGCTAGGCCACGCTACCCTGCGTGACGGGCGCTGTACTACTGGCTCTGGCTGCTAGGCCACGCTACCCTGCGTGACGGGAGCTGTACTACTGGGTCTGGCTGCTAGGCCACGCTACCCTGCATGACAGGCGTTGTACCACTGGTTCTGGCTGCTAGGCCACGCTGCCCTGTGTGACGGGAGCTGTACTACTGGCTCTGGCTGCTAGGCCACGCTACCCTGCGTGACGGGAGCTGTACTACTGGGTCTGGCTGCTAGGCCACGCTACCCTGCGTGACGGGAGCTGTACTACTGGCTCTGGCTGCTAGGCCACGCTACCCTGCGTGACGGGCGCTGTACTACTGGCTCTGGCTGCTAGGCCACGCTACCCTGCGTGACGGGCGCTGTACTACTGGGTCTGGCTGCTAGGCCACGCTACCCTGCATGACAGGCGCTGTACCACTGGTTCTGGCTGCTAGGCCACGCTGCCCTGCGTGACGGGAGCTGTACTACTGGCTCTGGCTGCTAGGCCACGCTACCCTGCGTGACGGGAGCTGTACCACTGGGTCTGGCTGCTAGGCCACGCTGCCCTGCGTGACGGAAGCTGTACTACTGGGTCTGGCTGCTAGGCCACACTGCCCTGCGTGACGGGAACTGTACTACTGGCTCTGGCTGCTAGGCCACGCTGCCCTGCGTGACGGGAGCTGTGCCACTGGTTCTGGCTGCTAGGCCACGCTGCCCTGTGTGACGGGAGCTGTACTACTGGCTCTGGCTGCTAGGCCACGCTGCCCTGCGTGACGGAAGCTGTACTACTGGGTCTGGCTGCTAGGCCACACTGCCCTGCGTGACGGGAGCTGTACTACTGGGTCTGGCTGCTAGGCCACGCTGCCCTGCGTGACGGGAGCTGTACTACTGGCTCTGGCTGCTAGGCCACACTGCCCTGCGTGACGGGAGCTGTACTACTGGGTCTGGCTGCTAGGCCCTGCTACCCTGCGTGACGGGAGCTGTACTACTGGGTCTGGCTGCTAGGCCCTGCTACCTTGCGTGACGGGAGCTGTACTACTGGCTCTGGCTGCTAGGCCACACTGCCCTGCGTGACGGGAGCTGTACTACTGGCTCTGGCTGCTAGGCCACACTGCCCTGCGTGACGGGAGCTGTACCACTGGCTCTGGCTGCTAGGGGAAGGATAGCTCAGTGGTTTGAGCATTGGCCTGCTAAACCCATGGTTGTGAGTTCAGTCTTTGTGGAGGCCACAGTCAGCAACAATGCTTGGCTGGCAGGGAGCTTGCTCAGCTGCCGTTTGAGTAACAGAAAAGGGGCAACATTCAGCAGGAGTGCTCTGAGCATGTGCTGGCAACTCCAGCTGGCTGAACACATGCAAACAGCACGTTCCCCCTTGGGAACTGGTGTGTCCACTGAAATCCAAACTTTCTGCAGGCTCATGCCAATGGTGAGGAAATTGCACTTTAGAAGAAAAGTCGAAAGGCTGCATTTTGATAATGCTGAAGGGGAACATTTCAACTTTTCAGGCAGAAATGCATTTGATTTTATATTGTAAGAATCCCCATGATAAACAGCCAAACTGAAACAAAACAAAAAAAGTTCTGAGTGACCCAAAATGAACTTTTGAAAATTTCGTTAAATTTCATTGTGTGGGAAATTTCAGAATTGGCTGTTTTGTTTGAATTGGAATCAAAACACAAGCTGAGGTTATTAATTATTATTACATACAGGCACAGGTTTAAAACAAACCAAAGGAAGTTTTTCTTCACTCACCACACAGTCAACCTGTGGAACTCCTCGCCAGAGGATGTGAAGACTAGAACTTTAAAAGGGTTCAAAAAAGAGCTAGAGAGGTTCATGGAGGTTAGGTCCATCAATGGCTATTGGCCAGGAATGGTGTCCCTAGCCTCTGTTTGTCTGGAAATGAGGGACGGGGGGAGGGATCAGGTGAGGATTCCCTGTTGTGTCCCTCCCTCTGGGGCAACTGGCACTGGCCACTGTGGGCAGACAGGACCCTGGGCTGGAGGGACCCTTGGTCTGACCCGTCTGGCCGCTCTCGTGGGAGGCTGAGACCAGATGGACGCGGGTGGGGCGCACAAGGCTACAGTGAGTGACAGATCCGGGCCTCCACAGCAAAGCGCCCACCTAACGTCAAGCAGCTTGTGGGTGCCACTGCCAAGGGCAACGTGAAGAGCAGAAAGGTGGCGCCCCCGAAGGCCGAGGGGCAGCAGGACAGGGGGGAGCATCTCGCCCGGGCATGGCCTGATGGCAGGGAGCAGGCGCTGCTGTCTGGTGCCCAGCGGCGGCAGAGCCAGTGGCGGGGTCAACGCGCCGGGCAGGGGGGACAGCCTTTGCTGCAGCACTCGGCGTGGACACAAAGGCCACGTCTACACTGCTGCGCCATTTCGGGCTAGTGGAGTAATCGAAGCAGCTACTGCCCGGCGTCCCAGCAAGCGCGCGATCTCGGGCTCGCCAGTCTGACGTCCCCGTAGCCCTCGTTCCGCGGGGAGCGCGGGCGCTTCGGACAGCGCGGTGCAGACTGTGCCAGGCTGTGCTGTTTCAAACCGGCAGCGAAAGAAGAGACGCGACTGGCGTGGCTCAAACCACGCCGCTCATTTCGCCCTGCGGTGCAGCGGAGACGCACCAGACAGAGCAGGGCCAGCGTCCAGGCGGGGCGGGCACGGGACCAGGCCTGGGGAGGAGCCAGGCTAGTTTGCTTGGGGCAGGCAGGTTCAATACAATGACACGCCCCCCCCCCCCCCCCCGCCCCGCTGGAATCATCCCCAGCGAGTTTCCGTCCCCCCGTGGTATCCGCGCCAGGCGCTCGCCCAGACTCACACCCGTCTGTGTGCCTCCCTGAGCAACCCACAGGGTCGTTCCGCACCCGGCATCTGCCGCCTGCTAATTGAGCTCATTAGATTTAATTACTGATTTTTCATATTACTGCCGTCCTCACGTTCTACGTGTCAAGGGAATAGGGAATAGGCTTTAATTGCAGCATAATATCAATCAGCTGCATACATCCCGATTTTTATTGCCAGCCTGATTTGCATATTCATTTACCTAAGTGGTATTTTTGGAAAACAAGCGGTGGCCTGCTGCATTCTTACATGACTGACGCGCTGCGCCCCAGGGCGGTTAGCAGGGCAGGGTGTGGGGGGGGGGGCAGTGCGTTTGTCCAATCCATGCTCCCTTAACTTGATGGCAAGAATATTGTGGGAGACCATATCAAAAGCTTTGCTAAAGTCAAGGTACATCACATCCACTGACTTCCCCATGTCCACAGAGCCAGTTACCCTGACATAGAAGCTAATCAGATTGGTCAGGCCTGACTTGCCCTTAGTGAATCCATGTTGACTATTCCTGATCACCTTCCCCTCTTCCAAGTGCTTCAGAATCGATTCCTTGAGGATCCCCTCCATGATTTTTCCAGGGACTGAGGTAAGGCTGACCGGCCTATACAGGCAGTCCCCGACTTACGTCGGATCCGCACTTACGAACGGGGCTTTCTCGCCCTGGAGCTCACAGGCAGTGGTCAGCCACCTCGAGCTCCGGGGCGAGAAAAGCTGCTCCCGGTGCCCCTGGTCTGCTGGGGACCGTCTCCAGCAGACCAGGGACACCGCGAGCGAACCCGCAGCCGCGGCGGGGTCCCCCGCTTCTGAGGCTTTGCTCTGGCTGCGGGTTTGCTCTGGCAAAGTCTCAGAAGCGCGGGGACCCCGCCGCGGCTGCGGGTTTGCTCCTAGTGCCCCGGTCTGCTGGGGACCGTCTCCAGCAAACCAGGGGCACCGGGAGCAAAGCGGTCCGGCGCCAGAGCAAAGCCTCAAAGGCGAGGCACATCTCCCCCCCCCCCCCCCCGCTGCCGCTTTGCTCCCTGTGTCCCTGGTCTGCTGGGGGGGGGGTGCAGCTAGTGTGCCCCCCCCCAGCAGACCAGGCTTTTGTTGTGGACACTGGGGCAGAGCAGGTGGGATGCTGCCGGTTGGTCCCGCAGCGCCGCTCTGGGCACTACTGGACCAACCCGGCAGCACCCCAGCTGCTCTGCCCCAGGCGTCCTGATTCAGCCACTGCTGGTCAGTTTCAGCAGCCGCTGAATCAGGACTCCTGGGGCAGAGCAGCTGGGGTGCTGCTGGGTTGGTCCACTAGCGCCGAGGAGCGGTGCTACTGGAGCAACCCAGCAGCACCCCAGCTGCTCTGCCTCAGACGTCCCCAAGTCAGCCGCTGCTGAAACTGACCAGCGCTGACTACAGGAAGCCCGAGGCAGAGTTGCTCTGCCCCCGGCTTCCTGGAATCAGCTGCTGATCAGTTTCAGCAGCAGCTGACTTGGGGTTCTTAAGTTGAATCTGTTTGTAAGTCAGAACTGGCGGTCAGTTTCGGCAGCGGCTGAATCTGGACGCCAGTTCCGACTTACATACAGATTCAACTTAAGAACAAACCTACAGTCCCTATCTTGTACGTAACCCGGGGACTGCCTGTAGTTCCCTGTATCGTCCTTCTTCCCTTTCTTAAAGATGGGCACTACATTTGCCTTTTTCCAGTCATCCAGGACCTCTCCTGATCTCCACGACTTTTCAAAGATAATGGCCAAAGGCTCCTCAATGACATTTGCCAACTCCCTCAGTACCCTCGGATGCATTAAATTCGGACCCATAGATTTATGTACATTTAGCTTTTCTAAATAGTTCCTAGCCTGTTCTTTACCCACCAAGGGCTGCCCACCTCCTTCCCATACTGTGTTGCCTAGTGCAGTAGTCTGGGAGCTGACCTTGTCCGTGAAGACAGAGGCAAAGAAAGCATTGAGTACTTTCCCCACATTGTCTGTCACTAGGTTACCTCCCTCATCCAGTAAGAGCCCCACACCCTCCCTGATCACCTTCTTGCTAACATGCCTGTAGAAACCTTTCGGCTACATCTAGACTGGCATGATTTTCCGCAAATGCTTTTAACGGAAAAGTTTTCTGTTAAAAACATTTGCAGAAAAGCGCGTCTAGATTGGCACGGACGCTTTTCCACAAAAAAGCCCTGATCGCCATTTTCGCCATCGGGGCTTTTTTGCGCAAAACAAATCTGAGCTGTCTACACTGGCCCTTTTGCGCAAAAGGACTTTTGCCTGAACGGGAGCAGCATAGCATTTCCGCAAGAAGCACCGATTTCTTACATGAGATCGTCAGTGTTCTTGTGGAAATTCAAGTGGACAGTGTCAGCAGCTGGCAAGTTTTTCCGCAAAAGCAATTGCTTTTGCGGAAAAACTTGCCAGTCTAGACACAGCCTTCTTGTTCCCTTTCACATCCCTTGCGAGTTGCAATTCCAATTGCGCTTTCGCCTTCCTGAGAACTCCCCTGCATTCTCAAGCAATATATTTATATTCCTCCCTGGTAATCTGTCCAAGGTTCCACTTCTTGTAAGCTTCCTTTTTGTGTTTAAGCTCACCATGGATGTCCTCGGTAAGCCAATCTGGACACCTGCCATATTTGCTTTTCTTGCTGCGTATCAGGATGGTTTTTTCCTCTGCCTTTAATAAGGCTTCTTTAAAATACTGCCAGTTCTCCTGGACTCCTTTCCCCTTCACGTTAGCATCCCAGGGAATCCTGCCCATCAGTTCTCTGAGGGAGTCAAAATCTGCTCTTCTGAAGTCCAGGGTGTGTATTTTGCTTCTCTCCTTTCTTCCTTTGGTCAGGATCCTGAAATCTACCATTTCATGTAGAATAGTAATAGAAATGTAGCAGTATTAGTCTGGTGTAGCTGAAACAAAATACAGGACTATGTAGCACTTTAAAGACTAACAAGATGGTTTATTAGGTGATGAGCTTTCATGGGCCAGACCCACTTCCTCAGATCAAATAGTGGAAGAAAATTGGCACAACCATATATACCAAAGGATACAATAAAAAAACACATATGAAAAGAACAAATCAAATTTTAGAACAGAGGGAGGATGGGGGGTGGGGAAGGTAAATGTCTGAGCTAATGATATTAGAGGTGATAATTGGGGAAGCTATCTTTGTAATGGGTAAGATAATTAGCGTCTTTGTTGAGACCTAGGTGTAAAGTGTCAAATTTAAGCATGAATGACAGTTCAGAGGATTCTTTCAAGTCTGGTGTTAAAATGTCTTTGAAGCAGGATGCAGGTAGTTAAGTCCTTGAGACAATGCCCTCTCTGGTTGAAATGGCAAGAAACTGTTTTTTCTTTGATCCTGTCTAATATCTGTTTTGTGGGCATTGCGTCTTTGGCGAAGTGTCTGAGATGTTTGTCCAACGTACATAGCGGACGGACACTGTCGGCACATGATGGCATAAATTATATTTCTGGATGCGCAGGAATCTGTGTTCTTGATCTTCTAACTGAATTGGTTAGGTCCAATAAAATCACTCTGCTGATACCAGAGGGTGGGGAGTAGAGGGGATGGTAATGCCTCTCTTCGGGGGTACTGGGTTTGGCGGGCGAGGTGGGGAATAGCGGGGATGGTAACTCCTCTCCGGGGGTATTGGGTCTGGCGGGCAAGGTGGGGCATAGAGGGGATGGTAACGCCTCTCTTCGGGGTACTGGGTCTGGCGGGCGAGGTGGGGAGCAGCGGGGACGGTAACGCCTCTCTTTGGGGTACTGGGTCTGGCAGGCGAGGTGGGGAGCAGCGGGGACGGTAACGCCTCTCTTTGGGGTACTGGGTCTGGCGGGCGAGGTGGGGAGTAGCGGGGATGGTAACGCCTCTCTTCGGGGTACTGGGTCTGGCGGGCGAGGTGGGGAGCAGCGGGGACGGTAATGTCTCTCTTCGGGGTACTGGGTCTGGCGGGTGAGGTGGGGAGTAGAGGGGATGGTAATGCCTCTCTTCGGGGTACTGGGTCTGGCGGGCGAGGTTGGGAGTAGCGGGGAAGGTAACGCCTCTCTTTGGGGTACTGGGTCTGGCGGGCGAGGTGGGGAGTAGCGGGGATGGTAACGCCTCTCTTCGGGGTATTGGCGTCTGGCGGGCGAGGTGGGGAGTAGCGGGGATGGTAATGCCTCTCTTCGGGGTATTGGCGTCTGGCGGGCGAGTCATGAATGTTGCACTGCTAGTTAATACAGAGAGCGTGGTCCAGGCTGTTGACCCTGGTAGCGTGACCTCAGGAGCATGCCAGGCTCCGGACCAATTGTGGTAGAAAGAAAAAATAAATGACACTGGGGGATGGCAAAGTGGCTACATGCATTTACCAGCGGTGGATCGGGCCAGGGCAAGCCGCTGTTCTCCCTAGAGACAGCCCTGCCGTGCTCCGCCACGGAGCGGGCAATAGACCTGTCACAATAGGAGCTGCTAAAGGGAGTCTGACTTACCTGAAGAGTAAGGAAAGGGTTAAGCAACTGGAGATACACTCAGGGAGCTGTCTCTTTGTTTGAGCTCAGAGCTGTTTCTCCCAGGTACTGAGGGAGAGGGGAGACACTTTCTCTCTCTAAGAAGGGACTTCTTGAAATGTGTAAGTAGGGAAAAGTGTAGCCAGGCTGTCAGGGTTGATTGTTTTCCCTGGTTGGGGATTTGGAAATCATGTCTGAGCTGGCTAATTGTTTTTCTCTTTGTAACTAAGGGACATCCCCTGAGTCTATGTCACTTCATGGCTATTTACCACCTAGTCAATGTACTATGCTTGCAACAGTAGTTTTGTTTTGGTAATAGAAGAGTTTCCCTTTTGTTTTTGATTAACTGGTATTGGTTGACTTTTGCGTCCTTGGGGTTACGAGCCTCGTTCCCCGGGCAGAGCCCCTTGTTCTCTGTGGAGTTCCTCTGTTTTCCAACTCCAAGCAGGGGGAGGGGGCGAGCTTTGCCGGGGGGAGGGGGGCTTCCCAAGTGAGCTCTTCCCTGGAAAAGGGGTTATTTATCTTTTCTTTTGATCACGTGGGTGGTGGCAGCAAGGGGCCAGTTTTGTGTGTGTCTTGGATCTCGGGGGCACTGAAATTGAACAAGTTGTCTCTGGGCATCATCAAGACAGGTTTGGCAGCGTTTACTCTGAGCCAGCCCCATGCTCTGCACTCGGAGTGGCAGGTGGGGAAGCGAGCCATGACAAGACCCAGGACTCCAGGGTGCTGCTGGGGGACTCGTTGGCGAAGGGCGAGACGGTGAGGCTCAGCACAGGCACAGCCCGCAGTAAGGCAGTAGCCACAGGCGCGAAGGCAGAGGGCGGAGCTGATGGATGACGTCTCGGCCTGGAGGCAGGGGGATGGGAGTGGTTCTCTAGCACCAGGACCAGTCAGTCGATATTGGCACTAATGGCCCGGCTTGAGGGAACACGGGTGCTTGGCTTAGCTGGACTCTGAGCCACCAGTCCGGGCGGAGGCTCATCACACATCTCAGCGCCCGGCCGCTGGGCTCTGGTCGCCACCCAGAGCCTTTCACTGGTTCTCCGCGCCCCGGAGCGGCTCTGTCGGCGGAAGATGAATTCCCCAGCTGGCCCAGGGCAGGCTGGCGCGGGACCCCGGCGGACGCGCTCCTCAGCGGCACAGCGACACAGACCGATAGCGACGCCCCCCAGGCAGCTGCGGCTCGGCCCGGGATCCAGCTGCCAGGCTGCTGCTCTTCTTAATAGCCCAGGCCAGTGATGGAGCCTGTCGCTGTGGTACCTGGGGCCCGCGTCTCCATCACTAATCAGGTGCCTAACTCCCACTGGAATCAAGGGGAGTTAGGCACCTAAATGAAAACAACAGTGTGGCCAGGCTGGGTCAGCCGAAGGCCCATCGAGCCCAGCGTCAGGGCTGCCCACAGCAGCTGGTGCCCCAGAGGGAGGGGACCCATCACGGCCTCCCTCCCCCATCACCCACTCCCAGGGCCTCTTGGAAAGTCCAAGCCCCCCCCCTTTCCCCACTAGCCAGGACTTGCCCCCCCACTGCTGCTCACAGTGTGGCCGGGCCCCTCAGCCTTGGCACTTCTCGGGGGTCCCAGCTGGGTGCCTGCTCGGAGGGGCGGCCCCCCAGGTTCCTCAGAGAATCAGAATTGGGCCCCAGCTCAGTGGGTCACAGGCACCAGCCTTCGCTCCGAGTGACCCGGCTCCTGGGGCTGTAGCCTTCCGGGCTGGGAGTGGCCACCAGAGCACTCAGCCTGGCCGCCTGTAAGTCACAAGCCGCCTCCCCACAGGGCGCACAACCGGCCCAAGTGTTCCAGCCACAGCTGCGGCACCTGTGTGTGGGGGGGTGCTAAAGTGTGTGTCCCTCATTTCCCCCCCCCCCATTGCAGTGCTCGCTGCACGAGGGGAGTGGCCAGGCAGGACTCACGGGGGCAGCGTGTCAGTCACCCCCTGGGGGGCCAGGTGACAAAAGGTTCCCCTTGGGGCTGGGCGCAGGACACTGGCGGGGGCGGGCGGCCTGGGGATCAGGGCCCAGTTGAGTCTTGGCTGGGCAAGCATGGTGTGACATTGTCACGTTGCTGGATCTTGAGGGGAGCAGCCAGATCACTGCTGCACCCATAGGTGGGGGTGTTGGCCCCAACAATGGTATAGGAGGGGGCCGTGTGAGGTGTTGAGTAGAAGCTCACTGTCTGCTGATCCTATGTACGCTGTTCCTGTGTGTGTGTAATGTCTGCGTGTGCAATTATTAGCATGTACTTGTATGGACACTGAAGATTTCCCTGCATGTGGTTGAGCGTTGGGCAGGGCCGGGCCTGTGGACATGCTAATTACCGAGGCCCTGTGGGACAATGGCTCTCAATGGGCCAAGGACACACCCAAAGAATGGGGGCTGTCACCTGAGAGCAGCCAGCAGGAAACATAGAGATTGGCCTCTGACCAGGTGACCTGCTGCATACAAGAAGAGGCCAGGAAGGAGGTATAAAGAGGCCATGTGGTCGATGCCATTTTGTTCTCAGCTCAGCACTTCATCCCAGAGGCAGCACTGCAGGGATTGAAGAGCCCGGAAGACCTGTGAACCCATCCTGATCGCAGGATGTGCAACAAGAACTTTTAAACCAGCAGCTGCAACATCTCTGCTAGAGCCTGCATCGAGGACTGGGAGATTCGGTGCATGTAACGTACTGTACTTTAATAACCTTACTCTCAGGCTTTTCTTTATTGTAATAATAAACCTTTAGATATAGATTCTAAAGGATTGGCCCAGCGTGATTTGTGGGTAAGGTCCAGAGGGGAAATTGACCAGGGATCTGTGGCTGGTTTCTTGGAACCGGACAGGACTTGTTCGGGGTAGGTGGGATTGGGTGCTAGGACCCCCCACCTGTGTATGAGGCCCGGGGCCATCTGGGGCACGGATATTGCTGGGGTGTCGGAGGGGTTTTGCTCATGAGGCTTCAGGCAGGTTGCTGAAGTGCTCTGTGGGACTGGTTTGTGGCCTGTTTGGAGAGGTCACCAGTCTGGGGGCTGTAAGGAGCCCGGATTTGAGCAATTCGCCCTGAGCGGACGCCCTCAGCTGTGCCCAGACACGGCCCGTCCGTCACAGACGTAGTGCGGGTACCTTGCTGGTTGCTGGGCTTAGGCTGTGGGTGACCCCCACTGGTTACTGTCTGTACCCCGGCCCAGCTGATGGGACAGGGAGGGGACCTGTTCGACCGGTTACACCCCAGGGAGAGGAACACAGGGAGGTGGGATGCTGCCCCTGGCTGGGGGGCAGGGCTGGAAGGGACAGTCTGGTAGTGTCTGTCCGGGAAGCAGGGGAGAAGGAGCTGGGGAGGGGGTTGGGATTGTAGGGCCCAGCCACCCCCCATCTCAAGGGGGGGCACTGAGGCCTCTTAGCCCCAGTTCCTGTAACCAGATTCCATCTGTGCTGTACCCTGGAGAGGCAATAAACTCCCCTGTTCTACGGGCTGGTGGAGTCTGTTTGAGCCACTAGGGGGATGCAGGAGGCGGGGGACCCCGACACGCTGCCACATATGGAGCGAAGAGCCTGAGCTGAGTGCTGGGGCTCAGGGGACAGTGACCTGCCCCAAGGGGTCTGGGCTGCCTGCCCCTGACTCCACTGCCCACGTGGGACCCGGGCCACAACCCCTCCCTGTTCGCGGGGTGGGGGCGGCGTCACCTCTGGCTGCAGACGGGGTGCAGGGTGGGGGCCCCGAGGTGCCGGCAGGGAGGCTTTGCCTTGGCCACGCTGCTCCGGCCCGGCGGGGACGTGGGGGCGCCGTGGCGGGGGAGGGGCAGTGGCTGTAGGGGGGGCCCCATTCCCGCCTGGCCAAGGCGCGGCCCAGCCCGAAAGGCAGCGTGTGAAGCCAGGCCCAGGGTGGGGGCAGGCTGGGGCGCTATTACAGGCCCCCTGGGGGGGGGTACAGCCCCGGTGGCCCCGTGACCAAGGAGCCGCACAGCTGAGAAACCCCCTCAGCTGGGGGGGGCGGTAGGACTGGCACAGGGCCCTGAGAGCTGAGCGGGCTGGGGGGGGGCGCTAAGGCCGGCACAGGGCCCTGAGAGCTGAGCGGGCCGGGGGGGGGGGGGGGCGCTAAGGCCGGCACAGGGCCCTGAGAGCTGAGCGGGCTGGGAGGGGGGGGGGGCGCTAAGGCCGGCACAGGGCTCTGAGAGCTGAGCGGGCCAGGGGCTGGGGGGGGGGGGCGCTAAGGCCGGCACAGGGCCCTGAGAGCTGAGCGGGCCAGGGGCTGGGGGGGGGGGCGCTAGGGCCGGCACAGGGCCCTGAGAGCTGAGCGGGCCAGGGGCTGGGGGGGGGGCGCTAGGGCCGGCACAGGGCCCTGAGAGCTGAGCGGGCCGGGGGGGGGGGGCACTAAGGCCGGCACAGGGCCCTGAGAGCTGAGCGGGCTGGGGGGGGGGGTGCGCTAAGGCCGGCACAGGGCCCTGAGAGCTGAGCGGGCTGGGGGGGGGGGGCGCTAAGGCCGGCACAGGGCCCTGAGAGCTGAGCGGGCTGGGGGGGGGGGTGCGCTAAGGCTGGCACAGGGCCCTGAGAGCTGAGCGGGCTGGGGGGGGGGGAGGTGCGCTAAGGCCGGCACAGGGCCCTGAGAGCTGAGCGGGCTGGGGGGGGGGGGGCGCTAAGGCCGGCACAGGGCCCTGAGAGCTGAGCGGGCTGGGGGGGGGGGGAGGTGCGCTAAGGCCGGCACAGGGCCCTGAGAGCTGAGCGGGCTGGGGGGGGGGGGGCGCTAAGGCCGGCACAGGGCCCTGAGAGCTGAGCGGGCTGGGGGGGGGGCGCTAAGGCCGGCACAGGGCCCTGAGAGCTGAGCGGGCTGGGGGGGGGGGGGGGGGGGCGCTAAGGCTGGCACAGGGCCCTGAGAGCTGAGCGGGCCAGGGGCTGGGGGGCGCTAAGGCCGGCACAGGGCCCTGAGAGCTGAGCGGGCTGGGGGGGGGCGCTAAGGCCGGCACAGGGCCCTGAGAGCTGAGCGGGCTGGGGGGGGCGCTAAGGCCGGCACAGGGCCCTGAGAGCTGAGCGGGCTGGGGGGGGGGCGCTAAGGCCGGCACAGGGCCCTGAGAGCTGAGCGGGCTGGGGGGGGGGCGCTAAGGCCGGCACAGGGCCCTGAGAGCCGAGCAGGCTGCGGGGGGGGGGGGGCGCTAAGGCCGGCACAGGGCCCTGAGAGCCGAGCAGGCTGTGGGGGGGGGGGCGCTAAGGCCGGCACAGGGCTCAGAGCTGAGCGGGCCAGGAGTGGGGTGCACGCGCCCGGCCAGCATTAGTGCTCGGAGCAGAGGGGTGCGCACTAAGGGGGCCATGCCCCACGGAGCCCGGGCAGGTATCACTGGGGCAGACGGGTTTGGAGCCCAGCACTGCCTGAACCGTGTCAGCCCATCGCTGGGGGGAGCCGTCCCGCAGGCACACCCGGCGCTGGGCCCAGGGCAGCTCCCTGACCCGCTACCCTCACGGGCCGGGCTCGTCGGCTCGCCTGCAAGTCCGTAGGCCCAGGGCCACTTGGGGATTGTCCCGCAGGGACGGGCCTTACCCCAGCCTGGGCAATGGTGCAGGAAGGGGCCGGGGCCTGCCCTCCCGCTGGGCACAGGGCTGGGCACGGGCGGATACAGACACACCACGAGCCCGGCGGCCGGATGCGAGGAGCTTTAATAAACCGTCCGTGTAGCAGAAAAATAGTTCTGAAAGTTTATCCCCCCGCCCCCCCCCCCCGCTCTCCGCCCGCCGCGGAACCAGCCCCAAAGCGCCCTCAATTGGGCTGGGGGACCCCGAGCACCAGGGACGCAGAACGACTGACCCCCAGCACCCGCCTCTGAGTGGGGCTGACAGCCCCCCCCATAGGAAATCAGCCGGGTGCCATGGTCAGGGGAGGGTCACTGTGTCCCCCCCCCCCATAGGAAATCAGCCGGGTGCCATGGTCAGGGGAGGGTCACTGTGTCCCCCCCCCCCCATAGGAAATCAGCCGGGTGCCATGGTCAGGGGAGGGTCACTGTGTCCCCCCCCCCCCATAGGAAATCAGCCGGGTGCCATGGTCAGGGGAGGGTCACTGTGTCCCCCCCCCCCCCCATAGGAAATCAGCCGGGTGCCATGGTCAGTGGAGGGTCACTGTGTCCCCCCCCCATAGGAAATCAGCCGGGTGCCATGGTCAGTGGAGGGTCACTGTGTCCCCCCCCCCATAGGAAATCAGCCGGGGGCCATGGTCAGTGGAGGGTCACTGTGTCCCCCCCCCCCCCATAGGAAATCAGCCGGGTGCCATGGTCAGGGGAGGGTCACTGTGTCCCCCCCCCCCCATAGGAAAACAGCCGGGTGCCATGGTCAGGGGAGGGTCACTGTGTCCCCCCCCCCATAGGAAATCAGCCGGGTGCCATGGTCAGGGGAGGGTCACTGTGTCCCCCCCCCCCCATAGGAAATCAGCCGGGTGCCATGGTCAGTGGAGGGTCACCGTGTCTCCCCCCCCCATAGGAAATCAGCCGGGTGCCATGGTCAGGGGAGGGTCACTGTCCCCCCCCCCCCACATAGGAAATCAGCCGGGTGCCATGGTCAGTGGAGGGTCACTGTCCCCCCCCCCCCCACATAGGAAATCAGCCGGGTGCCATGGTCAGGGGAGGGTCACTGTGTCCCCCCCACATAGGAAATCAGCCGGGTGCCATGGTCAGGGGAGGGTCACTGTGTCCCCCCCCCATAGGAAATCAGCCGGGTGCCATGGTCAGGGGAGGGTCACTGTGTCCCCCCCCCCATAGGAAATCAGCCGGGTGCCATGGTCAGGGGAGGGTCACTGTGTCCCCCCCCCATAGGAAATCAGCCGGGTGCCATGGTCAGGGGAGGGTCACTGTGTCCCCCCCCCCAATAGGAAATCAGCCGGGGGCCATGGTCAGGGGAGGGTCACTGTGTCCCCCCCCCCATAGGAAATCAGCCGGGTGCCATGGTCAGGGGAGGGTCACTGTGTCCCCCCCCCCCCCATAGGAAATCAGCCGGGTGCCATGGTCAGGGGAGGGTCACTGTGTCCCCCCCCCATAGGAAATCAGCCGGGTGCCATGGTCAGGGGAGGGTCACTGTGTCCCCCCCCCCAATAGGAAATCAGCCGGGTGCCATGGTCAGGGGAGGGTCACTGTGTCCCCCCCCCATAGGAAATCAGCCGGGTGCCATGGTCAGGGGAGGGTCACTGTGTCCCCCCCCCCAATAGGAAATCAGCCGGGTGCCATGGTCAGGGGAGGGTCACTGTGTCCCCCCCCCATAGGAAATCAGCCGGGTGCCATGGTCAGGGGAGGGTCACTGTGTCCCCCCCCCATAGGAAATCAGCCGGGTGCCATGGTCAGGGGAGGGTCACTGTGTCCACAGCCAGAGCTCTCTGGCCCCCAGGTTTGAAGAAAAGGGCGTGTGTGTCGGGGGGGGGGGGGGCGAAGCAGCATGGAAACCAGCTGGTTATCCCAGGCAGGGCCAGGGGACACTGCTTACTGCCGTCCGTGGGTTGCAGGGCGGGGGGGGGGGCCTTTCCTGTCCACCTGGGCGGAATGGCCCATGTCCTCTCCTGGGGTTGGGGGGTGCTAGAATGTGAGAGCGCGAGCGAGCGACTGAAGCGTCCTTTGCTGTTCTGGGTCTGTCGGCTCCGGGGCGGGCGGCCAAGTGTCTGACCCCGGGAGGCCGGGGACTCCTGCCCGTGGGCTGCTGGCCAAGCCGGTGCCGGTGCCTGAGCGTGTTCCCTGCGCGGGCGCGGCCCTGGCGCCGCCTGGCTGAAGCAGGCTTGGTTTGAGCCCAGGGCCCGCGCTAGGCCAGCGCCTTGCTCCACGTACTGAGCGTGGCTGGGGAGGCGCATGGTCCCGCCGCCGTTGCTCCCGTTTATATGCGGGAAAGGAAACCCCCAGCTCCGTTTTCTGCCTCCGGCGCCGCCGTTCTGTGCTCGAGCCTCGATCCCCCGCCTCCGGCGCCGCCGTTCTGTGCTCGAGCCTCGATCCCCCGCCTTCGGCGCCGCCGTTCTGTGCTCGAGCCTCGATCCCCCGCCTCCGGCGCCGCCGTTCTGTGCTCGAGCCTCGATCCCCCGCCTCCGGGCCGAAGGAAATGGGCACCCGTCCCTGCCCAGATCGTGCCTCTACGCGCCGGTGAGGGGCTCCCGGTGGAGTGCAGGGCAGTGTGGCCCCCGGAGCAGCTGGCGAGCCGGGGGGCCAGGCTCTAATGCTGCAGCGGAAGCGAGATCCTTGTAAACACAGTATTGCATAACCCAAGGGGCAGGAGACGAAGAGGTGCAGGATCAACCCGCTGCAGCGCCAGGGCCCCTCGTCCCAGCCCGGGCGTCCCAGGGGCACGTTGGAGGTCGCAGTCCCAGCCGGCCTGGCTTCCGGCGCTACAGCGCGGCCCGGCCGGCCCCTCACGGCTCATAGGTGGTTGTTTTTGGACAGGTAGGCGATCAGGGCCACGGCGACTCCCACGTAGATGCCGGTGCCGATGGTGATGGACAGCACGGCCAGGAAGAGCGCGCGCCGGGAGCTGGAGCTGGCTTGGTGGAAGTCGCCCTTGGCCACGGCCTTGTTCGTCTGCAAGAGAAACCGAGACAAGCGGCAGTGACTGACCCTGCCAGTGGGGCGGGCGCCCTGCCCTGCCGTGGAGACGCGCCTGCCGCTGCAGCGGGCTGGAGCAAGTGAACACGACCCACGGGGGCCTAAACCCCTTTGACAATGAGCTCTAGGCACCTAAACCACCCAGGCGGTGCGACGCTGGGCTCCCTTTAGAGATCAGGGCTGTACGAACTGAGCCCGGCCCCACGCAGGGACGCACCAGGATCTCATGGCACCCTCTCCTGCCAGCCCCTCTCCCTTCCGGACGTGGCCATGCTCAGCGCTGCCCTTCCCAGACGGCATAGCCCACCACGGGGCCCACGGCCGAGGGGCCTTGCCGAAGAGCAGCCTGTTGCTAAGCTGCCTGCGGCCTCAGCCGCCCTTCCCCTACGAGCGCCACGCCTGCAGCCTCGGCAGCCCCTCCCCTACGAGCGCCACGCCTGCGGCCTCGGCAGCCCCTCCCCTACGAGCGCCACGCCTGCGGCCTCGGCAGCCCCTCCCCTACGAGCGCCACGCCTGCGGCCTCGGCAGCCCCTCCCCTACGAGCGCCACGCCTGCGGCCTCGGCAGCCCCTCCCCTACGAGCGCCACGCCTGCGGCCTCGGCAGCCCCTCCCCTACGAGCGCCACGCCTGCGGCCTCGGCAGCCCCTTCCCATACGAGCGCCACGCCTGCGGCCTCGGCAGCCCCTTCCCTACGAGCGCCACGCCTGCGGCCTCGGCAGCCCCTTCCCTACGAGTGCCACGCCTGGGGCCTCGGCCGCCCTTCCCATATGAGCGCCACGCCTGCGGCCTCGGCAGCCCCTTCCCTACGAGCGCCACGCCTGCGGCCTCGGCCGCCCTTCCCATACGAGCGCCACGCCTGTGGCCTCGGCAGCCCCTTCCCTACGAGCGCCACGCCTGCGGCCTCGGCAGCCCCTTCCCTACGAGCGCCACGCCTGCGGCCTCGGCAGCCCCTTCCCTACGAGCGCCACGCCTGCGGCCTCGGCAGCCCCTTCCCTACGAGCGCCACGCCTGCGGCCTCGGCAGCCCCTTCCCTACGAGCGCCACGCCTGCGGCCTCGGCAGCCCCTTCCCTACGAGCGCCACGCCTGCGGCCTCGGCAGCCCCTTCCCTACGAACGCCACGCCTGCGGCCTCGGCCGCCCTTCCCATACGAGCGCCACGCCTGCGGCCTCGGCAGCCCCTTCCCTACGAGCGCCACGCCTGCGGCCTCGGCCGCCCCTTCCCTATGAGCGCCACGCCTGCGGCCTCGGCCGCCCTTCCCGTACGAGTGCCACGCCAGCGGCCTCGGCAGCCCCTTCCCTACGAGCGCCACGCCTGCGGCCTCGGCAGCCCCTTCCCGTACGAGCGCCACGCCTGCGGCCTCGGCCACCCTTCCCCTACCAGCGCCACGCCTGCGGCCTCGGCAGCCCCTTCCCTACGAGCGCCACGCCTGCGGCCTCGGCCGCCCTTCCCATACGAGCGCCACGCCTGCGGCCTCGGCAGCCCCTTCCCATACGAGCGCCACGCCTGCGGCCTCGGCAGCCCCTCCCCTACGAGTGCCACGCCTGGGGCCTCGGCCGCCCTTCCCATACGAGCGCCACGCCTGCGGCCTCGGCAGCCCCTTCCCTACGAGCGCCACGCCTGCGGCCTCGGCAGCCCCTTCCCTACGAGCGCCACGCCTGCGGCCTCGGCCGCCCTTCCCATACGAGCGCCACGCCTGCGGCCTCGGCAGCCCCTTCCCTACGAGCGCCACGCCTGCGGCCTCGGCAGCCCCTTCCCTACGAGCGCCACGCCTGCGGCCTCGGCAGCCCCTCCCCTACGAGCGCCACGCCTGCGGCCTCGGCCGCCCTTCCCATACGAGCGCCACGCCTGCGGCCTCGGCCGCCCTTCCCATACGAGCGCCACGCCTGCGGCCTCGGCAGCCCCTTCCCTACGAGCGCCACGCCTGCGGCCTCGGCAGCCCCTTCCCTACGAGCGCCACGCCTGGGGCCTCGGCCGCCCTTCCCATACGAGCGCCACGCCTGCGGCCTCGGCAGCCCCTTCCCTACGAGCGCCACGCCTGCGGCCTCGGCAGCCCCTTCCCTACGAGCGCCACGCCTGCGGCCTCGGCCGCCCTTCCCATACGAGCGCCACGCCTGCGGCCTCGGCAGCCCCTTCCCTACGAGCGCCACGCCTGCGGCCTCGGCAGCCCCTTCCCTACGAGCGCCACGCCTGGGGCCTCGGCCGCCCTTCCCATACGAGCGCCACGCCTGCGGCCTCGGCAGCCCCTTCCCTACGAGCGCCACGCCTGTGGCCTCGGCAGCCCCTTCCCTACGAGCGCCACGCCTGCGGCCTCGGCCGCCCTTCCCATACGAGCGCCACGCCTGCGGCCTCGGCAGCCCCTTCCCTACGAGCGCCACGCCTGCGGCCTCGGCCGCCCCTTCCCTACGAGCGCCACGCCTGCGGCCTCGGCCGCCCTTCCCGTACGAGTGCCACGCCAGCGGCCTCGGCAGCCCCTTCCCTACGAGCGCCACGCCTGCGGCCTCAGCAGCCCCTTCCCGTACGAGCGCCACGCCTGCGGCCTCGGCCGCCCTTCCCCTACCAGCGCCACGCCTGCGGCCTCGGCAGCCCCTTCCCTACGAGTGCCACGCCTGCGGCCTCGGCCGCCCTTCCCATACGAGCGCCACGCCTGCGGCCTCGGCAGCCCCTTCCCATACGAGCGCCACGCCTGCGGCCTCGGCAGCCCCTTCCCTACGAGCGCCACGCCTGGGGCCTCGGCCGCCCTTCCCATACGAGCGCCACGCCTGCGGCCTCGGCAGCCCCTTCCCTACGAGCGCCACGCCTGCGGCCTCGGCAGCCCCTTCCCTACGAGCGCCACGCCTGCGGCCTCGGCAGCCCCTTCCCCTACGAGCGCCACGCCTGCGGCCTCGGCACCCTTCCCGTACGAGCGCCACGCCAGCGGCCTCGGCAGCCCTTCCCGTACGAGCGCCACGCCTGCGGCCTCGGCAGCCCCTTCCCTACGAGCGCCACGCCTGCGGCCTCGGCAGCCCCTTCCCTACGAGCGCCACGCCAGCGGCCTCGGCCGCCCTTCCCGTACGAGCGCCACGCCAGCGGCCTCGGCAGCCCTTCCCGTACGAGCGCCACGCCTGCGGCCTCGGCAGCCCCTTCCCGTACGAGCGCCACGCCTGCGGCCTCGGCCGCCCTTCCCGTACGAGCGCCACGCCTGCGGCCTCGGCCGCCCTTCCCCTACCAGCGCCACGCCTGCGGCCTCGGCCGCCCTTCCCCTACCAGCGCCACGCCTGCGGCCTCGGCGCTCAGCCTGGGAGCGGAACGCGCTGCAGAGCACCGCGGGGAAAACACCGCACAGGCCATGCCCAGAGGCCCTGACATCCACAGGCTCCGTCCCCACCCCCAGGATATTCACCAATTCCAGGGACACAGGAAGCAGGTGCCTGGCCCCCTCCTCCTGCAGGGCGCTCGTCGGGCTCTGGGGAGGGAGGGCGGGAGACTCGCACTCGCCGGCCCCACAGGGAACAGTTTGTGGGATGTGGCCTGAGGCCGCTTCCCCATCGCCACCCGCAGTGTTCCAGGGGGAGTCAGACGGGGCCGGGACTGGGTGATGCTCACTGGTAACTGGATAACCGGTAGCCCAGCTGGGCTGGAGCATCCCCCTTGCCCCCAGCAGCCGCCCCTCCACCCGCTGCAGGCTCAGCCCGTCCTAGCCAGATCAGCCGGCCGCGCGGTGGGCCTGGCTGGGCAGGAGCAGCCCCCCACTCTCAGCGCCGGTGGGGGCACGCCAGCCCAGCCGGACCCGCTGCACCACACCCACGGGGTCCCGCTTAACCGTCACTTTTAAGCGTCTGCCCTGAGGCGGGTGCGGGGTGAAAAACACTCGTTGGGTTGATTGGCTGGCGCTGCAAACCGAGGGGCCCAAGTCTCCTGGAAGGCGTGGCCCTGGGCGGAGCACCACGTGGCCCTGGGCGGAGCCCCACCTGGCCCTGGGCGGAGCCCCGCCCACTCCAGGCACAGGGCCCAGCGCCTGCACCATGGGGGCCATCTCCCAAGGCCCTGCCTTGTATTGCGAAATGCCCGGCTGCCTCGCGCGCAGGATTTGCCACTGGCCGGTCGCAGGCGGCTGAGCACAATTCTCTTTTGACGTTACACAGGTCCCAGAAAACCGGCCTGCGCTTTGGAATCCGTCTCCATCCACCTACAGATTCGGCGCTGAGAGGGATTGGGGGGGGGGGGGGGTCGATTCTCTGGTGACAGGAGAGGCCGAGATTCAAAACGCCAAAGCTCTGTAACCGTTAAAGCACAAATTGTCAACACCACGTCAGCCCACCACACCGATCTCCAGCCCCGCTCCAGGCGCTCTCCGGCCGCGGGCTCCTGCCTTGGCCTGTCTGCGGACGGCAGCTAGGAGCCAGGGAATCGCGTCTGGTGAAACTGACCAATACACATCCACCCCCTCCAAGTCTGATCGCTATTAGATCGGTATGTCTGTGCCGGGGCTAGACAGTGTGATACCAACCACCGAGCACAGACCTTTGACCCAGGTCAGTCGGTGACCAGTGAGAAAGTGAGTACCAGCCCAGAGTCAGACTGCCGGTAAATCTCAGAGTGCTGTGCAAATGAGGTCAGCGTCGTTACCCTCATTAAACACATGGGGAAACTGAGGCACGGAGCTGTGCAATGACTAATCAGGCCGGTGGCACAGCTGGGAATAGAACTTAGATCAGGAGGGGCCTGCCCTCCCCCCCACTGCACTCCAGCTACCAGGCCACAGGGCCTCCCAAGTGGCTTCTCTGCTCTGTGGGCTTCCTAGTATGCTGCCCGAGTAGCCTGGTGACTGAAGTCCAGCAGCTCGGTGCGCAGGGCTGGGGGGGGCGCCCAGGCACAGCTCGGATGCCACTGCTTGGCATGCAGACACTGGCGCCAGCGCTTTGCTTTCCGGCCGCGTCCCGTGGCGCCTGCATTTGTCTCTTTCGCCGTCTCGCTCCTGAAGCAATTCGGAGCAGCCAAATGCCAATCCACGAGGCTGCGAAAAGGGCCGCGGCGGAGGGACTCCATTAGGAGAGCTGTCTCCTCTGATTGATCAGCCTCGTGCCTTGGGAGCAGAGCGCGCGAAGCGAACACAACACCGAGCAGCACATGAGCGGGGCTGGGCGCAGGCTGGGGAGAAGCAGCTCTAAGGACCGGCGCAGCCTCTGGGGCTTAAAGAGCAGCCTGCCCGGAGTCCTGCCGGGCCAGCGGGGGGGGAGCTAACAGGGCCGAGGGCAGAGAACACGATGAACGAGCTGGGGCCATTCAGCGCGCGTTGGACGGGGCGCTGGCTCCCGCACAGCCGGCTCATCCTTCCTGGGCCCCGGCTTCCCATGCACTTGAGTGCAGCTGCGCCCAACGCCCTGGCTGCCGGGCAGGCTGTGGCCCCGGCTGGAAGGAGCCCACAGCGGAGCCGAGTGGCAGGAAGGGCAGCGTGCAGCCACGCTCCTTGCACAGCCCGCGGTCGCTGGCTGAACGGTGTTCTCTGGAAGCCGGGGAAAAGCGCTGGGAAAATCCCCGGGCCTTGCTGCTTGGCCAAGCGCCTGACGTGAGGGCGGGGGCGTTTCCCCAGGCAGGGCGCCACACGTGGCTCGTGTCTGGGCAAGGGGCTAATCGGAATAGTGCAGCTCTAGGTGCACGGTACCAGTCAGGGGCATCGCGCAGGGCGCCTCACCGTCACCCACGGCGCTGCCACCTGGCTCCTCGGCCGCGCCGGCCCTTCCACCAGCCACGCAGCCGCCACAGGCCTCGGTGAGCCCCTAAAACCCACCCCGGCCTGAGCAGCGGGCGGGAAAGGCGGCTCCTGTCAGGCTGCGCCGCGTGGAGGAGGCTGCCGCCCTCCTCGGCCACAGAAACAGGGAATGTTACCTGGGCGGCTTTTGTGCGCTGGGTCGCGTCTGGGCATGAGGCCCCCTCCTCCGTGTGCAGTGGGTCGCCCCTGGGCACGAGGCCCCCTCCTCCGTGTGCAGTGGGTCACACCTGGGCACGAGGCCCCCTCCTCCGTGTGCAGTGGGTCGCACCTGGGCACGAGGCCCCCTCCTCCGTGTGCAGTGGGTCGCACCTGGGCACGAGGCCCCCTCCTCCGTGTGCAGTGGGTCGCACCTGGGCACGAGGCCCCCTCCTCCGTGTGCAGTGGGTCACACCTGGGCACGAGGCCCCCTCCTCCGTGTGCAGTGGGTCGCACCTGGGCACGAGGCCCCCTCCTCCGTGTGCAGTGGGTCACACCTGGCCATGAGGCCCCCTCCTCCGTGTGCAGTGGGTCACACCTGGGCACGAGGCCCCCTCCTCCGTGTGCAGTGGGTCGCACCTGGGCACGAGGCCCCCTCCTCCGTGTGCAGTGGGTCGCACCTGGGCACGAGGCCCCCTCCTCCGTGTGCAGTGGGTCGCACCTGGGCATGAGTCCCGCCCTCCTCCGTGTGCAGTGGGTCACACCTGGCCATGAGTCCCGCCCTCCTCCGTGTGCAGTGGGTCGCACCTGGGCACAAGCCCCCGCTCCTCTGTGACTGGGGCCTGGCCATGAGGAAGTCCATCAGATAAAGAGCGTCTCGCTATTACCATTTGGATGGCTGGTTCCCTTGTTTAAGGGGCTGTGGGGATTCTGCCTTCATGCACGGCTGAAATTTTGCATTCCAGGCGGTTCCAGAAAGTTGCATCGTAAGTAGAAATGCCGGAACTCAGACCCACAACCCACCCCGCTGAGGGACCAACGCTGGGAGGCCAGGACCAATGTGGCAAGCCGATTGGGGTGTCAGTTCAGAAGGCTGCAAGTGCTGGTCCTCATTGGCTGGAGCCGGAGGACGGCCTGTGTTGTGATTTCAGGCCGGTTGGGCTACCCCGCAAGCTGGAGCGGAACCCAGGTGTGGAAGTTGCCGGCAGGGTCCCGCTGCCGTTCAAAGGGTCGCAAGCTGCTGCCTGTCAGTGCGTCTGCTATTAAAAGCAACGGGACACTGCCCCGCGAATAGCCGGCTGTGGGAGCGGGCTCAGCCCGCCGCCGTGCGGCGTTTTGCACGTTCCTTCAGCGAGCCAGATTCCTGGCAGCCTCTCAGCACATCCGCGTGCGAGGTGTAAAAACCGACAGCACATCTCGTCCCAGTTCACACGCCGGCAGCTGAGCCTCCTGGAGCCAGGCCAGCGAGAGCTGCGCTGAGGGTGGAGTCCTGCCACTGAGAGCCTTGGCGAGATCCGCCCAGGCAGCGTGGGCCCCGTACGCGAGCGCCGAGGGCTGGGATCTCCAAGCGCACAGGCCTGGGGTTCTCTGCGCTCCCACAGAGACGGGAGAGCGTGACGGGCCTGGAAAGTCGTGTGAGCGACCCCCCCAGGCCGTGTCCCCGCTGTAATGGGCAGCATGGCTCTGGGCCAGGTTAGCAAAGGCGTCTCCCCAGGCCCACGCCTGCATTCCCGTGGATCGCTCCATGCGGCGCGGCGCCTCGTCCGTGGGGCACGCCTGCGTCTCCACCAGGAGCCCAGAGGCCGGGGCGGCGGCTTGCGAGAGCGCAGTGGAGACGGAAGAGCCAGTTTGTCAATGAGCGTGTCTGAAATGGGGGGTGACGAGAGCCCGTCCCTGTATTCAGACCCCGCCCCTCGCGGTGCTCAGCGCGGGCGAGCCTCGGAAGTATCACAAGACTCACAATTTGCTGGTCACTATTCTCCTAATACAAGGGCAGGCAATAATTTTAGATGGGGGGGGCAACTTCAGAAATGTTTGAAGTGGCCCTAGGCCCCCCCAGAAGGGGTGGGGCCTTGGGCGGAAAGGGGCGGGGCCAGGACACAGATCGATTGGCCTGGGGGAGGGGGAGTGCATGAGTGCAGCATCAGGGGAACCCCGAATGCCTTGTCACAGCAGGTCTCATCCTACACAAAGGGAGGGTGTGGCTGCCCGAATTCACTTGCAAGCAATAAGAATAGTCCTCAAGCAGGAAGGGAAAACAAAGGACGCTCAGCGCAGTAACACCCAATCCAACTGCCTAGCCAGGGACTTCCTCCCACGCTGCCTCGGCCTCCTTTCCAAGAGGGGCGCTGGAACGTACGAGGGGCACAGCGCCGATGGCTCCTCTCTTCCTTAGCGCTCACCCCCTGCGCCGGGGAAGGCGACGGAACAGCCCCTGGGCCCGAGGTCCTGGCGGGAGTTGGCCAGAGAGCTTGGCAGCCTGTGGCGGGAGAGTTTGCTTGGCAGCTCAGTTTCGCAAGTCGCTAATAGAAAGACTTTTCTCTATTTTTCTTGGAACCGTTTCTGCTGTTTCTGCCTCGTGACTTCTGCTGGCTTTGACCGTATCGCTTTGCAGCTCAACAACTGGCTTATTGTTTCACCCCATACAGGGGTCTGAGGCACAGCACCGGGGCTCTTCATGCCTCACGCTCAGGTCGTGTCTCAGTTCTATTTGTGGACCACCTGCTGGATGGGCAGGACTCGCATTAGGGGTCAGTGCGGGGGTGGGGGGCGCATTCGGGTCTCCCTGCAGCGTGACCCAGGCTGGCGAGAGCCCTGGTGCGACTGGCAGACCAGAGTTACACAAACCTGCGGGAGCGGCCCACATGCTGGCGGCTGGTGGTGAGCAGTCCAGGTTGGACTCTCCCGGGCACCTTGGGAAACTTCCTAGCCGGCTGGTGGCAGGAAGGGGGCTGGGTGCTCGGAGGGGAGGTGGCGCTCGGATGCCAGATGTGCTGGGAAATCTGGGAACGCTCGAGAGCAGCGACACTCTGGGCCGTCCCCAGCAGCAGCCGTTTGCCAACGCCCAGTCCCGGGGGCGGCGTGGTCAGGTGCAGGGAGACGCCCAAGCCTGACATGCCCCGCCCCACCCCTCCTGGCTTTCCCTTTTGTTCAGAATCTCATGGAGTCGGGGGCCTTGGTGCGTCCCTTTGGGAGTGACACGAGAAGGCCGGAAGCAGCAAATACCCACCCTGGCAGATTAGAAACGTGACTGAACGTCTGCCGGGAGGCTCGCGACACGGACGTCACGAGGGCACTGGGCGGCCGTTGGACAAAGACATGCCAAGCGTTCCACAGGGGAGGGGACGCCAGACACACACCGGCACGGCGGCGAGGTGGCAGGACTACGTGGGCGGGCGGGGGGGCAGTCGTCAAAAGTGCTGCAAAAAGGGTGCAGATCAGTTGGCGGCATGTCGAGCCCAGGAGCGAGTTGTCAAGACGCCGGTGGGCCCTGGGCGCCGCGCTCAGGGACCGAGGGGGACAACCTGGAGAGTCCAGAGGAGAGCCGCACACTGGCAAGACTGAGGCGTGAGGCCAGACGACGGAGCAGGGACGTGAGAGCGACCTCAGCCATGGGCGGGGCTGGCACAGAGAGGACAGCGACCGGCCATTGCCCATGCTCATCCTAGCAGGCTAAGCTTACATTCTTAAAAGCACGTGGGAGCGGCCGGACGGGGTCAGACCAACGGTCCATCCACCCAGGGTCCTGTCGGCCCGAGGGGCCAGTGCCAGGTGCCCCAGAGGGAGTGCACAGAACAGGGAACTGTCAAGTGATCCCTCCCAGCCTCTGACGCACGGAGACCAGGGACACCTCCCTGGCCACGAGCCATCAAGGGACCTGGCCTCCCTGAAAACAGATTTCTCTAGCCAGAAACGGGGCTTTCACCCCCCCACACACACTGACAAAACCAAATCACTTGGGGTTTTATCAAAATTGTCCATAGAACGGTTCCATTTTTCAGCAAAACATCAAGAAAACGATTGTAACCCAAGTATGAGGCTCCACTGCCATGGTGCCTTACGGGGCTGTAGTGTGAGCTCCTCGGCATGCTGGCTGGAGATGAATCATGTCTACTCATATTTGGGAGAGCATTGCATCATGGGACATGTAGTCTGGCAAGGGAGCCTGGCCCTCGAAGGAGAACAGGAACAGGGGGAAATGAAACTAGGCGCTCCAAGTCACCGTGTTTCGCTTTTGGTTTGCTTTTCTTTCAAAATCTATTTTTTTTCCTGCAAAATCCGACACTTTCTGGCAACCCCCCATTTTCTAACAGAACCCAGCTGGGAAACGTGCAGCCAGCCCCTTGGTTTTCTTAGTGAATCTAGCCCTGTGGAGCCCACTGGAGCCCGGCTCTGGGACCGCGGTGGTTTTGTTTGTCGGGAACTCTGGGCTTTACCAGCCACTAGGTTCATGGACTCAGCAAGATGAGGTGGGAAGGGACCCCAAAAAGTCAAGTCCAGTCCCCTGCAGCGAGGCAGGGCCAAGGAGCTCTAAACCAGCCCTGGTCTCAAACACGCCCTGCCCCGGGCGGGGATCCTGCAGCCTGCCGGGGAAGGTGATGCCAGAGGTTGGGGATGCTGGTCGCAGGAACGTTCCCGAATAGCCAACCTAACCCTCCCTTGCTGCAGATTCTTTCTTGCCTTCCCTTCTGTAGCATCTATTCTCGGAGCTCTGGAGCGGCAGCTCAGCACCGACGCCCACGCTGCTCGACGTCTTTCCCAGTTGATTTCAAAGGCAATTTTTAGAAGATTTTACTTCTGAAAAACAAAGCGCGGAGAGAGCCAACATTTCCCACTCTGAGCAGCTGGGAAATCGGCAATTCACAAGAAAGGAGCAGGTAACATCCAGGCCAGAAACCAACGCAGCCAACGAGCATCGAATCCCACAAGAGAACGAGCCAAGAGAAGCCGGGCAAGAGTTAGCCGTGCTATGACCGGGGAGCGCTCGCACCCCAGAGGGGGATGCAGCAAAGAGCTGCCCTGCGTGCGGAAGAGAAGCCGTGAAACGAACCCTGGCTCTGAAGGAGCAAGGGAAAGGCGGCAGGTGAATCGAATACACCCACAGAACTGACCCAGCCGCTGGATTCGTTCCACGGTTTAACAGCACGGGAGGAAGCGACAAACCCTCTCCCATCGGGTGCTGCTCCACCGCCAATGTCACGTTGAAATCACCCACAATTTCTCCCTCCTGACAGTGTCATTGGGTCTGGGGATCCGCCTGCCAAGGGCCCCCTCTCGAGCGCCTGTTGGCTGAGGACACGTGCCCACAAGCACCCACTGTGGTGACTGGCTCCGGGGGCCCGGCTGCCCTTTCTTCTCTGTTGCCAGCCGCCCGAGCAGCTACTGGGGTTGGGGAGGGGGACCCAGCTTGTCCGCTCCTCTGGGTCTCAGCCCAGGGACCCTGTGACTAGCAGCTGCCTGCTACAGTCCTTACTGCCCACTACTCCTCAGTCCCTGGGCCACGTCCCAAGGAGCCGCTCCAGCCTTGCCCTGGCTCAGGGCTTTGTCTCACAGTCCTCAAGCCCCTGGCCAGGGCTCTGCAATTCGCCCTAGTCCCCATGGCCCGGCCTGGGCTGCAGCCAGGACTGCGCTGTCCAAGGTACCGCTGCCTTCCCAGCCAGTCCCTGGGCCTGCCTGCCTTGAGCTGCAGCAGGGAACTGCCTGGCCCCGGCCCAGCAGCGGCTTTATACCAGCTTGCTAGGCCCTGATTGGCTGCAGCAGAGGCAGCCACTCTAGCTTGCCTGGAGGACTTCTCCGCTGCTCTTTTCCCTGGGATGGGGTGGGGCAAGGCGTGACACAGTGGGGGGGGGGGGGGTCCGCTCTGTAACCCGGTGCCCCCACCTGGCTGCGCTGCGCGATTCCCACCAACTCACCCACCTGTGGAGTGGCCCAGACACCCAGTCCCAGCCTGAGCAGGGAACAAGGCTCTTCCCAGGGGGAGACGGCACCTGGCTGGGGGCAGGGCCTGGGCAGAGGCAGCGCGTGGGGGAAGCAGACTGACCAGAGTAGGGGGATTGAGGGGCCTGTCACCCCTTCCCCCAAGGGGACCAGGGCTGTCGGCCTGTCCGCACAGGCCTGCATCGGCCCCATGCGGCGCAGTGTCTCGGAGCAGCAATAACCCCTCTCGATTCTACTGCCCGGCGGAGTCGCATCTTGCTGCAGACGGGGGTGCAGGGTTGGGGGCTCCCCGATGCGTCGTCCCACAAGGCCACAAGCCTGCAGCAGGGGGCTTCGGCCCTGGCCCTCCCTGTCACCCCCCCCCGGCTGTGTCTACATATGAGAGGGGGGTGGGTGTGATTCTCCTGCTTGAGCGCCCACAGTTGCGCCAGCGCGCACCGAGCTAGCCTGCATGGAAACGGGAGGGCAGCCAACACGGCCGAGGAGCATTGCTGAGCTGTGCCACACACCGGCCTGCCCACAGCGCTGCTCGATCTCGGCTCTCCCCGCCCCGGCCGCTCCAGCCCGCTCGCTGGGGTATAAGTCCCATCCCTCGCTCCCCGCTCAGCCTTCACCGAGGAAACCCCGCCTCCCGCGGTGACAGAGTGCACGGCCATAGCTGGTTGCCGGGCTGGTATTGTGTATTAGCGGGCGCCAGACGGGCAGGGGCAAGAGTTCCACTCCCCTAAAGCATTCTGGGATTTCAGACTCTGACCTCATTTGCATTCAGAACAAACCCAGTTTCAAAATCCTCCACGGAGGCAAACTGTGGGGGGAAGTCAGGAATTCGGAGGGTTCATTTTGACTCTTCTGAGTAGCGTGTTACACTGCACAGCGCACACTGCAAAACAGAGACAAGGCACAACCCCCGGAAGCTGCTTCAGAACAGCAGCTCGGGCCAGGTCGTTGCCAAGCCATGTCGCCGCTGGCGGAACGGGCCGTGCTCTCGCACAAGCTGGCCTGGCTCGGGCCCTAGCGCAGACGGTCCCACTGACGAGTCTCTGACCTGTTGCAGGGCGAGGCGCTGGCCCCCACCACACACAGCTTTGGAATCTCAGACCCAGCGCCTCCCTTTTGCCAACTTGCGCCCGCCGCGGGGTTGGGCGCCCGCCGTGGCCGTGGCTGGTTGCAGCTCCCACCGATGGAAACCCGTCCCAGGGGCTGTGGCACTGAGCGACCCTTTCAGGGACTCGCAGGCGTTCACAACGGCAGACGGCCAGATGCCGGGGTCTCTGCGGCAGCTCCCTTGTGCTGGGGGTGGGGCGGTTCCATTTTAGCTCAGAGGCAGCCGTGTGAACACGACCCCAGTGCCCGCTCCCTGCCGCTGGCAAAAGCTCTTCTCAAGCAGGAGGCGCCGGGCAGCCTGCGAGACCTGGTTCCCGGCTCCCGGCCGCCTCGGCCTTCCAAAGGCTCCGTGGCCATGTGGTGAACTGTCCAAAGGCAGGGCCACGGCTGCGCGGTTTGGACTGTGAAAGGCCCGGGCACTACTGGACTGGGCGCGTCGGGGGAGGGGCCGGCGTTTTAGTCTGTGCCGGGATCGGGGACTGGGGCCCCCGGCGTCATGTCACTAAATTACCAGCGCGATGCCCACGGCCGGTCCCGCCACGGGGCCCACTGAGCTCAGCGGAAGCTGCCGAGGCGCCGCGTTTCCAAAGCCCCATTGGCTCCATCCGAGACCTAAGCCCGTCAGCCGCCTGGTTTCACAGGGCTCAGCCGCAGCGCAGAGCTGGGCCGGGACGCCCCGCGACGGAAACGCAGAGGAGAGCCCGTAGCAACGGCCATGACGATGGCGTTTTAGCTCTGTGAGCCGGGCCAGGGGCCGGAACAGCCACCGCGCCCGGCTTTCCTGGGGAACCGGCTGGGGAGGGGAAGTCGGGCACTTCCCAGCCTCAGCCAGCAGACGGTCGACTTCCAGCCGCTGCCGCCTGCTGCGGGGCTCTCGGGAGCACGTTTCCCAGAGCTCCTGAGTCAGCTAATTCCACCGCTCAGTTCATTTGGGCCTGAGGCAGCGGCGAACGGTTAGTCCATTAGCCAGTATCACTGCAGCCTTCCCGAGGAGACAGGCTGTTTGTAACCCAAACGGCCCTTCGCCGCATTCAGCCGCCTTGTCTCCCAGAGGTGCCGGGTATGATGTAGTGGGGGTACCTTGCTGGGGCTGTGGGCGACCTCTGCTGTCTGTAGCACGACCCAGCAGGGCAGGGGGTGGGTCATTATGCAAAGGGGGCTCCAAACCTGTCTGACCAGCTACCCCCCAGGGAGAGAAACAAAGGAAGAGGGAATGCTGCCCTGGCTGGGGGCAGGGCTGGAAGAGAGGGCGTTAGTCTCTGTCTGGTATCATGGAGGAAGCAGCCTAAGCAACAGGCTGGGATTTAGGGGCCCAGTCTCCCCCCTCTCAAGGGGGCCTGAGGCATCCTAGCCCAGCTCTGTGACCAGACTACATCTGTGCTGTGCTGTATCCTGGAGAGGTAATAAACTTCCTCTATTCCACTGGCTGGTGCAGTCTGTTTGTGCCATTTCGGGGTGCAGGAGACGGGGGACCCCCAACGCGCCATCACACTTGGCTAGGCAGTTGGCGCATTGGGCAGAGGGGCCAGCTCTGGACCTGGGGGGCAGGGCACTGCCGGGGGGCAGGACTCCAGGCCTTGCTCCAAGGTGGGTGGAGCAGGGCTTTGAAAACAGGCCCCCACGCTCCAGCAGCCTGCCTGGCCTGGGGCCCCAGGGTGCCACGGAGGGAGGGCTCTCGCCCTCTGGCCTTTCCTGGGGAAACTCTGACCTGCTTAGGTGGCCACTTGCAGGGTGGGACTCCCCTGGGTGCCTGCAGATGTGGGGCACACAGGGGGATGGGTGGGACAGCCCACGCCAGGCACTCCTGGCTCCAGGCCTTGTGGGCGCTTCCGACTGTCCCCTTCCCGGGGTACGCCTCGGCGGTTCTGACTGTCCCCTTCCCGGGGTACGCCTCGGCGGTTCCGACTGACCCCTTCCCGGGGTACGCCTCGGCGGTTCCGACTGACCCCTTCCCGGGGTACGCCTCGGCGGTTCCGACTGTCCCCTTCCCGGGGTACGCCTCGGCGGTTCCGACTGTCCCCTTCCCGGGGTACGCCTCGGCGGTTCCGACTGACCCCTTCCCGGGGTACGCCTCGGCGGTTCTGACTGACCCCTTCCCGGGGTACGCCTCGGCGGTTCCGACTGTCCCCTTCCCATATCAACGTGTCCCACATGAATTCCGCCTGCCAGCCTGCCGTTCCGTCACACAGCTCCACAAGAGCCCTATGAAGTCCCTCGTCCACCGCATGGAAATCAGGCATTTCTGTAACCCCCTGGCCCTCTATCACAAGGCAGTGCGCTGACAGCGGAGGCTCTGCATGGAGTGGAACAGGCGGGAGGCTCCGTTAGCACTTCCTGGAGCAGCAGCGTTACAGTGACCCAGCAACAATAAATGAGGGCCCTGGCCAGAGCGCTGGGTCCCAAAGGCACCAGCACGGGACAGCTCTCTCAGCGGCAGGAAACCCTTTCACAGGGGTTGTCTCCAGGCCACTGCCAGCGTGGGCTGCAGGGTGCCAAGCCGCCGCGTTGCGTCACCAGCGAGGGACGCCCACTCCCAGCGTTCTCCTGCAAACCCCGGAGGCAGGCCTGGAGTAACCAGTGCCCCTCCCACAGGGAGAAACTTGCTGGGATCTCTGCCCACAATCGGTCTCCACCCTCTGCCGGCCGCAGAAGTAAAGCTCCAGGGCTCGCGACATTGGAAATAAAACAGCGTCCTGCCTAGTCCCTCCTTCGGTGGCAGGGGAGGGGTTAAAGGCCAGGGCTCCGAACAGCTCAGAGGTTTAGGTTCACGCCTGTAGGTGGATTTCCGACAAACAGGGCGAGTGGAGGACCACGCGGGGACACTGAACCATACAACCAAACAGTATCCAAAAGGAACAGCCATTCGTTAGGCAAGCAGCAAACCGTACGCACAAGTGCTACCATGACACCTTTGGCCTTGGAGTGTCAGCGTATCGTGAGTGGCCCGGCCGTCTCGGCCCAGGTCACACTCCCCTGCTTACAGGTCAGCAGCTTACAAATGAGCATTAAACTGCCCTTCCCCAGTGTGACACTACAGCCACCTTCTTGCTGGCCCTTTACATCGCACGTTATTTTAAATTAACATCCGCGCCCACGTCCTCCCATGGTCTCAGACAGCGTTCTACTGACAATCGCCAGTCTCAAAACCACTAACGACAAACCTTGCTCGAGCCAGCTATACCCAGCACAAACCGTCCCGGGTTACGTGCTTGCCGGCTCTTCCTTTCCCACAAACTGCCATCTCCAACCCATCTCTGACTTTTGTCACACGAGCAACTTCAGTTTCCCATATTCCTCCACGTGCTCAGAGCCGAACTCTGGCTGCATTTGTACCTTAAAACCATCCTCTAGGGGACATGACACGGGAACCTGCATTTTCAGGTTCCGTTGATCTTATGGGCCTCGGACGTACCTGGGTACATACATACAACACCGCTACACTTCAGGGCTGGGAGGTTCTGCAGTCAGCCTGGAACGCGAGTGATTGCAGGACTGCGAGGCAAAGCTCCAACCGGCATATGCTCCCATGTTCTTCTATGTTTGCCTGGCACTGGCAGCACGCTGCTTTAGAACCACTGATGGGTCCAGCGGTTACATTACCCAATGTGCCGTGGGGGGGGCTGTCTGCTCTAACCCGGGGTCCCCCTGCATTGTGATGTGATTTCCACTGACCCACCCACCTGTGGATTGGCCCAGACACCTAGTCCCAGCCTGAGCAGGGAACAAGGCTCTTCCCAGGGGGAGAGAGAAAGGGAGGGAGGCGGAGACGGCACCTGGCTGGGGGGCAGGGCCTGGGAGCTGGGCAGTCGGGTCTGGAAAAACATGGAGAGAAGAGACTAAGCTGAGTACTGGGGTGTGAGGGGTCGGTGGACCCCTCCCCCAAGGGGTCTGAGGCTGCCTGGCCCTGACCCCTGTAACCACATCACGTCTGTGCTGGGCTGTATCCTGGAGAAGCAAAACTCTCTCTATTCTACTGGCTGGCGGAGTCTCATTTTGCTGCTACGGGGGTGCAGGATTGGGGGGTCCCCGACGTGCTATCACACTCTCAGTCTGAGAGACTCGTCAGGCATGTCTGGCTTTACGAAGACACGCTGGCCGGAGCCGGAGCGGGGTCAGGGATACTGGCCAGACTGTGAAGTGGAGCTGGAAACGATTTCGGAGGCGAACGAGGACGAACAGTCAAAGGAGGAAGTTGTCTGAGTGCAAGGAATTCCCAGAACAATTCCGTCTCGGTGGGAACCCAAATGGAATTTTCAGCTCGCCCGTCTGCCCGCCTGGCACACGCTTGTCAATTTCCCAGGCCAGAAAATGAAATGGACAGAGCCTCCCATCTTGCTTCCTTGGGCAGGCAGAGCGCGAATCTGACCGGAGCCTCCCGGGTGGGCTCCGAGAACTCCCATTTAGTGTTTCCTGGGGCCACGGACGCTTTTCAGCAAAACTGAAATTTTCCCCAAATGGCATTTTTCAATAGAAATTGCCGACTCACGACTAAGGAGCAACACGAGACCAGAGCACGGGACTCAGAGCTCCGGGCTCTGCTAGCATCGGGACGGCTAAACACGCAGGTAGACCAGAGCACGGGACTCAGAGCTCCGGGCTCTGCTAGCGTCGGGACGGCTAAACACGCAGGTAGACCAGAGCACGGGACTCAGAGCTCCGGGCTCTGCTAGCGTCGGGACGGCTAAACACGCAGGTAGAGCAGAGCACGGGACTCAGAGCTCCGGGCTCTGCTAGCGTCGGGACGGCTAAACACGCAGGTAGACCAGAGCACGGGACTCAGAGCTCCGGGCTCTGCTAGCGTCGGGACGGCTAAACACGCAGGTAGAGCAGAGCACGGGACTCAGAGCTCCGGGCTCTGCTAGCGTCGGGACGGCTAAACACGCAGGTAGAGCAGAGCACGGGACTCAGAGCTCCGGGCTCTGCTAGCATCGGGACGGCTAAACACGCAGGTAGACCAGAGCACGGGACTCAGAGCTCCGGGCTCTGCTAGCGTCGGGACGGCTAAACACGCAGGTAGACCAGAGCACGGGACTCAGAGCTCCGGGCTCTGCTAGCATCGGGACGGTTAAACACGCAGGTAGACCAGAGCACGGGACTCAGAGCTCTGGGCTCTGCTAGCATCGGGACAGCTAACCACGCAGGTAGACGCCGCCGTCTGTGCACACCCTGTGACGCACTCACCAGAGACCCACACGCCCCAGAGCTCCTAGCTCCCCGTGGCCTGGGGGTGGGACCCAGCGGCCCCTCCCCACCCCAGGCGGCCGCGCTGTGAGCGAGCAGGCGAGATTCTGACCTTACCTCGTGGGACAAGTAAAAGGCAGCGATGCCCAGGGGCCAAAAGCAGCAGAGCATGGAGAAGACGCTGAGGCCGAGATGGTCGCGGGGGGGCATCATGAGGAAATCGTCTTCGCTCTCGGTGTCGCTCGAGTAGTCGCTCTGCAGGAGAAAGCAGAGGCCGGTCAGCGCGGCCGTGGCGCAGCCTGCGAGGATCCGCTCCGGAACCTCCCCAGCCTGGCCGCTGGCCGGTGCTGGCTCTGGGCACGGGTTGTGCACCCACGCGCTGGCCCAGTGTCCAAACCCGCCTCCGCCATGAGAGGCCTCAGGATCCCCTTAACTGGGGCCACTGGGGTGCAGTGTCAGTTCCTTGCGGGTCGCTATGCGTGGGCTGCGGGGGACCCCCCGGCGGCTGTCTGCAGCACGGCCCAGCGGGGGGGGGGGGCCCTACCGCCCCAGGGCAGTGGCTAAAACCAGTTCCACAAGCTCAGGGAAGAGGCTGAGCACAGGAAGCGTGTGCCAGGGGAAGGGGCACTTTTTTGGGCTGGAATCGTGGAGGAACCAGTCTAAGGAGGGGCTGGAATCCAGGGGCCCAGGGACCCATCTCAAGGGGGCTGAGGTATCCTGGCCCAGACTCCGGTAACCACACACGCCTGTGCTGTGCTGTATCCTGGAGAAGCAATAACCCCCCGTTCTACCAGCTGGTGGAGTCTGTTCTTGCTGCTCTGGGGGTGCAGGAACGGGGGAACCCCAACTGCGTCATCACAGCCACAAAGCAAGCCAGCCCGGGACCTCGGAGCAGGCTGGGGGCCTGGCTTTGCCAAACTCCATCCCATGCCCCCCTTGACGGCACTGGGCAGGGCGCCCCCAGCACCGGCCTGTGACTCAGCAGAGCTCGATCTCAGCTCCCCCCCATGTGGATGAGAAGCTGGAGAGGAGTCAACAGGGCACCCTGGTAGCCAAGAGGGCTAATGGCATGTTAGGAGGCATTAAGAGGAGCACTGCCAGCAGATCCAGAGATGTCATTATTCCCCTTTATTCGGCTTTGGTGAGGCCACATCTGGAGTATTGTGTCCAGTTCTGGGCCCCCCACTACAGGAAGGATGTGGGTGCATTGGAGAGGGTCCATGGAGGGCGACCAAAATGCTGAGGGGGCTGGAGCACACGACCTACAAGGGGAGGCTGAGGGACTTGGGTCTGTTTAGTCTGCAGAAGAGAAGAGTGAGGGGGGATTTGAGAGCAGCCTGCAACTCACTGCAGGGGGGTTCCAAAGAGGCTGGCGAGAGGCTGTTCTCAGTGGGGCAGGTGGCAGAACAAGGAGCAATGGGCTCAAGTTGCAGGGGGGGAGGTCTAGGTTGGAGATTAGGAAAAACTCTTTCCCTAGGCGGGTGGGAAGCGCTGGGCTGGGTTCCCTGGGGAGGGGTGGAGTCTCCATCCCTACTCCCTAGGGGTTAACGACTCTCGGTTTGACAGGGCCCAGGCTGGGCTGATTGAGTCGGGTTGGTCCTGCTTTGGGCAGGGGCTGGACGACTCCTGAGCTCCCTGCCCGCCTGGGGCTGTGATTTGAGGACGACTAACTACCCTTCCCAGTGCTCGTTACAGACGCCAGACGGCTAAACAGAGACAAGGCGGGGGAGGGGGATGAGCGATTTGAACGGGCCCGTGGGAAATTAGAGAGGAAACAAAAACCAGGCGGCAGTAAAACAGGGATTCCACGCAGGCCCGTTCTGACGGGGCCGGGGCCTTCTCAGGGCAGGATGCAGAGGTAAAACGTCCAGACGTGATTAAAACTGCTGCTGGCCCCCACGGGGAAAGGCAATTCCCCATCTAGTCCGACCTGGAGCGCAGGATCCGACCCAGAGCTGGATACAGCAGGGCCACTGGCTAACGGCAGCCAGGAGAGAACAGACCGAACACGCGGGGGTGGGTACCAAAAAACGTAACAGCATTTCACTTCCAAAAAGGGAAGGACGCCAACGGGGAGCCAGTGAAATGGGAATGGAACGGAACCGCCACAAAGCTGAACTGCCGCAGATTGTGGGAGAACTATTTTTAAGGAGCGTAATAGAGGCTCACATGAAAAGCCCAGGACATTACAAACAGTGAGACCCCCCCCCCCCCCGGCCAAACCAAGCAAACGGGGGAGTGAGGGGCAAAAAGAGATTCTGTACAAAATGCAAATCAAACCCTGCTGAGGAAAACAGAAAGGAGCATCAGCTGTGGCCTAGGGGTGGCCAGCCAGTTAGAGACGAAGAGCCAGAGTGCAGAGCCATGTATTCGATATTTATCTGCATCTAACTGTCTATAGAAAGATCGATAGATCGAGCACACCATGGAGTGATAAAAATAACGTTACAGGACATTTCAGACAAAAACCAATAAAAAAGTCTCCAGTCACTTAAACAATTCACGGCCAGTCCATCGATCCTCAGAGAACTTGACAAGGAACAAACATCAAATTAAAAAAAAAATCCTTTAAAAATACAGTAACATTCTCACACTAAAAAAAAAAAAAAAAAAAATCATCCCCACCCTGTATTTTAAATGGAACCCGACGGCCCTATGAGGTCCTGTGAGGTTTTTTTTAATTAAAACTGAACTGAGAAGTAAGTTAGCACAATTTGAAGTGCCTGCGCCAGACTGCAGATATGAGCGGTTCAAAAACAATACGGGAGAGACCCAGATCTCAGAATAATGGCTTCAGCCTGGCCAGCAATCGCCTTTACATTTTCTTTAAAGAAACACAGTGTAAACCACGTACATGCTGATTCTTCTTTGTCCTGGAAGTGAAACAGGACATCTGTGCTGGCTGCCTTATTCAGCATCCACGAAGACTGAGTTTAAGGTGCACCCCCTCCCCCAGAGCCAGGCACCCCCAGGTCCCCCCCTTGCTCTAACCCTATCCCCTGCCCTCCCGCAGAGCCAGGCACCTCCCCAGTTTAATTGGGCCACAGAACCCCTTTCATCTTAAAAGAATTGCGAGGAACCTTTAGGCTTGCCAGGGTAATTTGTCAAGCAAAACAAAAAACAAAACCCCAGAATTGGTCAAGTTAAAAAAAACACAAAGCCAAACTCAAAATAGACAAGTATCAGAGGGGTAGCCGTGTTAGTCTGAATCTGCAAAAGCGGCGAGGAGTCCTGTGGCTCCTGATAGACTAACTGAAGTGTAGGAGCATAAGCTTTCGTGGGCAATGACCCACTTTGTCAGATGCATGTAGTGGAAATTTCCAGAGGCAGGTATAAATATGCAGGCCAGGATCAGGCTGGAGATGATGAGGTGGATCCAATCAAGGAGGATGAGGCCCACTTCTAGCAGCTGATCTGGAGGTGTGAATTCCAAGAGAGCAGAAGCTGCTTTTGTAGTTAGCGAGCCATTCACAGTCTTTGTTTAATCCAGAGCTGATTGTGTCAAAACTCAACTCTGGATTAAACAAAGACTGTGAATGGCTCGCTAACTACAAAAGCAGCTTCTCCTCTCTTGGAATTCACACCTCCAGATCAGCTGCTAGAAGTGGGCCTCATCCTCCTTGATTGGATCCACCTCGTTATCTCCAGCCTGATCCTGGCCTGCATATTTATTCCTGCCTCTGGAAATTTCCACTACATGCATCTGACGAAGTGGGTCTTTGCCCACGAAAGCTTATGCTCCTACACTTCAGTTAGTCTATAAGGTGCCACAGGACTCCTCGTCGCTTTTTCAAAATAGACAGTGTCTCTTTAAGAGGGGGCGGGGCAGTTCCGTGTTCTCATGGAACCCCTACTTTCGCTTCGCAGAACCCCGGGTTCCCGCGGAGCACCAGCTGGGAACCGCTGCTCTACCCGAATGCCTGGGTCCCGGAGCCGCTGCCACCCCACACGCTGGGTGCCTTGCGCAGAGCGGCCGGCCGTGGGCAGTGCGGGCACACGGCTCAGACGCAGAAGGAGCCGCATTTTTTAAATCAAAGAGCTGCGGGGTGGCCACCCCTGCTCTGGCCAATCAGGTGTCAATGCAGAATTCGGCAGGCCAAAACCGACAGAGCAATGAACAGAAGACACCAAAGCTAACAGCGAAGAGCAGTAAGTGAGGCGCATTGGAAGCAGGAAGCTGGCGCCCAGGCAGCGAGCCCCGGGCCCGTTGGGATGCCGACGGAGCACTCCAGAAACTCTCGGCCACCAGGGAGACGCGAGTGGGCGTCACGGCTGGGGACGTGGATTCCCTGGCCCGGCCCCTTCTTCCCAGGTAACAAAGCTGAGGGCGAGGGCTCTGGAACCGTTTGCTGATGAAGCAGCGATTAGTCCCCAGACCAGCCGCTCTTCGCCCCAGTCTGGGAGAACGCCTCGCGGGGGGCACCGGGGAGCCAGCTGGCAGAACGTGCGCGGTCTAGGGGGCCTGGGCGTTCAGAAAGCCCGAGCTCTCTGAGCGGAGCGGGACGGCCTCTCCAGGACACACGAGTGGTCGGAAGGCCGGGAGCGAGTGGTAGGATAAGTGGCCAGTTCTCGCAGCGGAGAGGGGTACCTAGCGGGGGCCACAGGCTCTGCAAACTGAGCTGCACAAAGCCGAGCACAGGGAGGGCGGCCGACAGGACAGATGACTCAGGGCAGTTAAGTCCAAAGCACACTGCAGTTACCAAGGGACCTGGGTAAACCGGGGCACTGGCCCACAAGCCAGCAGAGGGTCCGTTCGGCGTGTAGCTAACCCGGGTTACGCACTGGCTGTACATTCAAGCCAGTAAAACCTTCCCCTGCAGACAGGGCCCTGGCCACAGGTTGGCCTGCCAGGAAAAGATCTGCCACGGGGTGAGCCCTGGAAAGAAGCCACAACGCAGATGCCTCCCCTCCAGCTTGGAGCCTGGAACGGCACCATGCCATGCAGCGCTGCTCCTCCCACGACGCAGGGCGCTGCTCCTCCCACGACGCAGCCCTGAGCCCTGCACGCTAGCAAGCTGGACCCGCTGCTCCGAGTCTCTCCCACCAGGGAGGGAAAGAGACTCGGCTCGCTGCTCCCACTTCCCTTGGCTGCCGCCCAGCCGCAACCCAGCCACGAAAATGGCTACCCACCCAGCCACAGCCCGGCCACGAAACCGGCTCCCCGCCCAGCCACAGCCCGGCCACGAAACCGGCTCCCCGCCCAGCCACAGCCCGGCCACGAAACCGGCTCCCCGCCCAGCCACAGCCCGGCCGCGAAACTGGCTCCCCGCCCAGCCACAGCCCAGCCACGAAACCGGCTCCCCGCCCAGCCACAGCCCAGCCACGAAACCGGCTCCCCGCCCAGCCACAGCCCAGCCACGAAACCGGCTCCCCGCCCAGCCACAGCCCAGCCATGAAACCGGCTCCCCGCCCAGCCACAGCCCAGACACGAAACCAGCTCCCCGCCCAGCCACAGCCCGGCCACAAAACCGGCTCCCTGCCCAGCCACGAAACCGGCTCCCCGCCCAGCCACAGCCCGGCCACGAAACCAGCTCCCCGCCCAGCCACAGCCTGGACCAAGCCGGCTCCCCGCCCAGCCACAGCCCAGCCACAAAACCGGCTCCCCGCCCAGCCACAGCCCGGCCACAAAACCGGCTCCCCACCCAACCGCAGCCTAGCCACAAAACCGGCTCCCCGCCCAGGGGCACCCAGACCAAACCCGGCTCCCCGCCCAACCACAGCCCGGTCACAAAACCAGCTCCCCGCCTAGCCACAGCCCGGACCGAGCCAGCTCCCTGCCCAGCCACAGCCTGGCCACGAAACCGACTCTCTGCCCAGGGGCACCCAGACCAAACCCGGCTCCCCGCCCAACCACAGCCCGGTCACAAAACCAGCTCCCCGCCCAGCCACAGCCCGGACCGAGCCGGCTCCCTGCCCAGCCACAGCCCGGCCACGAAACCGACTCTCTGCCCAGGGGCACTCGGACCAAACCCGGCTCCCCACCCAGCCACAGTCTGGCCACGAAACCGGCTCCTCGTCCAGGGGCGAGTGCAGGAGATGACTCTCCCGGTGCGTGGGAGGGGCTCCAGCTGCCTCAAGCCAAAGCTCTCGACCTACACACAGCTCTGCCCACGTGAAGCCACTAGCCACCCAGCGCAGCTCTGGCCCCGCCTTGGCGACTGCTGCTCGAAATGCCTTCCCCCTTCCCACGGGGGGAGCCATGCAGCGGAGGCCAGCGCGCTGATGCCGGGGGGCAGGCGTGGGCCACATGTTCCCATCCCAGGGGGCTGCAGGGAGACCCGCCAGGGTCCCTGGTCCCCATCACACTGGGGCGGGGGTTGGTGCAGGCTGGGGTGAGCCACAGGGCAGAGGCTCCGGCTGTGGAGACGGAGCTGGCGGGGGCTGGACCTCAGGGCTCTGCGTTGGAGGCCTGGGGCTGCCACAGACCCGGCTCTCGGGCTCCGACCCTCACAGCCCCGAAGGCGGCCGAGGTCCATTGAACTCACTGGAACTCGTTCAGGTTCCTCCGAGACCCTGGGCCCCACCTGCTCCCTGCCCCCATTGCGTGACCCTCTGCAGGCTCCCGGGGCTGTGGTGATGGAGCCGGCGGGGCGCAGCCGCTGGAGCAAGGGGCAGGCAGGCAGGCCGGGCGCGGTGGGGGCAGGCTTGGTCACGCGCGCTGACAGCGCTGGCTTGACACGAGAGGTCCAGCGCCCGCCGGCTGCTGCCAAGGCCGTGTCCTGCCGCTCAGCGGGCAGCGAGCCAGCAGCCTGTGAGCGGGGAGCCGCCGCAGCCTGGCTCAGACCCACCCTCCCGTCTCACGTGCCAGCCCGCAGCCGGGCTCCAGGCGGGTCGAGCGCTTAGCCCAGCCCCTGCCCCCACACGGAGCCAACGGAGCCCTGCAGTGCAGAGACGCTGGGCCCAGCACAAGAGCCCTGCCCGCCGGCTGGGGCCGGGGGACCACTGCTGTGTGTCTGCGGCATTAGGGAAGATCGGGGCCCACGCCACACATGCCGCATCTGTGCTGGGCTGTATCCGGGAGAAGCAATAAACTCCCTCTGTTCTCCTGGCTGGCGGAGTCTGGCCGTGCCATTACGGGGGTGCAGGAGGCAGGGAACCCCGACATGCCCCCACGCTGGCGAATTCCCCTTTCCCGGGCCCCTCAATGCCGAAACGGCGAAGGAAAAGCCGTTCCGGCGGCTGCTGAGTGCCAAAGGGCAACGACAGCCAAGACATGTGGGCCTCGACTAAAAGGGAAGGGAGCAGGGTGGCGGGTATCAGAGGTGGGGGAGGCCCTCAAGCACCAGCCTGGCCCTGCCCCCAGAACGCCTGCTGTAGGGGTGGAGCGTTGCTGCCCTGAGCACCTGCTCCAGGGCTGGGGCCACGTGCTGGGCGGGGCTGGGCTCCCATGGGGGTGGGGCCTGGGTAGAAGGGGCGGGGCTCAGGGCTTGCTTCCCCCAGCCCTACCTTCACCCATCACCCATGGAAGGGAGGCTCCGGATTTGCCCTGACTCGCAACCCCTGCCTAAATCTGCTGGGGAAACCGGCCCAGGCCTCCGTCCAGCAAGGCAGGTGTAGGGGAGACGGGTGCGATCCTGGCCCTGCTGACGATGGTGGGCCCAAAGTTTCACCCCAGGAGGGGCAGTCCCGCCTGCGCTTGAGCGCCCCCCCCGACCAGCCACCCCCAATGTCTGACCTCCAGCTCCTGGAAGTCCTCGTCGTCCTCCACCTCGTAGGAGAGGGTGTGGATCTTGCTGTCGCTGCTGGCGAGGCTGGGGGCAGGCGGGCGCTCCTCGATGAAGGTGGTCTCGCAGCACTCGGCGCCCACGCCCTCGCCCCAGGAGCGCAGCACGTTCTCCGAGTACAGGAGGAGGTTGGGGCGGAGGTGGGACTCCGCCGTCTGCTGGAGCGTGGTGGGGTCCAGCAGCTGCTGCGCCGGGTCGCCCCGGCCGTTCTGCAGGCAGCCCAGGGCAGCCCGAGTGCCCATGAGGTGGCTCTGGTAGTGCGGTGCCGGGTACACCGAGACCAGCCCCTCCCGGCTCTCCGCCAGCAAGCTCCGGGTGTTAATCAAGCCGTTCTTCCCCGCGCCCGCCCGCTTGCTGTGCAGTAACACGCCGCTCGGCTCCAGCAGCCCAGCCATGCTGGGACTCGCCGTCCTGCCCCGGGACTCGGGACCGCTGCTCACGCCGGCGCCACGGCTCCCATCCTCCTGGGGGGCGACAAATACCAGGGTGAGAACGGGAACCTCGGGGCCCCCAAATCCGCCTCCGACACCCGACCGCAGACACACGGCCCCGAGCCACGCGGACAGGTCACCCGGCCCCCCAGGCACGCACCAGCTCGCAGGCCCGGGGGCTGCCTCTGCCCGAGCTGTGCCTGTGGGAGCAGCCCCCCGCAAGGGGGACCAGCCATGTGGCCGGCCCAAGCCAGCCTGGTGGAGGCTTTTGGCAAAGCACTGACCCACAGGAGGCCGCCTGAGCCTGCGGCCGCCTTCCCAAGGAAAACACACGGCGCACGGGGACTGCCCGCCCCTCTCCCACGAGAGGCGCCTTGCCCGGAGGGGCCACGTGCCCCCCCGAGCGCCAGAGTGTCCCAACCCCGAGTGGCTCGCCACGTCCACAGGACATCGCTGGGCGGGCGGGCGAGGGGCCAAACCCTAGGCCAGTGTGGGCAGCGGGGTTCTGGGCGTGGCCCAGGAGACACTGTCCCCGTGCAGGTTGCCAGATGCCGCTGGCTCCTGGCCGCACCATGTCCCTACCGGTGTTACTACGGCGACGGGCCCGCACAACCAGGCCAGGCGACACAAGGGCGCGCCGGTTGTACCCAACAGTGGCGGTGAGAGCCGGGTGCTCCCTCTGCAGCCAATCACAGCGCGGCTACGGTACAATCGGCGCCGCCCGCACGTTCCAGGGGCGCCAGCGCCGGGCGCACAACGCCCCTAGCCCGGGGAGCACCTCGGTTACAACAATCCTGCAGCCCCCGCAGACGAAGGGGGCCGCTCGCCGGCCTGGCTTGCCCAGCGCTGCCCAGACCTCCACGCGACGGCAGCCACGCTGTGGCTCGAGCTACGGCACAGGCCTGTTCGCCCCTCACCCTCGTACTGACCGGCCACGAGAGGGGGCGGAGCCATAACACGGAGCGGCGTGCCCCTCCCTCCGCAGCTGCTGGTTCCACCGGAGCAGGAGAACGGGCCGGGGGGCCATGTGTGCACAACAGGCAGGCCCTCCCCCGCCCCGAGAGCAGGCACCAAGGCGCCCCCCCGCGGGAGCAGTTCTCTTCCCACCTGCGGGAGGGGGCGGCTGTCTATGGCTGAGTACGGGCTCGGTGTCAGACGGGACTGGCTTTCGGGTCACAAGGGGCGTCTACCCAGCAATTGGGCACCCGCAGCTAGTCTCTGCCCCGGCCGTTTAATTGCAGCGGCGACCTTCCGGCTGCAGGCTGAGCTCTGGGACTCGGCCCCCTCGCCGGATCCTCCCGCCTGGCTCCCAGCCCGAGTCACTGCAGAGCGGAACATTCCTGCGGGGAGCCCAGGACGGGGGAGAGCTGCGGTTCCCCACGCTCAGCCACGGCCGGCTGGAAAGCACCCGGCCCTCGCAAGGCCAGCCCGAGACCCACAGAGCAAGGGGGCACGCTTGCAGCGTGGACAGCAACATCGACCCCCCAGTTCTCTTAAAGGAAATCAACAGCAACTTCGGCTGCAAGGGGTTTATCGTTACACCGAAAGGTACTACAAGGATTTAAAAGAACAGACGCAACGAGGAGCCCTGTGGCACTTTGAAGCCTAACAGGTTTATTTGGGCATCAGCTTCCCTGGGTAATACCCACTTGGTCAGAGGCAGACAATGACGCATCGGACGCAGGGGGTTTAGCCATGAAAGCATCTGCCCAAAGAACTGTGTTGGGCACCACGGGACTCCGGCTGTTCTGGCAGTTGCCGCGGGCACCCTGCTGGAAAGAACGTTTCTTACAATTGGGAGCCCACCAAGTCACCGCAGGGTGTGTGCTCGGTTTAAAAGCACTATAAGGATAAACACAAGTCTGTGCTCTAGAGCAGCCACGGGGAGCTTGGCACAAAGCTGACCTCTACCCGCCCCAGTGGCTGGACAAAAGGGCCTCTAACGACCCCGCCGGCGCTCACCAGCCCCACCCGCAGCTGTAAATAGCTGGATCTGAACTGCCCTACCCCGTACGCCTGCGCGTGACCCCGAGTCCTTTCCAGGCCAGGGAAACGCGCTTGCCTCGGTCGTGCCGTGGACGGAGGCGCCGCGCTGCCGATTCATTGCCGCCGCCTCTGCAAACAGCTGCAGTTACCAGCGCGTGGGTTGTAAAAACCCCAGTAACCCCCAGCATCCGCACACCCCCCAGGACCCCCGGCCCGCCGCAGGGCTCCCGGCAGTGCAGACATGCCCCTAGGGGCAGCACGACCAATGCTGCCTGGCTCGCCCAGCGGGTTCGGGCGCAGGCCCTGCAGCCCGGAAAGCAAACACACCTGCTGCTGGCGCTAAAGCACCAGTGTCCCTAGCCAGGCCCAGCGGGAGCCTCAGCCACCTCTCATGCCACTCAGCCTCTGCGAGGGGTCCCAGCCAGACACTTGACGTGCCCGGGGCGGGGATCGGGCTACGGCACTTGTGACGGCTTTGCCGGGGCCCTGTTTGCTTCCAGGGCTGCGTCCATTGCTGGGTGACGTCCACAGAGCCCAGAACACCCCTCCCTCTCCCAGTCTGGCCCCAAGCCCGGACGTACGTGTGGGCTTCAGTGGCTTTGGCGCAAGCTCTCCAAGGCCACGCAGCCTCCTGGGGGGCCACGGCCCTGCGCACTGTCTAGAGACTCAGCTGGGTTAAGCAGGGGCTCGTGAGCGTCTCTGCCCTCTCTCCAGCCCAGCGGATGGCGGGGAGGCAGGACATCCTCATGGAGGGAAGGCGACCAGCAGAAGCCCCGTCTCGCATGCCGGCTTCCTCCAAACAATTCCAAGTTTCATATTTGCCGTCTCCCTGCCCAGCTGTGGGGACACCCAAGCACTTGTAACAGCTGCGCCCCGGAGACGGGGCAGGGAAATTGTTTGGAGCCCAGGAAAGCGGAGAGAAGTACTTTCCAGCTGCTGCCCAGGGCTCCTCTTCATGGCTCCGGGACCCGTCTGGCTGAACACACAAAGGATCCCCGTCATTCCCGGGGCAGAGTCTCCCCTTGCCCTGACACAATTCAGGCTGCCGCAGGGAGGAATTGGACTCTAAACTGGCTGAACCCACAAGGAATATTTAAGCTCAGTCCCAGAGGAAGGTAGCTAGGAACTGGAGGGTCGGTTCTTTAAATCCCCTTTCCATAGAACGGCCGCGAGACAACGTCAGAGGAGCCAGAAACGGGGCCTTGTCTTTACGACTAAAACTCATTTATGCAACGACGCTCGTCAGCCCCTGAAACAAGCAGCCGCTGCTCTCCTTTCGCCTGCGCCGCTGCAAAGCGGGCCAACTCCTCCGGCCACCCACAGCAGCGACGCCAGCGTACATGTGGCGCGAGCCAAAGGGGAACTGCTTCTCCAGCTGGGAAGTGAAGCTGGCTGCTGCAGAGCAGCGATTGCGCCGCCCTGCGTGGAACTTGGAGAGCGGAGCACCGGGTGCAGGAGGGAAGACTTTGAGAAACGCACCAGAAAGCCAGTCTGTGCGCACATGGCTGCAGCCTCAGCGCACAGCCACGAAGGCGGCGTAGATTACCGCTAGGGATGGACTAGTGCAGTCGATTAACCAATTACCCAGTGAGCAAAAGCTCACAGGTTAATGCTACAGACCACAGGCATCCCCCCGACCACCGCCACCAGAAAATGTTTTAGCAGGCTGGCCAGCAGCCTGGCTCTGGGACCTACCCCTGCTGCAGCTCTGCATTAAAGTGCATTAGGAGCCGGGCAGGCAGGCAGCCCGGCTCAGTTCCAGCTCATGACAGGTCCAGGAGCTCAGGGCCCCCCCAGACAGGGGTTGCTGCCACCTGTGTGAGAGGCAGCCGTGCGGGGCAACAGGCAGCTGGTCCGTGAGGGGAGCTGGCTTTTAAACCAGTTCCCCTCGCCAACCAGTTCCCGCCCGGCACCTCGCACTGTGGAGCAGCAGGGGGCTTCTGGGAGAGTGCCTGGAGTCCACAGGCTGCCGGCCCCGCCCCTAGGGGCCACTGAACAGTCGACTAACCGATAAGAATTCACGTGGTTACTCGACTATTCGATTAGCCAATATCGACCATCCCTTGTTACTTCCTATTCGTGACACGTGGCAGTGATGGCCCAGGGAGACCCATCTCGGAGTCCGTTCTCACTGAGCTGGACACCACCCATGTCTGAGGCCTCAGGCTGCCATTCCCCGACCCCCACGTAAAAGGGGGTTTTCAGCCTAACACCAAACCGCTCTGTAGTGGCGGGGTCTCCGCTCGGCCTCGGAACTGAAAGTCGCCTGCATGGCGAGGCCACGAACGGGAAAGTGGCCCGATGGTAACAAGCCGCAATATTTCTGCTCCGCTGCTTTGTGAAATAGCCTCCCCCTGCTGCCATGGGGCTTCCCGACCACGAGCCGGGCCAGCCACCAGTGGGGGAACACTCATCCTGCACCTGCCAGGGGACAGCGGGGCCCCAGAGCTGGCACAAACCCGCGTCGCCTTGCTGAGCCCCGCGCTACCAGCATTACACCCGGCACCTGCCGACGGCGTGCGGCAAGCACCTGGGAGCAAAGCCGAAGGACAGTCCTGCTGTGCCTGTGCAGAGCTGCCGACAATTTCCTTTGCTGTGTGCGGGTGTCACTTTGTTAAGACTAACTCGGCATCTCAGGTCTACGGGTCTATCCCGCTGCTGGAAAGGGCTGTCTGTGAAACTCTGAAAATTCGCAGCCTATTAATAGAGCCAGCTGGGAATCCCCCCCCTCGCCCCTCATTACTTTTTCATTACAAAATGCTGATTCGTGACGCATTCTGGTGCTGACACAGGGCCACTGTGCACAGCTCTCCCGAGGCCAAGCGCTGGGGACAAATATTCCTAAGCTGTTGAAACACTTTGCTTTGTGCAAAACAAAAAAATGCCAGTTTGCTGGTCCGGCGAGTGTGAGGGGCAAAGACAGAGCACTTCTAAATTACTGACACAAAACATTTCATTTTAAACCTCTGTTTTCACTTAACATTTGCAAGGTGGCCTTCCCCAGCTACCGAGGGTCGATTTGACGGATGGGGTCCGCTGCGCTCTTCCCCTCCCACGGACGGTGGCGGGGCTTTTGCCGAGGATTTGACTGAGGGGAGACCTAAGTCATTGCCCCCCCCACCACAATCACAGAATCACAGAACACTAGGACTGGAAGGGACCTCACTAGGACTGGAAGGGACCTCAAGAGTCATTGAGTCCAGTCCCCCACCCTCACGGCAGGACCAAGCACCATCTAGAAGATCATCCCTGACAGGTGTCTGTCCAACCTGCTCTTAAATATCTCCAGGGATGGAGATTCCACAACCTCCCCGGGCAATTTATTCCAGTGTTTAACCGCCCTGACAGGTAGGAAGCTTTTTCCTAAAGTCCAACCTAAACCTCCCTTGCTGCAGTTTAAGCCCATTGCTTCTTGTTCTATCCTCAGAGGTTAAGGAGAACGATTTTTCACCCTTCATCTTGTAACACCCTTTTAGATACCTGAAAAACGCTCTCATGTCCCCCCTCAGTCTTCTCTTTTCCAAACTAAACAAGCCCAGTTCCTTCAGCCTTCCCTCACAGGTCATGTTCTCTAGACCTTTCATCATTCTTGTTGCTCTTCTCTGGACCTTCACCAAGTTTTCCACATCTGTCTTGAAATGCAGTACCCAGAACTGGACACAAGACTCCAACTGAGGCCTAACCAGCGCAGAGTAGAGTGGAAAAATGACTTCTCGTGTCTTGCTCACAACACACCTGTTAATGCAGCCCAGAATCAGGTTTGCAACACTGTCACACTGTTGACTCCTATTTAGCTTGTGGTCCACTATGACCCCAGGATCCCTTTCTGCAGTTCTCCTCTCTGGACAGTCGCTTCCCATTCTGTGTGTGAGAAACTGATTGTTCCTTCCTAAGTGCAGCACTTTGCATTTGTCCTCATTAAACTTCATCCTGTTTACCTCAGTCCATTTCTCCAGGTCATTTTGAATTATGACCCTGTCCTCCAAAGCACTCGCAACCCCTCCCAGCTTAGGATCATCTGCAGACTTAATAAGCGTCTTCTCTATGCCAATATCTAAATTGTTGATGAAGATATTGAACAGAGCCAGTCCCAGAACACACCCCTGCAGAACCTCACTCGTTATGCCTTCTTCTTGGGGGTTAATCAGTCGTACTCAGGGACCCCGCTCCTGGCGGGAGTCCACCCCCCAGGACTAGGCAGAGCGCCACGAACAGGCCAGTGCTGCTCTCCGTCAGCCCCTTAGCCGGGCCAGTCGGAGCCTGCAGACACAGCTGCGTGCGGGGTGGCGGGAAGGGCTCTGCCCTTCTTGTGAGAGCCCCTCGGTGGCCGAGGGGAGTCTTACGGTCTCTCCCCGGCTGTCTGTGGAGAGGAAGTGTCCAGTACGCGGCCTGGGACCAGGCTGCTTTTTACCCCCTTTTGTGAGTGCTGGGTGTTGGGGGGACCCAGGCCCACACACTCCGCTGGGTCCCGGGTAGCTGTAAGTAGCAGTTGCCTGCTGAGTCTCAAAGAGATCCGTTGCGGTCACATTCCCTGGGCCACTCCCCCGGGACGCTGCTCTGTCCAGCCCTTTCTCTTGGGCCGTGTGGTCAAGTCCTCCCTGTGCAGGGTTCTCCAAGGTTTGCCGTGGGCTTAACCGGCTAGTCTTCTGCTGCTGGACCTGGTTCTGAGCCGGTCTGAAGTGCCGCTGTTCTCCCAGTCAGCCCCTGAACCCGCCTGGGTCGAGCTCCAGGAGGACACTAACAGGCCCTGGCCCGGCAGCTTCTTTTATATGGGTCTGCTGGGTCCTGATTGGCTGTCTCTGCAGCAGCCACTCTATCCTGCCTGGAGGACCTCCTTTCTGCTCCTCTTGCCGGGATAGGGTGTGGCAAGGCCTCTGGCCTCCTGTAGGGGGCGTCGAGCTTAGTCCTCCCCATCACAGGTGGAGAACTCACTCTCGGTTGGTGGGAAGCCAAAGGAGGGAGAACACGTCCACCTTGGACCCAGACTGCGCCTAGCACAGGTCACTGCGGCCCTGGCTGTGGGTTTTAGCAAGGGTCAGAATGGGGCACACTCCGGAAACTCAGATTTCTCCGTGTCACAAGGGACAGATCCGGAACCAGAGTGCCTCCTATTCCAGGGTCTGCAGCCCACCCAGCTCTGTGGGGTCTCATCAGCCTACAGGGGAGGCCGAGGGCTCCATGGGTGAGGCCTGAGGAGACCTGGCTCCTGCCTTGGCTCTGCGACTAGTCTTGTGCCTCAGTTTTCCCAGATGTCAAATGGGAATAAGGACACTTAAATCCTGAAGTGCTTTGCCCAGGAGCACAAAGGGCTCTCGCAGCCAAATTACCTGGCTGTACATTGCCCCTGCCGGCAGGCTTCCCACCCCAACCCGCCGGTCTCCGCGCTGGTCCCTGGGCCGTGTGCCCCCAGGCACCCATAGCCTGGCTGCGTCATGTGGAACCAGAGCCGTTCCTCATTCCTCCTCGTAACACCGATGCCAGGGGTCCTCCCGCTGGCACAGCACACATCACGGCCAGTGAAACGTCGGCTCCAGAGCCCACTCAACAGGATGCACCAAAGCCCTGACGTCAGGCACCCGGCCTGGCTTTGCAACCGGAGCGTGGCGGTCGCCCAGCAGGTTTGAACGCTGCCCTGCACCGAGACACGGACGGCAGAGTCCAAAACGCCTGCGGCGAGGGAAGGAGCCACGCAGAGCAGGGCACGGGCAGAATATGCCACCCCCTCAACCGCCAGCTGGCCACGCTGGATCGAGATACCAACCACCAAATTAACACGGTGCCACGGCTGTCCTCCGCACTGCTGTGCCAGGCACTGCAGGGGTGTGCGGTGTGTTACTGTGCGGGGATGTGCCAGGTGCTGCAGGGGTGTGCGGTGTGTTACTGTGCGGGGGTGTGCCAGGCACTGCAGGGGTGTGCTGTGTGTTACTGTGCGGGGGTGTGCCAGGCGCTGTAGGGGTGTGCAGTGTGTTACTGTGCGGGGGTGTGCCAGGCGTTGTAGGGGTGTGCTGTGTGTTACTGTGCGGGGGTGTGCCAGGCGCTGTAGGGGTGTGCAGTGTGTTACTGTGCGGGGGTGTGCCAGGCGCTGTAGGGGTGTGCAGTGTGTTACTGTGCGGGGGTGTGCCAGGCACTGTAGGGGTGTGCAGTGTGTTACTGTGCGGGGGTGTGCCAGGCACTGTAGGGGTGTGCAGTGTGTTACTGTGTGAGGGTGTGCCAGGCATTGCAGGGTGTGTGTGGTATGTTATAGTGTGCGGTGGTGTGACAGGTGCTGCAGGGGTGTGCAGTGTTACTGTGCGGGGGTGTGACAGGCATTGCAGGGTGTATGTGGTGTGTTATAGTGCGCGCAGTGTTACAGGGGTGTGCGGTGTGTTACTGTGTGGGGTGTGCCAGGTGCTGCAGAAGTGTGTGTGGTATGTTACTGTGCGGTAGTGAGACATGCGCTGCAAGGGTGTGCGGTGTGTTACCCGGGGGCGGTGTGCGGTGTGTTACCCGGGGGCGGTGTGCGGGGTGTTACCCGGGGGCGGTGTGCGGGGTGTTACCCGGGGGCGGTGTGCGGTGGGTTACCGGGGGGCGGTGTGCGGGGTGTTACCCGGGGGGCGGTGTGCGGGGTGTTACCGGGGGGCGGTGTGCGGGGTGTTACCCGGGGGCGGTGTGCGGTGTGTTACCCGGGGGCGGTGTGCGGTGTGTTACCCGGGGGGCGGTGTGCGGGGTGTTACCCGGGGGGCGGTGTGCGGGGTGTTACCGGGGGGCGGTGTGCGGGGTGTTACCCGGGGGCGGTGTGCGGGGTGTTACCGGGGGGCGGTGTGCGGTGGGTTACCCGGGGGCGGTGTGCGGGGTGTTACCCGGGGGGCGGTGTGCGGGGTGTTACCCGGGGGGCGGTGTGCGGGGTGTTACCCGGGGGGCGGTGTGCGGTGGGTTACCCGGGGGCGGTGTGCGGGGTGTTACCGGGGGGCGGTGTGCGGTGGGTTACCCGGGGGCGGTGTGCTGTGTGCGGTGTGCCACGTCCCTCCGCTTGATTTACCGACCTGCAAACGCGTTTCTCGGTCCGCACGCTCGGGAGCCGCTGAAATGTCACCTTGGCCAGGAGGAGAACTCGGATCCCGCGGGGCCCGGCCCGGTGCGACCTGCCCTCCGGCTGCGCCCTCTCCCGGGCGCGGGGTCTGAGCGCGGCTCCTCCCTGCCCGGCGCTCGGCCCCCCGGGCTCCCGGGAGGTCTCTGCCCAGCCCGGCCCTGCCTGGCAGGGAGGAAGGAGCCGATGTCCCCGGCCGGGAACGAGCGAGCAGCGCCCGCCGCCTAGGGCCGAGCCCGGGGCGCCCGCAGCAGCGGAACCGGCACGAAGTTCCCCCGGATTTGTGGGGCCGGGACCCCCCCCGCCCCGCGCCCCGGCTCGGCCCCCGCGGGGAGCGGATCCGCAGCGCCGGACCCTCCGCGCGCCCCGCCGGGGCCCCGCTCACCTGCCCGCAAAGCGCCCGCGCCCGGCTCCGGCTGCCCGCAAGGCGCCCCGCGCCCGCATGGCCCCTCCCGCGCGCTGAGCCGCCTAGGGCGCCGCGGCGCTGGGCTGCGGGCGGCGGGCAGAGCCGGCGGGGAGCCTGCCCGCAAAGCGGCCCCGCATGGCCGAGCAGCCCGGTGCGGAGCGGGGATGCCGCAGACAGGGCGGGAGGGAAGCGCCGCAGCCGCCGCCGCTCGGGCTGGCCGGGGACTGACCGCCCCGCCCCGCTCCGCCTGGTCCTAAAGGCAGCTCGGCGCCGCTGTGCCCCCCCCGCCCCCCCAGCACCCGCAACCGGCCCCGCACAGCCCCCCCCCCGGCACCCGCAACCGGCCCCACACCGCCCCCTCCCGGCATCCGCAACCGACCCCGCACAGCCCCCCACCCCCGGCATCCGCAACCGACCCCGCACAGCCCCCCCCCCCCGGCATCCGCAACCGGCCCCGCACAGCCCCCCCCCCCCCGGCACCCGCAACCGACCCCGCACAGCCCCCCCCCCCCCCGGCACCCGCAACCGGCCCCGCACCGCCCCCTCCCGGCATCCGCAACCGACCCCGCACAGCCCCCCCTCCCGGCATCCGCAACCGACCCCGCACAGCCCCCCCCCCCCGGCATCCGCAACCGACCCCGCACAGCCCCCCCCCCCCGGCACCTGCAACCGGCCCCGCACAGCCCCCCCCCCCCCCCCCGGCACCCGCAACCGGCCCCGCGCCGCCTCCCTCCCCCGGCACCGCGACTAGCCCCTCCAGCGGGTTCCTTAAGCCCGGCCGGGAGGAGACGTGGCTGCGCTTTGGCTCGGGTCTGACCCCGGCCCGCATCCCGACTGGCTCCCGTGAGGCCCCCGGGGCTTTGGCCAGGCCCAGGAGTCTGGGGTGAAACGCGGCTGCAGGCCTGAGTCCCTGCCCTGCACAGCAGAGGGGAAGCGGCTCCTGCCTGGCTGGAGCAGGCCCCTGGCCTAGGGACCAGTCACAGCCCCAGGCCCTGGGCGCGGGAGCAGAAACAGCCCTGGGGGGAGCCCAGACTCCCACTGCAAAGCGGCTCTGCTCTGCCTGTACAGCACCGAGCACACGGGCTAGGCTGGCTGCAGGGCGAGGCAAACACAGCAGGGGGCGCTGACAACTGCCAGCCGGGCACCATCAGGCCACAGCACAGGAGAGCTCGCCCTGCCTCAGTCATGGCACAGCCCACCGGGGGTGCTACCCCATGCCGTGGCGCCTGGGCCGAGAGGACCCGCTGCACTGGGTGCTCAGGGTGAGCTTGCACGTTGCCATGGCAGCCAGGTGCCCTGGAGGGAACACACCAGGGAATCCTGGCATGGTCCCGCCCGTCACCCACTCCCCACATTGACACAGGCCAGGGACCTGGCTCGCAGCCCCTGATGGACCTGTCCTCAGCCGTAGCCTTGGCGCCCCTGCCTCACTGGCCCTGTGGCTGCATTCGTGCCCGACAGCTGAGCCGGGCCGGCGGAGGCCAGGGGTTCGCAGCCTCCCTTCGCATCCTCTCTCCTTCCTCAGCTGAGAAGCTGGGACAGGCTAGTGACTCCAGGCTCTTGGCCAAGAGGCGGCCACGGGCGCTGTTCCCAGCTTGCCCAGCCTGGCGGGAAGCCAGTGAAATGGAGCCATCCCGGGACCGAGCGCATGGGGCCGGACCAGGGCCCTAGTGCTGGGAACGAGCCGCCATTCGCCATCCGTTTGGTCACTGACGGGGCGTTTCCCTGGCCCACGCCACGGCCTACCCTCTGGGCCCCCCTCGTGTCCAGGGCGAGCACGGGGCTAGAGCCACTGACTCGCTCCCCCCACTGGTGGCAGCAGTAGGCTGGAATCCTGCCATAGGGGAAGGCGTGGGCCCTGCTGCACGGGTGGACCCGTTAGCCGAAAGGGAACAAGGATCGCTCACCCCCTTCACGGACGTGGAAGATAAGGGCGACCAAAAGGGTGCAGCCCGCGGCTCGCCCCCCTCCCTCCCCCCCACTGGTACAGCCAGCGCCCACTTAGCTCCTCCACCCTTGGAAAGGTCAAGCCAGGCCTCTGCTGCAACTTGGCACCCACCTGGGAGAACCAGCCCTGAGGAAATCTGGGGAGTGCCCCTCTTCCTCCAGCCTGCAGCCAGGCGGGCGAGGGGCCTTGTGAGTGGGGCAGCGTGCTGGAGGGAGCAGAGCTCGGTGCAGCCGGTGGCGATCGGAGGGGGGCACTTACCACAGCACCGTGAATTGTGCACATCAGATACCGCTGGCCACGGAGCATGACCGGCACCAGAGCCCCGCACGACCGGCACCAGAGCCCCGCACGACCGTCGCTTAGCAAACGCTGCTGGAGGGATCTGGGCCTGTCTCCCCACTCACCCGACTCGCAGCTGTGCCCCTCGGCGCTTCGGCCAGTCCCGCTCCTGCCGCGAGGTGCTGGCTGCGGCGGGACCAGGAGCCACGGCAGGGAGGGCTCAGCATTCGGAGTAAGCCAGGGCCTGGCTCTAAGCGTGGACGAGAGCCTGGGCATCTCTGCCTGGACGGGGTCAGACCCCAGCCTGGAGACGCACCAGAGGCACGTGCAGGGTTAAGAGCAAACGGGCTCGGTGCAGAGCCATGTTTCTGCATCGAGTCAGCTGATTCCCGCGGAGGGCAACTTGGATCTCGCCAGGGCTGACACCCTGACTCCCTGCTGCGCTTGCTGGGACCAGGTACAATCTCTTCTCTGGCTCCCGGCCCAGGAACCAGCCCAGCCCCCCAGGGGCCAGGCCCACAGAGCCACGTAGCTCTTACGGGCAGGGGTGGGGCCTGTTTACACGCCCAGCGGCGTAAGTCAAGGGTGCGATCTAATCCTTAAGCAACATGGTCCTTTTTGCCCCACGCTGCTGCTCCAAGGGCCCGTGCTAGGAAGGAACGCCCCCTCCCCCCGAATGGAACAGATGTTTCCCTCCAAACACACTGCCAAGCGGCGTCAGGCCTCATCACACCGGGGCGGCTGAGAAAAGGTCCCAGCTGAAATCAGTCGGGTTCTGCTTCCAACGGAATGGCTCACGCTTCGTGTCTGGGCACCACGTCAAAACCGCTGAACCAACAAAGCCGCCAAGAGCTGCTGCTGTAACTACCTCCCCTCCACGGCGAGCGCCTCGGCTGAGCACGCGTGGCCCGTCAGCCCAAGAGGGGCCACGAGGGACGGAGAGCAGCCGAGCGCGTCACACGAGTTGCCAGCGCTCTGACGGTCTGTCTGCACGGCTGTCCCGAGCGGCGCTCCCATCGCTTTACAGCTGCAGCTGGGACGTGGCATCGCATTGGCCGCTCCCCTCCTGGGAGCCGAGGGCCGGATCTCAGCCGGGGTCAGCTGGCGCTGCTCCGCCGGGGTGGAAGGAGTGCGTGGATGTGCACTGGCCGGGGGCATGGCACACGTGCTGCTAAAAGGGGAGAGCCCAGTCCAAAGGAGAAAGAGCCCCCAGCATGACGGAACCTGCCTGCTCCGAGCCAGGGTAAACCGAACACAACGGGCTCGGTTCTCGCTGGCACGACTCCTCCGAAGCCAAGGGCTCCCCTGACTGCTCCCATGCGGCCTGACACACGAAGTGCACACGAGGGGACCGGTGTGACTGAGCAGCTAGTGCACTGCCCTAGAACTCAGGGCCCCTGGACTCCAAAGCCCGTCTTGCCACTGGCTTCCTGGGTGACCTTGGGCAAGTCACTGTGCCAATCTGTGCCTCGGTTTCCCCATCCAGTAAAACAGGAATGACAGCAGTGACCCCCATGGTAAGTCACTTGGCGATGTACAGAGGAGCTGGGTATTATCAAAGGGCTGAAGGCTCCCCCCAGCAAGTACCTGCTCACACGAGCAAGCCCCCGGAGTCTAGGGAGCTGCTCCTGTGAGTAACTGCTCATCCTATGGGAGCCGGCTTCCCCAGCAGCCCGCAAAGGCCCACGCCTGCGTTCACACCCAGCATGTGTTTGAGGATGGCTCCCATTTCCAATGTTAAGCTTCCACCAACCCTGCTGATGTGCCAATCCCATTCTGAAGGCTACATAGCGACTAGCATGGGAGGGATTGCCTCCGGGACGGCTCCTCCCTTCTCATCTAGCCAACGGAAATAGCCCACCGCTTATTCCTGGGGAATTGTCGGTTCCGCGCGTGGGAGCCACGGAAGAGCCGGCGCAGAACTCGCCCTGCTCCCCCGTGCTTCATCCTTCCCAGCAATCTCCCAGCCACTTGCACCAGAGATACCCCATCTGGTCCCTGCTCACTGTCTCCACTTTCCCACCAGCCACGGGCAGCGCAGTACAGCTGGGCCAGCAAAGAAAAACTCAGAAAAGAGAAGACTAAGGGGATAGGATTGAGGTCTATAGAATCGTGACAGGTGTGGGAAAAGTGGATAAGGGAATGTTATTTACTTATTCCCACAATATAAGAACTAGGGGTCACCAAATGAAAATAAGAGGCAGCTGGTTTAAAATAAAATGAAGTTTTTTTTTTTTCACTCAGCACACAGTTAACCTGTGGAACTCCTTGCCAGAGGATGCGGTGAAGGCTAGAACTTTAACAGGGTACAAAAAAGAGCTCAATAGACTAATTGAGGTTATGTCCATCAATGGCTATTAGCCGGGAGGGTAGGAATGGTGTCCCATCTTCTGTGTTTCTGGAACTGGGTGACAGGGGAGGGATCACGTGAGGATTCCCTGTTGTGTCCCTCCCTCTGGGGCAGCTGGCGCTGGCCACTGTGGGCAGACAGGACCCTGGGCTGGACGGACCCGTGGTCTGACCCAGTCTGGCCGTTCTATGTTCTTAGCAGAGGGGAGACCCAGGCCCAGAGGCACAGGGGTCCTGCCGAAAGGAAGTGTGGTTTCCCAGACACTGCGTCATTCAACGGAAGGCGCCGGCAGGACAGCTGGGCTTGGAAGGCCAGAGCTGCAGAGGAAGCAGAGCTGGGAAGAGCTGAGCTGATCTCCCTTGGGAAGACTTTCATGGTCTTTGGGGCAGGGTCCTAGTTTTGAAATGGGCTAGGGAACGACTTGAGCTGTGCCCCCCACAGGAGAGTGCGGTGGGGGGGGGCAGTGAAACATCAGCCACAGATACTGACAGCCAATCCCCAGCCAATCCCCAGCTGGGCCGTGATTCTGCACCAAGGAGGCCGAGAACAGAAGAATGGGCCCTGGGCCCCCTTGGTGCCCTGTTCTCTGCCCCGTGCACGTGGCGGATCGGTCTCCCCAGGGCTGTCCCACATACGTGTGGCTGTGGCTGGACTCATCGCTGGGGGGCCGAGGGTCTCGTGGGCCAGACTCCGGAATCCAGCTGCCCTCTGGCCTGCCCCCCCGTGAAGAGAGGCTGTTCTTTTGCAGCAGAGGGGGGCACGTAGAAGCCAGACTTTCCTCAGACTGGTCGGCTCTCTGCAGCCCAGGGCACCGAGCTCACGGGGGGGATTGTTGGGGGGCGGGACAGCCCCTGACAGGAGTGTTCACATTCACAGCGTCAGCGGCGAGCAGTCCTGTGGCTCCTGATAGACTGACCGAAGTGTTGGAGCATAAGCTTTCGTGGGCAAAGACCCACTTCGTCAGATGCATGTAGTGGAAATTTCCAGAGGCAGGAATAAATATGCAGGCCAGGATCAGGCTGGAGATGATGAGGTGGATCCAATCAGGGAGGATGAGGCCCACTTCTAGCCGCTGTTCTGGAGGTGTGAATTCCAAGGGAGGAGAAGCTGCTTTTGTAGTTAGCGAGCCATTCACAGTCTGTGTTTAATCCTGAGTTGATTGTGTCTAACTTGCAGATGAACTGTAGCTCCGCAAAAGCGGCGAGGAGTCCTGTGGCACCTTAGAGACTAACTGAAGTGTTGGAGCATAAGCTTTCGTGGGCAAAGACCCACTTCGTCAGATGCATGTAGCTCAGCAGCTTCTCTTTGAAGTCTGGTCCTGAAGTTTTTTTGCTGCAGGATGGCTACCTTGAGATCTGCAAGTGTGTGTCCAGGGAGACTGAAGTGTTCCCCTACAGGGTTTTGTATGTTGCCATTCCCAATATCTGATTTGTGTCCATTGATTCTTTTAGGTAGGGACTGTCCAGTTTGGCTGATGTATATAGCAGTGGGGCATTGTTGGCACGTGATGGCATATACTACGTTAGTAGGTGTGCAGGAGAATGAACCAGTGACGGTATGGCTGATCTGGTTAGGTCCTGCGATGGGGTTGCTGGTGTAGATATGTGGGCAGAGTGGGCACCGAGGTTTGTTGCAGGGATTGGTTCCTGAGTTGGTTACTGTGGTGCGGTGTATAATTGCTGGTGAGAATTTGCTTCAGGTTGGCGGGTTGTCTGTGGGCGAGGACTGGCCTGCCTCCCAAGGCCTGGGAGAGCGAGGGATCATTGTCCAGGACGGGTTGTAGATTCACAGCGTCCTGGCCCTGCAGCTCAAGCATCCAGCCACGAAGCAAAGAGCTGGGAATCAGCCCTTCACAACTGCGCAAGCGGCTTTGTTCGGGCTGCGCTGCCTGAGAGTCCTGGTTCTTCCGGGCAGAAATCTGTCTCCTGGGTGGGGGGGCCCGCACGACCCTGCCTTGGCAATACATGGTGATGCCTGCCTAAAAGCAAACCCAGGCCTCACGCAAGCCTGGTGCAAACAAGCATGCAGGCCAGGCCCCAGAAGAAGGAACGTTGGGATTACAATGCAGATTCAGCCTGGGCGCGAGACCGCATTAAGAACACAGGAGCAGCGGCCTTGTCCCGGGACTTCTGTTTCTGATGAGCAAAAATTACAGATGCAGCCACGAACTGTCAACTGCGCACAGAGCAGCACCCCCCTGGGCAGGAAGTACCCCAAACAGGGGCATTGTGACGGATCCTCCACAGCACGCAATCAGTCGGTGAATAGTATTGGAACGACCAAGTCTCGCTTTGCTCTCCAATGGGCTTAGGAAGAGGGAGTGGGCAGGACTGACCCACACATCCTGCGCGGTGTAACTAGAAGTGATTAGGCCCTTCACACCGGCGACCCAGTGCCTGGCGTTCCGATGCGTGGGAAGAAAAGGAACCGCGACCTCCTGCCTGGCATGCGGGTGACGTGTAAGTGAATTAGGCTGGTTGGGGACTTGAGGGGTTGTGTCCTTCCCCTAGGGCAGGTCTATTTGCTGGCACAGTGAATCGCTCACACTCCAGAGCCATGGGGAGCCTGAGTTATTGGTTTGCCCCCCCCAATGAAAGCCGTGCAATGGTACATAAAGGAAACGGGAGAACGATGCCAGGTGAGTCTGGCCTCGAGCTGACCCGGGGCAAGAAAACCCTGCCTGGGGATTGGTCTGCTGTCCACGGGTTCATCCTGCCAGGGAATCCGCTTGGAGGCCCGTCACTTGGCCGCAGTCTGTTCCTCCCCCTGACCTACAACCCACCCTCCTCCTGCGACTCCGCGCAGGCAGGGGGTATCGCTGGCCCGCCCCGGCACAGCCAGCCCCATTCTCCAGCCCTTGGGCTGCGCCGCCTGGCTGCCGCACCCCCGCCCGCTCGCTCGGCGCTCTAGGGAGAAGCGCCTCCCGCCCAGCGGCCTGCGGGTGCTTGAACGGCCTCACATTCACTCTCCGGCCAGGCCCACGCCCACGGGGAAAGGCGACTTACGGGATGCGGCTCCAGCGAGGTTCATCACGTAGCGGAGTCGAAGTATCCCCTGTCGCGGTTGGCGCCGTCCACGCAGCGGGCGGTCGACGGGAGCACACGCTCCTCTGGGCCTCCCTTACTCCTCCTAGGAACAGGCCCACCGGTGCCCACAGGCGTTCCTCTTCTCCGGACCTGCTCATTGGAACCCCGGCAGGTGGACAGCGGCGATCTCCGCAGCGCGGACACACCTGAGGGCCTGTCTCCAGGGATATGGAGAGCCCCTCAGCTTTTGCCTCCAGTTTTCACACTCTTTACAACGGGGGTTCAGGCACCTCCAGGTCCTCATGAGGGAACCAGGTTCAGCAGTGTTACCACAGACATGGCCTCAGGCGAACCTTCAGCTCTTCTTGTGTCCTCTTCACACCAGAGTGCAGGCTCCAGGTTTGTCAACCGCTGCGTCTTCACTCGGTGTTGTCAAGCACCGCGGTCCTGGAGCGCTGTCACGGGACGTCGTTACCAGGGCCGGCTTGGCCTTTTGGCGCGATACAGCTGAGCGCTGCCTGCCCCGAGGCTTGGTGTGTGCTCGGCGGCTGCTCTGCACTGGCGCTGCTGGGGAAGGTCTCCAAGCAGATTTGCAATCTCCGTCGGGGGGCGTCTCGCTAACTCCTACTGCAACCGCTGGAGAGGTGCCCAGGGCTCTTATTTCCCTAATAAATATTTTACAACATTCATAAAAACCCTTCACTCGAATCTCTTCCTCCCCGGGCCCAGCCCACCCACGGGCTTGCCCAAAGACAAAACCAGTTACACAACTAAAATCCCGATAGTTTTACTGGCTTTCAACCGTCGGTCAGCTGTAACCACTAGAGGAGTTTCCTTTTCAGCGGTCTTTCTTTCTGCTTGTAATTGCGTATACACTACGGTAGAAGGGTCCCTGCGGTTTTGACTGTATTTGCGGGAGAGGGAGAGCAGCAGTATTACAGAATACATGAACCGGTCTTGTACAAATGGATACATTGAATAGTAATTAGGGTCGTTTTCTACTATTGAAAAGGGTTGTTGTGTTATAACAATCCATGTCAGCTGTGAAACAAGCACTCACACATGCCGCTGCCCACACGGGGTTGGGTTTATTTCTACCATTTGTGGTTTTTCCCAAAACAGACATTCTTGATACAAGCCCCTATCTCTTGGATGTGCCCCAAACAAAGTTTGCCACAAAGTATTTCACTCCTGTGCCTCCCTCCCCAGTGCGGACATTTCCCCGTAGAGGAGGAGGGGCGGGAGACACATGGCACATACCCCTAAATCACAACTGAAACATTAAAACCAACGTTTTAGCTATTTTAAACACACATGAAACACACTTTGCACAGAGTAATCTCCCCCCCATATTTGAAATACACAAGCCAAACCATTTGCAGCATACTTTTAAAGAAACCCACACACCTGTCTCCCCTCCTTTTCTAAAGGCTGGCATACGTTCCATGGGGCGCGGGGAAAAGAAAGAGGCACATGTGGCATATCCCCCCAAATCCCAGACAACAATTTCACTATCAAAGCTAACTTGGTTAAAACCTCCATTTAAAGCCAAGTTTCAGAAATGTATCTTCCAGTACTGAGTAAACAGGAGAGGGCACATTGTCATTCTGTTTCCTCCCATGCACGTTTGATTAAACAAACAAGCAAAACGTCCTTAGCATTATTCTCCCCCAAGACACTAGCTTTTCAAACCCAAACAGCACTGAACACAACCATAGTTAGAAGAGGATTCTACCTTGCCCTGGGGAAATGCAATTTGCAGTTGCTGTTTCCATATTAATCAGCTCTCCCTGCAAGAAGGACACACAGTGTTATTAGTCTGGACAGTCCGGACACAGAGTAAGAATCTACAGCATATATTTTCAAGTTATAAACCCAGCAATATACATCACCTAGCAGCAGTCTCTCTCTGTTCAAAACCAGTCCCTAAAAAAAGCCCACGTCCTGCCTCTTTTTTCAAACAAACTCCAGTGTTTGCTGTGAGTGGGTTGAGTTGATCCCTGCAGGTCTTAATTAGAGCAGGAATGTATACGCCCCTCCCCAAACATTCCCCTTTGTGATCTGTGAGTGAAAATTAAATTGTCTACACACCAGGGCTGCTTTACAATCTATTTTCCTGCTTTAATTAAAACCAGAACTCGCTAGCCTTCTTCACAATATGAAACACACAGTTCTTGATGCTTTTGCCCCTTCCAGGCTGAGGACCCTGCAGATGTTCATGTGCAACTTGATGGTTTTTCATTTTAAACATTTTTCTTTTATAGACTAGTTTGTTTTTAAATGAAAAATCACTGTAGCACAACCACCACAGTGACCACCTCACAATCCCAGAATCACAGGACACTAGAACTGGAAGGGACTTGAATCATTGAGTCCAGTCCCCTGCCCTCACGGTCGGACCCAGTATGGTCTTGACCACCCCGACAGGTGTCTGTCCCACCTGCTCTTAAATATCTCCAGGGATGGAGATTCCACAACCTCCCTAGGCAATTGATTCCAGTGTTTGACCCCCCTGACAGGTAGGAAGCTTTTCCTAATTTCCCAGCTAAACCTCCCTTGCTGCAGTTTAAGCCCATTGCTGCTTGTCCCATCCTCAGAGGTTAAGGAGAACAATTTTCTCCTCCTTCCTTGTGACACCCTTTTAGATACCTGAAAACTGCTGTCATGTCCCCTCCTCAGTCTTCTCTTTTCCAAACTAAACAAGCCCAGTTCTTTCAGTCTTCCCACATAGCTCATGTTCTCTAGACCTTTCATCATTCTCGTGGCTCTTCTCTGGACCTTCTCCAATTTCTCCACAGCTTTCTTGAAATGTGGTGCCCACAACTGGACACAAGACTCCAGCTGACGCCTTATCAACGCAGAGTAGAGCAGAAGAATGACTTCTCGTGTGTTGCTCACAACACTCCTGTTAATGCCTCTCAGACTCATGTTTGCTTTTTTTGCAACAGCATCACACTGTTGACTCATTTAGCTTGTGGTCCACTCTGACCCCTAGATCCCTTTCTGCAGGACTCCTTCCTAGACAGTCACTTCCCATTCTGTGTGTGATACGGATTGTTCCTTCCTCAGAGCACTATGCATTTGTCCTTATTGAACTTCATCCTGTTTGCCTCGGACCATTTGTCCAGTTTGTCCAGATCGTGTTGATGATCACTTGCAACCCCTCCCAGCTTGGTATTATCCAAAATCACTTGCAACCCCTCCCAGCTTGTTATCATCTGCAGACTTAATAAGCAGGGCTTGACAAACTGCGGCGAGATCTACTCGCCAGCCCCGCCCCGCGCATGCGCCAGACCGGCACTGTACATGCGTGCAGCGCTGGTGAATGGGGCGCACAGAGTGAAATCTACTTGCCACGGACGAGTAGAAACAGCGGTTTGTCGAGCCCTGTCAATAAGCGTACTCTTTATGCCAATAGCTAAATTATTGATGAAGTTATTGAACAGAACCGGTCCCAATACAGACCCCTGCGGAACCCCACTTGTTCTGCCTTTCCAGCATGACTGTGAACTGTTAATAACTACTCTCTGAGCACGGTTATCCAGCCAGTTATGCATCCTCCTTGTAGTGGCCCCATCTAAGATGTATTTTCCTAGTTTATTGATTAGAAGTTCATGCGAGACCGTATCAAATGACTTACTAAAGTCTAGGTACACCATGTCCACCGCTTCTCCCTTATCCACAGGACTCCTTATCCTATCAAAGAAAGCTATCGGATTGGTTTGACAGGATTTGTTCTTTACAAATCCATGCTGGCTGTTCCCTATCACCTTATTATCTTCCAGGTGTTTGCAGATGGATTCCTTAATTACTTGCTCCATTCTCTTTCCTGGCACAAAAGTTAAACTGACTGATCTGTAGTCTCCTGGTTTGTTCTGATTTCCCTTTTTATAGATGGGCCCTAGATTTGCCCTTTTCCAGTCTTCTGGAATCTCTCCCGACTTCCATGACTTTTCAAAGATGATAGCAGTTGTGTAACCTGTAAAGTTCTCCTGTTCCTCCAGCCAATTCTCAATGTATAGATGAGGGGAGGCTTGTGAGCTCTTGCGGCAGTTCAGGTTTGGGTTAGAGCCAAGCATACTTTTCATTTGTTTAAACTTTAAGGATTTTGAGTTGCTAGAAACACTGACCCGCCACGTCCTGCAAACTCCTGAGGTTTTACTTGCATTATAATATTCATAGAATCACAGGGCTGGAGGAGACCTCAGGAGGTCACTGAGTCCAACCCCAACTAAACCAACCCTGCCAGGGCTGTGTCAAGCTGGCTGGGACCTCTAGGGATGGAGATCCCCCCCCTCCCCCGGGAACCCATCCCAGGGCTTCCCCACCCTCCTAGGGAAAGAGTTTTCCCTAATCTCCAACCTGGACCTCCCCCACTGCCACTTGAGCCCATTGCTCCTTGTTCTGCCACCACTGAGAACAGCCTCTCGCCAGCCTCCTGGGAACCCCCCTGCAGTGAGTTGCAGGCTGCTCTCAAATCCCCCCTCACTCTTCTCTTCTGCAGACTAAACAGACCCAACTCCCTCAGCCTCCCCTTGTAGGTCGTGTGCTCCAGCCCCCTCAGCATTTTGGTCGCCCTCCGCTGGCCCCTCTCCAATGCACCCACATCCCTTCTGTAGTGGGGGGCCCAGAACTGGACACAACACCCAATGAGGGATGTTAGATATCATGCACCTGAATAGTTGTGTAACTGCATGAATTCTTAGTGGTAACACGACTATTCAACAGTGCCCTCCACCTGTGCCCTCCCCTCCCCTCCTGAGCATATGGGTCAGTCTGATCCCTGCCCGCCCTCCTCCCCACGGACAACTGGGGTCCTTCTGCATCTCCCCAGGCCCGGGGCTGCACAGTACCTGCTCCCAGGCCTGGCTGGGGTGGGGATGACCTCCTGGAACTGCAGAAGCTGAGGGGGCGATGGGGGACTTGCTAGAGGATGCTGTGATTTCTGACCCCCTCCCCTGCCCGGTGTTTGGTTTTCCCCACTGTGGGGGGCCCCACTCTGCCTGCTCACTGGAGGAGTGGGGCAGGGCTGGGTGTGCAGGGCTCACCTCTCGCAAGCGCCCCCTTTGTGGCAGAGGGCATGGCCGTGACTCCTCCGCCCGGCTGGCTCTGGGAGTGGCCGTGGCCCTGACGGCTTTCCTGGCTGGGCGCCTGGGAGCAGGCTTCTTCTTACCCCCCTTTTGGGGGGCACCCAGGCCTGCCCCCTCCTCTGGCTCCCGGTCCACGGAGCCCGTAAGTAGCAGTTGCCCACTAAGGATCACTCAGTCTCCTGCTCTCTGGGCCACCTCCCCAAGAAGCGGCTCCGTCCAGCCCCCTCTCAGGGCTCTGAGGTCCCGTTCTCACCGCACCTGCCCAGGGCTCTGCAAGTTCTCACGGTCTAGCACAGGCATGTCCAAAGTCCGGCCCGTGGGCCAATTGCGGCCCGTGTTCCGGTTTAATACGGCCCCACAGGTAATTTGGCAATATCTATCTTTTATGGCCCCCAACGAATCCATATGTATTGAGATGAATACATTGTAAAATCTCAGTTAATGTCAGTTGGTCTAAATCAGTTATAAATATATTTGGACACAACATGTATACTTGGTGTTATGTTCCTGTTCATATTTTTTGAACTTAAAAGTTGACAGACAACCTTTATTACCAATAATATGTAATGTACTTTACAATGTTCCTGACGTATATTTCAGCTTCCTGGATTTTTTTTTCATCTGGCCTTCAGATATGAAAGGCAGAGTGATTTAACACCTGTTTAGATTTGTCATCCATGTGACGAAATGAAAAGTATGCCGTGTGCAATAAACTTTGCATAAAATAGTTCATTTGCATTTAATTTTAATGGTTCAAAGAATGTCAGGCAAAATGGTCGGCCCTCACGCATGTTCACTTCATCAAATCTGGCCCTCTTTGAAAAAAGTTTGGACACCCCTGGTCTAGCATGTCCCGTCCTCAGCCGCCAGACACCAGGTCTGAAGTCCGGCTCCAGTCGGAGCTGTCCGAGGTGCTGCTGTCCTCCCAGCCAATCCCCAGGTCTGACTGGGGAGAGCTCCAGTGAGGAGCTGCCAGACCCTGCACCAGCAGCATCTTTTATATCAGCCTGCTGGGCTCTAATTGGCTACAGCAGAAGCAGCCACTCTAGTCTGCTTGGAGGACCTCTTTTCTGCCCTTCTCCCTGGGGCGGGGTGCTGCAAGGCCTCCAGCAGGGGGCGTCAGACCTAGTCCATCCGTCACACTGGGCTTCTTGTTCAGTTAGGGTGGGCTCTCCCTCCAGGTGCAGCCACATGGCCCGGCTGGGCGCTCACCTCCACAGCCACCCTCCGGCCCCTCACACTCGGCTTGTCAGGTTGTGAGCTGGGGGTGCCGTGCACACAGCCTGGTGATCGCAGCACACACGTGGCTTGTGCAGCGGACGGCGAGCGGCTGCGCTGGGATGGGCCGACTCTGCGCCGGGGGCTTGGCCTGGACACTAGGAACAGGTGCTGCCTGTCCGGCCGGTACGCTCCGGAGCAGGTTCCCAAGGCAGGCCGGGGGCTCCCTGCACTGGGGCTGGACAAACCCCTCTTGGGCCGGTCGCCGTTGGCTTGCCCTGCTTCAGCCCAGGCAGACGCGCTAGCTGAGCTCCTGAGGGCCCTGGCACCCACATTTCTAGCAGAGTCCCATCTCCATCTCTGCCCAGCACATCTCGGGGCGTGTCCTTCGCACCGACAGGCCATGCCCAGGTCTCCGTAGCACCCGCCTGAACCCGCAGACAGAGGGCAGCCCCTGGTGTGTCTGAGAGCAGATGGCAGACCCCGTCCGAGTCCCACCCTCTCCTGGCTTCTACACGGAAAGCTCTTCCCATCCCCACGCCTGCGTGGTTCCCATAGGAACTAATGCACTTCAAGTGGGAACACAGGAGTGGGAAGCAGAGAGGGAGCAGGCCTGGGAGTTAACCCAGGCTGTGACTGAGGCCGCTTTTATGGCCGTTTGGGAAGATCTGCAGTGTGCCCCCCTGCCCTCCCCAAGCGCCGGGCGATGCCCCGCTCCCACCACAGAGCTGTCACAGGCGCTGTTAGTCACAGCAGGATGCGCGGGGGCCACCTGCGGCATGGCGGGTCGGCAGGGGAAGTCAGCCCGGGGCCTGCCCGGTGCCGAGATGCCCAGCGCTGTTGCATAGCACTGTGACGGCGCGTTGGGGGTTCCCCGTCTCCTGCACCCCGAAATGGCACAAACAGACTGCACCAGCCAGTGGAATTGAGGGTGGTTTATTGCTCCTCCAGCACAGCGCAGCACAGATGTAATCTGGTTACAGGAACTGGGGCTAAGAGGCCTCAGTGCCCCCCCTTTGAGATAGGGGAGTCCCAGCCCCCTCCCCAGCTCCTTATACCCTGCCTTCCAGCGAGGAACTAACTAACCCTCTTCCAGCCCTGCCCCCCAAGCCAGGGCAGCATCCACCTTCCTTTGTTCCTCTCCATGGGGGGTGTCTGGCCACTGGTTCAACAAGTTTGGCCTTACCTCTGCCTAGTGAGGCTTTCCCTGCTGGGTCTTGCTCCAGACAGCAGGGGTCACCACATCCCAGCAAGTACCCCCACTACGTCACAAGCACCGTGCGCCACGGGCCGGCCGGAGAGGACAGACTCCAAAAGCCATGCGTGAACGCGCTAAGCAGAGCTACCGCCGGCCCTCCCATGGAGACTGGCGGGAACATTCCTGCCAACCCCCGGTGGTGGTTTTCTTGGGGTTACCCGCTCAGCTCAGCTCCAGGCAGAACAAGCTCCCAGTCGGTCCCACCCTGATCCCTGGGACCCCAGAGGGCCAGGGGTCCTGTCTGCAGCTGGCATCCCGCAAGGCCCTGGGCCAGTGTGAAGCCAGGCTCTTTAGCCACCCTCCTTTCTGTGCCTGCTGGTCCCTGGAGAGTCCAGTCTGAACTCGTCTGCCTGTGGCGTGCCAGGGAGGTGCCTTCTCCGGAGAGGTTACAGCCTGCGGGAGCGGGCTGGACCCTCCCCAGGGCAATGCCAGGGCCCCTCCGTAGCAGCCATGGAGCGGCGTTCCACGGGCGTACGCAGGAAGCCCGTTGCACTGGACCCAGCGGCGTTCCTCCCGGACACGGCAGGACACTGGAGTCTGCGCACTGGTGGGAGGCGCCTACAGACACTTGTGGGGCTGAGCCCTCTGGGGCTCTGGAAAGCTCCAGCCAGGCTCTCCAAAAAGAGGCAAACCGCGCTCTGCATGCCATGTCAGCGGCTGCCTCCCCCTGCGCTCCGCCCCCAGGCGCACAGGAAGGAACACAGCAATCGGCGGCGGCACAGCGCGGAGCGGACAGCCATGCAGGCAACGCGAGGGCCCTGCTCTTCTGTCCCGGGCGGTGCCCAGGTGTCCGTCTTCCCTGACCCAGGGTCGCCCTGCCCCCAAGGCTGGCTGCTGGATTTGCCACCCACCCGACCGGCTGCAGGACACGGCCTCCCCTTTCGCTAGCCGCAGCGGCTGACGCAGGGGGAGCGAGGAGAGACGCTGCCGGGCATGCTGCCCAATCGACCCCCATTCGCCCGCGGGCTCGCCAGGCTTCGGAGCGCGGGATGAGGCGTCATGGGGGCGTCGGCTGCAGGCACCGGTGTGACCCCCAGAGCTCAGCTCCAGGGCACATGTTGGCAGGTGTCAGCACCTCCCCGGCTCAGAGCCCCCCAAAGGAACAGACACAGGCCTGCTGCTGCCAGGGGAGACCTCCCGCTGGCTGGGGATGGGTCAGCCCCTGGGAAATCTGGTTTTGTCTCATCTCCAGAGGCCAGGGCGGGAAGAAAGTCTCTTCGCTTGGTGACCACGCTGGGGAGCTAGTGGGGTGTTCGTAGCCATGCTTGGCCTTGCTGCTCTATCACACGGGCTTGTCTGGCCCCTGCAGTATGTATCCTCACAGCTTCCTGTGGAGCAGGGCAGTGCTGCTATCCCCACAGCGCAGGGGGAAACTGAGGCACAGGGAGACTAAGGGAGTTGGCCAAGGTCACACAAAGGAAACCGCAGCTCCAGGAATTCCTGTGGGGCAGTTCTCTGGCCACTGCTGGACAGGAGGCAGATGAGATGATCACAGTGGTCCCCTTTGGCCTGGGAGTCTCTGAGCATGGAAGTAGCCTGCATCTCCAGGAATCCCTGCTGCTGATTTGCAGAGGAAAGCGCACAGCTATTCGGGGATGGGCAGGAGGATAGAGCCCTGGCCTAGGCAGACAGATCTCCCAGGGCAGGGCACCGCCTTCCTAGCTGGCATTGAATGGCCAGCGCCTCGCAACACTCAGCCCCGGGACACAGCTGCACTCCACTTCCTCGCCGGACTCACGCCAGGTTCTAACGCCCTTCGGCTCTGGCTCTGGGGATGGGCTGACCACGCGCCCATTCTCCTGTGCGCTCCTCATCCCCACCCTCCCTGCTTTCATCGCGCTACCAGACGCACCAGCGGCTCCTGATGGCCCAGGGGCACCAAAAGTGCAACATGGCAATAGCCTAAGCCCAAAGCGGCTTGCCCAACAAGGTAGCTCAGAGGCCAGCCTGGCTCTCGGTCTATCTCCGTCTCCTGGCTCGTACCCTGCTCAGAGATCAGCCTGGCTCTTGGTTTGTCTCTATCTCCTGGCTCGTACCCTGCTCATAGATCAGCCTGGCTCTTGGTTTGTCTCTATCTCCTGGCTCGTACCCTGCACGGCTGGGTCAGGTCTGTGGTTATCTAGCCAGCCTGGACGGCGCGACTGTGACACTGGGGGGTTCTTACATTGTGTCAAAGCCGACAGTGCCCCCTTCCAAAGTGGCAGCATTAGGAAGTGACATTCCCTGACCGCTGCCCCCTCCAGACAAGGAGAAGAGCTGGATTTTGCCACCCGCCCTCCCAGGAGAATTCCCACTGGTGGCTGCGTCCCATGCAGGGTGCTACTCAGCACCCGTCCTGCCAGAGCAGCCACGAGCGTCACTCCGATGCTTCCCTGGCAGGAAGCCGCACTAACATTGCCGATTGCCTGTCTTCCCTCGCTGGGATGAGTTCCAAGAAGGGGTGGGTGCTCCAGCAACAGAAATAGCTTTGAAAGCGCTTCCTCGGCCCACTTCATCCCACCCCCGGCGCGTGGCTCATTGCCCACATTTCATGTGGCTGCCTCTGCACCCGCAGGGACTGGAATAAGGGTCCCTGGGGTGCGGGGAGCTGCAGGTCTTTGCACCAGAACTCCAGTGCAGCCGGTAAGATTAGTCCTGCCAGTTGTAGCGGCTAGTGGCTCAGGCACTCGCATGGCTCAATCAACACTCATCACACGCAATCTCCATGTGGACAAACAGATACCTTGTGTGACACCGACGCCCCTTCCTTCTCATTCCTTCTCCCTCCTTTCGATGACACTAGCTGTTGGAACAATTCCAGCGCCCTCCCCTCCTCTGCGTAGGTATTTCCAGTGATCAGAAATGGCACCTCCTGGCCAGTCCAAATATGTCTGTCTTTAACGTCCGCTCAGGAAACGTGCTCCACTGCTGGCGGCTTTGGAAGCAGTTAATGTGATTTGGACACATCAATCTTCAAAGGAGACCCAGCCGCATAGCTTGGCACTGGACTGCACAGGCGCGTTATTTTACGGTGTCGGTACTGTTGTTAGTATCAGTGGGCTAAGAGCTCAGAAATCGCTACACTTCTAGCCAACTTTTACCCTCAGCCATTTAAAGAGAGCAAAGGTCAGACAGAGACAGAGCAGCGGCTAGAAACCATTAAACCAGTTACGATTACGCAGTCGCTGTCTCACCTGAGAAGCCGGCTCCATTGTGTCCACTGCCGAGTGAAGCAGCAGCACTAGACAGCCCCTTCCACAAAGAGACCGTGGCTGGAACAGACCCAGCCGACGATGAAAACGTTGTGATCTAGAGCTCAAGAACTAACAAGAACTGGTTGGAGAATTCTCAGCTGACCCTCTTTTTGCCCCAAAGTACCAATTCACCAACACTGAAACAGCGACACAGGCCCTGTTTGGACAAAATCCCCAGCTCAAAAAAGGTTTTTGTTTTTTTTTCAGAATTGTCAAACTGTCTCATTCTTGACGTTTTTAAAAGGGAATGTTTTGGGGTTTATTAGTCAAAATGACTTTTTGTTTAAACAATCTAGATTTTAAAAGATTTTAAAAAATGATTGTAAGAGGCTGAAAGTAAAACGAATGGTTGTGAAGTGACCAAAGCAAACCGTTGGGATTTGCCCAAACCGCGTTGCTTTTTCACTTTGTCAGTTTGCAAAAATCTTGACATTTCCTCCCAATGAGGAACCGGAACGTTTTTCCCAATCTCATAATTCCTTGCGGGACAGGCAAGCCATTTCTCCCCCACCCCAGGAGTCACCCACAGGCTACGTCCACACGGCACACGTATTTCGGAATAAGCTATTCCGGAAGAAATACTCTGAAGTAGCTCATTTCAAAATAGCGCGTCTACACTCCAGGGAAGCCTCAAAATGAGTCCGAGGCCAGCTCCCTAATGTGGACGCGCTACCTCGACTTAGAGCCCCAGGAGGAACTGGGGAGTCATTACTTTCAATGGCCCGTGGCAGAGCTACTTTGAAATAGCAGCAGTGGCGCGTCCACACGACTGCTATTTTGAAATAGCCGTTCCTGAAGAGGCATTACACCGCGTGGACTGAGGCTCACCGAAGTCGGAAGAGGCCAAAGTTATTATTTCAAACTGACGGAATTGCTGTGTAGACGCTCGCATTGTTCTTTCAAAATAACTGTGCTGTGTAGACGCCCCCACAGAGATAAAGCGGTCCCACAGGAATTGAGCTCACATTGCTGGACTCCTGAGACTGCCTGTCCTACAAGGCCACCCTTGTCACCCATCCAGCCTGACAACCATCCTGTACACAAAGTGGAAGAACAACCAGCCCTCCACAGCTCGCAGGTGCTGCTCCTTCCCACAGCAGACTCAGATGTTCTGTGACCCCATGCGAATATGGGGCAGTCTGCCCTTTAGAAAGGCAGGCTTGCCTCCAAAACGCGAGTCCTTAGCCCTCACCCAGACCTAACCTGGGCTCGCCAGCAAGCTGCGACTCCTCTCTACACCTGCCCCGCTGGGAGAAATCAATGGAGCTCTGCTGATTTACACTAACGGATGATCAGGCTCCACTGGGTACGTGAGTGGTTGTTTCCCTTTCCCCGCCAGGCTGCTGGAAGTGCGAGTGAGCAGAGAATAGCTTGTCAGAAAGGAGTTGGTCCCGGCATTTCTGCAAAGCAGCCGTTCCCATCACAACCCAGAGCAGCCCTGGCTAACTGACTCCAGGCTGGCTTATCTGCTATGATACTTCCCGTGGTTAAAGTGTCAGGGTACGTCTACACGGCAGTTTTTCCAGGATACCGGAGGTAACCCAGAAAAGCTCTGCCATGTCCAAGGAACGTGTCTGCTTTTCCGAAAAAAAAATTCAGCAAAGCAGATGCGTTTTCTCAGCATCCCTGTAAACCTCATTCTACGAGGAAGAGGAGATGTTCTGAAAGAGGCTTATTCCCGCCATTTGGCCCAGTGTAGACGGACCAAATGTCAGAAAAGCCTCTTTCGGAAGAAAAGTGGAAAAAGATACACAAATTGCGGTTTGCAATTTGTGTATCTCTTTCCTACTTTTCTTTGTAGTCTAGACACAGCCTCAGAGGGGTAGTTATGTCGGTCTGCAACTGAAAAACCCTCAGGTGCTGCAGGACCATTCCTTGTTCCTTAAGTGTCCCTCCCCCACCCGTGGCTAGTTATATAAATAAGTGCTCCTAAAACCTGCCTCGGACAGAGGGCCATGCGACAGCAGATGCATGACTTTTTTCACTCAGCTGCAAGCCACAGTGCTTCCTGTATGCAAAGGCCCGCTCCAGAGAGCACACATGCATTGCGAATGCCAGGCACACGTGTGTTATACAACGGGCTGATACTGGATGCTGCTCGCATCCCCTTTTCTTACAGATCATTGGCCGCATTTCAAGCCATTTCCACTAGCAGCTCAGGCACCGTCACGCTCTGCAATTGGGATCACTTGACTTGTCTTAAAATAAATGTGCAGCAAACCCCCGGGCCCTGGAACGAGCCATTTGCATTAAGACAGTCAGTTTAAATGTGAAGAAATGCTAGCTGGGCAGAGAGAGGCGTTAGCTCATAAGCAACAACTCCGAGTTCTTCCAGGGGGAATTTACTGGTGCCCATGTGGGAACACTGAGTCATCTGCACGCCAAAGGAAATTGTTTCTCCATTAATGCCTCCCAATTTACATATTCAGATACCTTCTTAATCTAGCATTCTGCCTTCAGCCATGTACGCCAGCCCGTCGGAGCCAACACAGCGGCAAACTCAGCTGCGCTCTGTATGAACAGAAACAAGGCCCAGAGTGTGCTGGTCCTGGAGGGAAAGCAGGCCGCCTTTTCCGGGCAAGATTGCTCCGCAGCTTGAAACTGAGGGTTGGGTTGTGGCTGGAGTCACGCCCGGCAGGACGCCTGGGGGCCTAGGGACGCCCTCTCTGGTGATGCTGCCTCCTGGCGTGGGATGGGAAAGCCACTGCAGCTTCTCCTCCTTAAACTTGGCCAGAGGGGCGGTTGCGGTCTGGCCTCTGGGATCCGACAGTCCACGGGACCATCCTGAACAGTTCCCGCTTGGACCTCCTAGCGCCGTGAAAACTCGCCGGAGCGGGGAGTCCACCCTGGCCTGGCAAAGTGCCTCCCATGGGGCTGACGCCCACTGCGAGGCAGGCCCCCTGCGCGCCAGTCTGGCCGTGCCTGGGTTCCAGCCCTGGGCCATGCTAGGCCTTTCCCCACTAGGCAGAGAGTTAAACGATTAAACATGAGCTGCCGGCACTTGCCTCCTGCCCGGCCGCTGCCTTCACCCTCATCAGGCCTCTCCACCCGCAGCGTTACAGTCCTGCCCCATGGCAGTGCTCATCCCTGATTTCCTGGGCTTTTCCCTCTCAGGTCCCGCTGGGGAGCAGGCACAGTCCCGTGGCTCACGGTCGCCTCCTGCACGCAAGGGCCTCGGTGCGCCATGACTCTAATCGCGTCTCCCACTCATCTCGTCTGCCTAGCAGCCGCCCTCTTCCTCGCTCACTGCCGAGCCTCCTCTTACGCGGCACGGTGTCCTCTCGCCGCCTGTAGCTGCATCAGCTCCTGCTTCCTCCCCGCCCCTTCTCCTTCACCTCTCCCAGACGGGGTGAATCTGGCCGGGCCTCCTTCTTAATTAGAGTGCCAAGTATTTTAACCGGCATCCCCTGCACCTTCTGCTGGCCCTTGAGCTCCGCCTGGGTCCCTTTGGTGATGGGCTGAGCCCAGGTCTCCATCTGGGTCTCTGCTGCAGCCACCTCGGCACCCGGATGGGTTCCCCTTTCTGGCTGGGTTCCCACTGCAGCCTGCAGGTCAGCGCTAGGCCCGTAGCGCCCCCTTGGGGAGCCCCGCCCAGCCCAGGGGCAGCACACACTGGCTCCCAAGGGGCACCTCCGGACACCGCTCCACTTGGCACAGCGCTGACTGGTTCCAGAAAGCCAGGACCAGGATCCGGGGAGAGCCACAGAAGGGCTGGAAGCAAAGGGCTGCGTCTAACCCAAACTCAAAGCCCCTCCCCCCGAGCCAAGCTTGGCAAACAAGGCACCGTCTCTTGGGAACGAGGCCGGTTCCCGTCGCCCTTCCTGCAGCTTTGGGCAGGCAGGGCAGCTGACAGCCTCTTATCCTGGGGACAAGCCTGCTGCAGCCGGTCTCCCCACGCACCGGACGCCAGGGCATCTCAGTGCCCCTCTGATCTATCTGGCCAGTTCTTTGTTCTTCCCAGTAACCCCGGCCCGGCCTGCTGCTCACCTCGCCCTCCCGCAGGTCCCACCACTCTGCCGGATGGAAACAGGCTTCTGGCTCCACACTCTGGAGGCTGGCCAGGGAGCAAAGTGTCTCCCACCTCTTGTCGGGAAGAACCTGGCTTAATGCATGTTCCCCCCCGGGTGACCTGCCTGTAGCTTCCCGGCTCCCAAAGCCTCGCTTTCCATGTGAGCACGTCTCCTTCCCTCTAGCCACACCTACCTGCCACCAAGCCACCGGGCCAGTGTGACACAGGCTCCGGCCGAGCCCTGAGCCACGCTGTTCAGTGGCCTCGTAGGTAATACCAGAGCCAGGGGATCCTATTCGTGCACCCTCTGCCAGCTTCATCACAACAGGGGCTGGGCGTCGCTTCTGTGGGAGAGCCAGTCCCTGCCCTGCCCCTGGTGGGTTGCCACAGGGTGGAGAAAACATCCTTCCAGGGCCACCACTCCCGCTCCAGCAGGGGGCCGGGGATGCAATGAGTGGGAGTGGCTAGGGCTTTAGGTCCACCCCACCTGGCTGCGGGAGTCAGGGCTGAGAAAGTGCCACGTAGGAAGGGCGCCTCCCTAGGCACAGGGCTGGCACAGCCGGCATCTGCCCTCGGTCACAGTCTGGTTCCCAGGCTGCCGCTTCCTCAGGACACAGCTACAACCCTGGGCCGAAGGGTGCAGCCCACTGGCTGGATCGTGGCTGGTGACCACAGGCCGGGGGCAGATGGATTCTGCGGCTTGTCTGCACAGGGCAATTGAGCCTGACAGCTATTCTGGAGTAAGTGTTCTGCGCGCTCCCACAAGCCTGCGCACTGCAGACCACCATTCCACAGGCGCAGCTGCAGGTTCGTAAGCCATTTCGTGGCCTCCTCTGGGATGCTGTGGACAGCACCCAGGCCTCCTTTGAACCCATATTTTGGGTGGTTTGGAGGACACACCAGGGGGAATCCTTCATTTTCCACTTGTGCGTCAGCTAGCTTCCTCGTCCATGTTTGTAGGGTAAGGTGTGTATGGTGCAAAGTCTGCCGGGCAGGCTGAGGCTGGAGGGGTGGCTGGCCGGGCCCATGGTGCATATGGATGGGCTGGATCCAGTGACCCTGAGTGGTCAGGCATGATCCATTGTGGTTTGTGAGATTTCAAGCCTTGCTGGGCACATGGTCCATAGCCTGCGGGGCAGGAAGTCCTGGGTAGTTCCAGGGGCGCTGCAGCTCGCGTGCTGTGGCTCTCGACGGACAGCTGGAGGCTCAACATCTGCCAATACAGAACACTGCGGTAGAGGTGTCGCGTCCACAGGCCCCAGGATGAGTCAGCGGCCGAACCACAAGGTAAGGTGCACACCGGGGCCAGGCCCGGGGCTAGTAGCCCGGAGCAGCTGATCCCCAGTCCTGCTCACTTCTGAAGAAGGCTGACGCGAGTCTGCGTTGGAGGCTGCTGTCCGGAGGTGGCCAGGAGCGGTCAGTGCGCAGGCAAGAGTGGCAGCCAGCATGAAGCGTCGGCTTTGGGGCGTAGCACTGTCCCACCCCACAACGCGACGCTTGTCAAGCTGGAAAGCTGAGACTCCTGCTTTGCTCGGGGCGGGCCCAGCGCTCTCCATGCCCCAAAGGCCGGGAGAAGGCCACCTCAGGTCCTTTACAGCTCCAGGCCTGAGGGGCGAGCAGCAAATCAGCAGCACCCACAAGCGTCTGCACGTCGCTCGTAAACACGGACTGGCAGAGCCACCGCAGAACCTTGTAGGAGCCCGTTACTGGAAGGGAGGACAAGCCAGCAAGTCCCCTGTGGACCCTTCACCCGCTAAGCACAGTGTTCAGCAGCCGCAGCAGGCTAGGTTCAGGACCTCAGCATCCTTCCAGCGTGTCAGTCCAGGCTGGCAATGACCGACCGCGGAAAGCGGAACCAGTCTGGAGTTGTTGTTAGAATCCCGCCTCCGCAGAACTTCCCAGGTGGCGCTCTGATTGCAGAGTGGCCAGGACTCTCCACAGCCTGCGCTCGCCGGGAGTCATGTCCCAGACTAGGGGTACATCTGGCCGGGGTTAATATCCCTAGCAGGGGTGTGATCTGAACGAGATGAGCTCCAACCCTGGAGAGTCGGCAGAGACGTTGCGGGACCCTAACTAGCAACAGCATCACCCACCAGAGCCCTCTCAGTGAGTCACTTGGGACATCTCATCTCGCGCTGGTTTTTAATCATGCAGCTGCTGTCAGAAACCAGGTTGCCCGGCTGGAGTGGGCAGAGCGCCAAGGAAGGAAGGCATCACATCACACGCAGGAAAGAATCTGGCAGCCGAGCAAGTTGCATGCAAATGTTCCTCTGGTGGAAGAGACACCAACACTTTGATTCATTCCAAACCTTTTGATGTAACACTCCACAGAGCCTCTGTTCCGCTCATCTCTCTGTTGCGTTTCACCTTCGGCCCACTGCAGCTGGTGTGTATTAGCACCTAGAAAATGGATTTTATCTCCTGTGGGAAATTCTGGCATCTCCAGCTTTGTTTTCCTTCTGGCTTGGAACAAAAGGCCAGCATTGTGACATTTACCGGGAAGCAAAGATGCCAGAAAATTGCTGTTTGACACATTGGTGTGTAAGTGATGTTAGAATGTTTTGTGCAGATAATGTTGCAATAGCACAACAAACAATAATCTTAACTAATTTATTATAAACTAGGGTCTATTACACGTATCACAACTATAATGGACAAGTTGAAACAAAATGAGGAAACCCAAACAAAAAGTTTCAATACGTCGCTGTAATTGGCACTCTCCTGGGAAACATTAACGTGTGGACAAAACTTCATTTTCCAATGGGAAACTCTTCTGCAAAGCTTTGGGGACCAGCCAGCAAATGGCCTAGCCGCCCGAGACCAAGTCCCTAGCCCTGGAGTCACAGTGTTGCCAGCACTTGCCATGTTCTCGCAAGGCTTGGTGGTTTTCTTAACGCCCCAGCTCCTGGAGCCAGGCTGACACACAAAAGGCCCTTGCTAGCCCGCGCGGGCGTAGAGAGAACCTTGGAAATGACACCTGGGCATGCCCTGGAGGCTCAGAAGCCGACGTGCAGACTGACTCTGAAACAACCGGACGCCGCGCTGTGGCCGGCCTCGAGGGCGGGGCTACCCAGGGAGCCCCAAACGTCCTGCTCTGGTTTACACAGGACCACAGAGAATCGGTGTCTGAGTGCAGACCAGGAAAATGGCCACGTGTAGCGGGGAGCTCGCAACCCGGTACAAACAGGACCCGCAGCCACGTTTTCGTGCTTGGGCCAGATCCCAACGTGGTTCCCCCTTATCTGTCCTCTGTCTGGTCTGTGCCACGTCCCCAGTGGCTGGCAGGGAACCGGGCCCTCCCTTTGCTCCAGGGCTGTCTGGTTAGCAGCCAGGGCCTTGCTGCCTCCCCCCAAGCCCTTTCCTCCCCTCCCCCCGCTGGGTTTTCCAGCCTCCCCATCCCTCCTCTCACACAGCAACTACCCATCTCTGCAAGCACCCCTCCCCCGCCAGCAGCCCCCTCTGCGGTCAGCCTCCGGACCTATATAGGCCCCTCTGGGGGCATCTGCTTCCATTCACTCCCTGAGGCCTGGTTCTCCTCCAGGTACAGCCTGTGGAGGTCCCAGTGGGGCGATACCTCTCCTGCCGGCCTCTGTGGGGATCTGGGTTCAAACTGTGACCTGGAGCAAAGCACTTATTCTCCGTGCCTCAGTTTCCCCATGGCAAATGGAGATCATCACGCTTCCTTGCTCCCACCCTTTGTCTTGTCTTTTGAAACTCTCACTGGGCGGATACCCAGGCCAGCTGCAGCCAAGGGTCACGCTGATGAGAAGTCACGCACTGTGCACTTCTGTGGGGGGTGCCGCTGGACTCTGTTTACACTGGCGCTATTAAATCAAAGGGACGAGGACCCAGTTCTCACTGCCCTGTGTGTGGTCTCAGGGCCCAGCAAGGCAGAGCCTCGTGGCAGCAGTGAAAGCGAATGTGGGGATTAAGCTGGAACCTCTGGAGCGTGGGACTGCCGCACGCTCTTAGGGGCGCATTTCTCACCCTCTGCTCCTAATACAAAACTGAGTGATTAGCAAGAGAGCTGCAGGAGCGGAGCGGCTGTCACACGGAGCCGTCTGAAATCCATTACTGCCAAGGTCTGCTTTCGTCACCCGGGGAGCTGGGAGGTGAACACGGCCAAGCCTCGCGGGACCCTCGTCTTTCCCTTCGCTGTTTTATAATTTCTCACAGTCCCAGGCCTGGTTCAGAGCCCTGTAACGTTCCCAGTCAAAACCTGGCCTTCACCTCCCTCGCCTCACGCAACCAGCCAGCTCCTCGACATCCCCAGGCCTGGCCTGCTCAGCCCGAGAGGGCCTGCTGCTCTCTTATGAATTCATCGAACCCGGGACCTTGGCATCCCGTCATCGGACCTCCTGTAGAAAACAGGCCACAACTCAGAGCTTTAAGCCCATCCAATCCGGATTTTGAAGTGGCCAGTGATGGAGAGCCCCCGTTGCTCCTGGTGCATTGTCCCACCCATTAAAACATTTGCCCTAGTTCCCCTGCGGATTTGTCTAGCTTCGACCTTCAGCCAATGGCTCCTGTCAGGCCTCTCTCGGCTAGACAGAAGAGTTCCCCATCTCCAGACTGTGGTCAAGCCGCCCCTTACCCGTCCCTTGCTCCTGGGTTGATGTTACCACCATCTTTAGGCCTTGTGCACACCTCGCGGCAGACAGCGAACGCAGCTGGAGAGGCGTTGCCATTGCCCTAGGGGGGAGAAGGCCTGTTTGTGCCCTTAGGGCGGTGACACTATGCCCTGGGATGAACCCTCACAGCCCTGGCTGGCACAGGGACGCTGCAGCGACAGCCCACACCGGCCCGGGCTAAGGCCCCGGCCCTGCGACGCACGCGAAAAGCCCCATTGGCGGTGGGCTTGGCTACGGCCCTGCTGCCAGTGTGTAGAAGTGCTGGGTTGGAGCAGGGCCACAGGGGCTCCTGGCTGCCCCGCCACAGAGCAGATGGTCTAGGGCAGCATCCTTGGGTGCTGCCCTCACTCGACACCCCTACCCCGGCTCCTTGGGCTTCATTTGCTGCACTGCATCCGTCCTGGGAGTGGGAGGCGGCTTTCTTTCACGTGCTCCTCCTGCTCCCAACCCCTGCCCCCAACACGTATGGGGGCACGTGACATCTCCTCCCCCCCACGAGGGGCTCAGCACTAATGTCACTGCCAGCTGCTGCTCAGCTGGTGGGTGACTCTAAGCAGGGCCCTCTTGCAGGGCGGGGGCAGGGAGCGAGAGACGTCATGTGCTCCCCTCCCCAGGCCCCGATTGACCTGGGTGCAGCAGGGGGGACCATGCAAAGTCTCCTCCCATTGCCGGGGGCGCGGTGCCTAGAGGGAACCTGTTCAGAACAGCTGGTCGTTCTGTGGGGGGCGGGGCAGACTTTGTGCACTCCCCCACCCCCAGACCAGTCAGGGTCTGTGGGTGAGGAAGCAGGGAAGTGTCCTGGCCCCGCCCCTTCCACCTGAGACCCCGCCTCTTCCGGGGCAGCCTGGGGCCACTTCAAAAATTTCAGAAATTTTTGAAGTGGCCCCCAGTCAAAAATGATTGCCCACCCCGGGTTAGAATCTGCAGAGAAATTGTTAACAACGAATGTAAAGTTGTGAGAGCACGATGTGATTCCAGGGTAACATCTTTACATTCCGTGCAGAAAGCAAAGCTGCACATTGCAGAAACAAACATCAACACCTGTGAATAGTCCAGGTCAGCCAGCTTCAGTCGAGCTCCGGGCCTGGATTTACAACATTTCTTGTATTATTCTCTTCGGCTAGTCTACACAGTCTACGTGGGCCATTGGTCTACGTTACGCAACCTCAGCTATGGGAGTAATGTAGATGAATTCCAAGTACTTAGATCTACTTACCACGGTGCCTCCACTGCAGTGGGTCGATGGCAGACCCTCTCCCGTTGGCTCCACCTGCACTTCTTGTTCCAGTGGAGTATGGAGTTGACGGGAGAGCGCGCGGTGATCAATTTATCAAGTCTATACTAGACACAACAAATCAATCCCTGCTGGATTGATCGCTGCCCGGAGATCCGGTGGGCAGTGTAGACAAGCCCTTATTCATCCAAACACCAGTGGTCACTGATGTTCCTCCTGCTTTCTGCTGCACCGGCAGTGTGAAGCTTTGCCTAGCCTCGGCCTGAGGATGTGTGTTAGATTTTGGTAGCTCAATGAAATTAGCGCTTTCTAAAGCTCCTGGAGACAAAAGAAGCAGTATGTCAGCACCTGCTAGCGGACTGTTACCTGCCCTCCCTCTCCCATCCACTGGCGCAATGCAGCACTGCCTGGAGGTCCCCTCCCCCAATTTACTAGCCTGGGCCCCCTAGGCTCTGCTGTGTGAGGGGAATGTGGGGGGAGGGTCTTTCTGCTTCCCAGTCGGGGGCCATCTCAGTGAGGTGGGAGGGGGTTTGTTTGCTTTTTGCTTCTCACTTGTGCACGTCCATGGACCTCGGCGCTGGGACACCACAACGTCCTGGGCAGGTGCTAGGTCCCAATCGACCTAGGCTGCAAGCAGAGTTCAGATGGCTGCAGCACGTCCGACTTCCTCCATCGGGGGGGTCTCCATGCCTCCTGCGTGACGTCCACGTCTTCCTCACGGACGCAAAAGCCCTTCTGTGCTGAGCCAGCGCTCAGGGGCTATCGGACCTAGCGCCGTGCAGGTCGGGTACCGGGCCCCACCGCCAGGCCGGCCCAGGGCAGCTGGGGGCGTTCCTGACGTGCAGTCAGTGCTGAATCCCGAGCAGAACGTGGTTCGGCTTTGTGCCCAGGGCCATAATCTCAGCACCGTCCTTAGCTCACCGCCTTCCCCAGCGGCACTGCAGGCGCCTCAGCCCCATCACCACGCTGAGCTTTTGCGCTCTCCAGCCACGGGCCAAGGGATGCACGCCCTGCCCCTGCCCTGGCGCTCTAGCATGTCGGGGATTTGCAGGGTCAAGCCAGGGCTGGGAACGCCACTGCAGCAGGCCAGGAGCGGTGCCATCAGCTGATGCAACAGCCCCCAGGCGACGATCCGCATTAGACAGCGTGGCTCAGGAGGGAGGATACGGGGCCCTTTGACATTAGGGTTTTATAGTCAGTGTGGCTGAGTCTCTCCCGCCGCGCTGCGTCATGAGACGCCGGGGAGGGCCGACGCGGGAGAATGGCAGCGACAGAGCAGGGGAGCCTTTCTACTGCTGACGGCCTGGCCTTACCGACGGTCTCTCAAGCAACAGCGGCCTGGGCCCCAGGCTCCCACTGCCGGCGGAGACAGTGTCGGCGCTAGCAGGGCGAGAACCGCGGTTCAGCTTGTCAGAGGGTCGGAAACGCTAGGAGCTGCTGAGGAATGAGGCCGCGGTCACAAACAACACTCGCACTTTTATTGGTCACAAGCCACAACCACTGGGACACCCCGAGGCCTCCGGCACCTGTGACGTCACACTCCCGCCCCTGGGCCACCCGGAGAGGGGTGTATCTCTCCGCGGGACCAGCCTTTGTGAAGGGTCGAGTAGTGCATCCTCCCTGGCTTACTCATGCTGGGGACCCCTTTGATTCTGTGTTACAGGCAGGCCCACAACCCTGAGACAGACGCGTGGCAGTTCAGCCCCTTGTCTCGTCTCTGGACTTCCACACCCCTTTTCACGGGCCAGCCTCTCAGTTCGCACGTCTTCATGAACATTTATGTCACAAGCCACCGCTGTAGTTAGCATCCTGGGTCAGCCACGGGCAACGGGGCATATTTTCCTGAACATCCCCCCAACATCTCCTGCAATAAGCTCATAATTTTACTAGTACAGGGTTACGCCCGGCTCAACCCGTCAGGCCCGACTTGGCTAAGCTGGAATTTGTTTTACAGCCTGTGATGGACCGGGCCGTGTCTGGGCACAGATGAGGGCGTGCGCTCAGGGCGAATTGCTCAACTTCGGGGATTCTTACAGTCCCCAGACTGGTGACCTCTCCAAACAGGCCACAAACCAGTCCCACAGAGCGCTTCAGCTGCCTGCCTGAAGCCTCATGAGCAAAACCCCTCCAACACACCAGCAATATCCATGCCCCAGATGGCCCTGGGCCTCATACACAGGTGGGGGGCCCTAGCACCCGATCCCACCTACCCCGAACAAGTTCTGTCCAGTTCCAAGAACCCAGCCACAGATCCCTGGTCAATTTACCCTCTGGACCTTACCCACAAATCACGCTGAGCCAATCCTTTAGCATCTAACATCTAAAGGTTTATTATCACAAGAAAGAAAAGCCTGAGAGTAAGGTTGTTAAAGGATAGTACGTTACATGCACCGAATCTCCCAGTCCTCGATGCAGGCTCTAGCAGAGATGTTACAGCTGCTGGTTTAAAAGTCCTTGTTGCACATCCTAGGTCAGGATGGGTTCACAGGTCTTCCGGGCTCTTCAATCCCTGCAGTGCTGCCTCTGGGATGAAGTGCTGAGCTGAGAACCAAGATGGCGTCGACCACATGGCCTCTTCATACCTCCTTCCTTGTCCCTTCTTGGCTGCAGGAGATCACCTGGTCCTCAGCCTCTCTCTGCTGGCAGCTCTCAGGTGACAGCCCTCATTCTTTAGGTGTGTCCTTGGCCCATTGAGTGCCATTGTCCCACAGGGCCTTGCTGATTAGCATGTCCACAGGCCCGGCCCTGCCCAATGCTCAGCCACATGCAGAGAAGTATTCAGTATCCACACAGACTACAGATTCCTAACTACACACACAGACATTATACAACCACATAAATAGCTTACATAGGATTATCAGATAATAAGCTTCTATTGAGCACCCCACATGGCCCCCTTTTATACCATTTTCTGGGGCCAACACCCCCACCTATGGGTGCAGCAGTGATCTGGCTGCTCCCCTCAAGATCCAGTAATGTGACTGTGACAGACCGGGCCGTGACTGGGCACAGCTGAGGGAGTCCGCTCAGGGCAAATTGCTCAAATCCGGGGCTCCTTACAGCCCCCAGACTGGTGACCTCTCCAAACAGGCCACAAACCAGTCCCACAGAGCGCTTCAGCAGCCTGCCTGAAGCCTCACGAGCAAAACCCCTCCGACACCCCAGCAATAGCCGTGCCCCAGATGGCCCTGGGCCTCTTACACAGGTGGAGGGTCCTAGCACCCAATCCCACCTACCCCGAACAAGTTCTGTCCGGTTCCAAGAAACCAGCCACAGATCCCTGGTCAATTTACCCTCTGGACCTTACCCACAAATCACGCTGGGCCAGTCCTTTAGAATCTAACAACTAAACGTTTATTATCACAAGAAAGAAAAGCCTGAGAGTCAGGTTGTTAAAGGATAGTACGTTACATGCACCGAATCTCCCAGTCCTCGATGCAGGCTCTAGCAGAGATGTCACAGCTGCTGGTTTAAAAGTTCTTGTTGCACATCCTAGCATCAGGATGGGTCCACAGGTCTTCCAGGCTCTTCGATCCCTGCAGTGCTGCCTCTGGGATGAAGTGCTGAGCTGAGAACAAAATGGCATCGACCACATGGCCTCTTTATACCTCCTTCCTGGCCTCCTCTGGTATGCAGCAGGTCACCTGGTCCTCAGCCTCTCTGTGTTCCCTGCTGGCTGCTCTCAGGTGACAGCCCTCACTCTTTGGGTGTGTCCTTGGCCCATTGAGAACCATTGTTCCACAGGGCCTCAGTAATTAGCATGTCCACAGGCTAGGCCCTGCCCAATGCTTAACCACACGCAGGGAAATCTTCAGTGTCCATACAAGTACATGCTAATAATTGCACACACAGACATTCTACAAACACCAGAACAGCGTACATAGGATTATCAGATAATAAGCTTCTATTCAATACCTCACATGGCCCCCTTCTATACCATTTTTGGGGCCAACACCCCCACCTATGGGTGCATCAGTGATCTGGCTGCTCCCCTCAAGATCCAGCAACGTGACAGTGACACAGCCGTGTACCTAACACAGACGTACCACTAATATGTTTCTCCAGCCTATCCCCCCTAAAACTAGCCTACAAATTCCCAGATTTCCACCTACAGCGTAATCCGCTCCTCCGTACCGATGGGCTAGCCCCAGTAGGTGACAGGTAAAGGAGCACACCCGGTGCTGAGCCACCATCATACACCGATTCCGTATTTGTAAAAGGTGGGAACAGATCTGTTGAAAAGGAAGTGGTGGGTTTTGCAGAGTGCCTAATGGCTTTTGAAAAACAAACTGCATGGAAAGCCAATGGGCCAAACTCTCCCTGGGGCGCCTTTGAAGAGCTCTCCCTCTTCTCCCTTCTCCTTTCCCCTGCGTGAGGGATGGGCAAGCAGGCAAGCATCGGGATCCTGGCGCTGCAGCCGTATCGGCTTACACGGGCCTCGTAATTGTGCTAATTATTTCTAATTGCTTCACTTCTCATTGCCACGCTCTCGTTAGTGCTGGTTCACAATCATTCAAAGCAGCGATTCTCTTCACGTGCTGCTCGCTCTGTATCGGCCTTTCATGCTCATGGGGGTGGGAGCGGAGCGGTGACGTCCTGCTTATGGACTACAGACAAGAGAAACGGCTAAGAGATAAGAGAGGAAGGATGACCTAGTGGTTAGGGCATGAGCTGAGTATTTAGGAGAAGTCTGTTCAATTCCATGCTTTGCCACAGATGTCCTGTCTGACCCTGGGCAAAGCTCCGTGCCTCAGTTTCCCCTTCTGCAGAATGGGGATAATAGCACTGTCCCACCTAAGCGGGGGGCTTGAGGATAAGGACACTCCAGACTGCACAGTGCTCACATGCTATGGTGAGAAGGTCTGCAGAAGTATCTCAGGAAGGACAGAGGGTTGATCTCCTGAGATGGTTGTTCTCAAGCATGCGGAACTACAGCCCTCAGAACAAGACAGCAACAAGCTATGCACAAATAGGCAGGTTTCCATCTTCTGTCAGTTACTAGTACGCACACCCTCCTGCGGCACGTCCAGTGCAACCCAGCAATATCGAATGGCTGTGCAGCATGACTCGCAGTTAAACGCTCGTCAGCTCATTCAAAACCCTCCCGCGAGCAAAAGGGACAATTTGCAAAAACGTTTGCAATCCCCTCCCCCCGCCCTAGTCATCAGAGCTCCGTCTCGGTGAGTCAGCCAGCTCCATAGCTGGGCAAGACTCACGAGAACAAATTGAATGGTTAGCACAGCCACCTTCGATCTTGGGCGCCTTCTCCAACCGGCCCCGCTGCAGCAGCTGTTACCTGGAAGTCTTTCACAATTCCATCCGCAGTGTTCTTGGCCTTACGGGTGTAGGGCCTGCACACAGCTCCCAGGGGCCCTAACGCTCCCCGTTATCGAAACCTGGAGAGGTTCAGACCTTACATTAAGGTCTGAGCCAAACACCCCTTTGGTAGCTGTGCTCTCTTGCGCTGCCCTTTAGCAGTAGCATGGCTTCCCATTTTTCCATATTTGTGCGTAGTTTTCACGACTAGGACCCCTCTGTGTGGGACGCCGCAAACACAGAACTAAAAGACAGCCCCGGCCCACACAGCTGAGGTTTCTAGCAGCAGCTAGCCCCAAGACACAGGGCAGCAGCACCACGGGTGTAGGTCTGGACGCTCTGCTTCAAGGGAGGCTTTCGCTTACTCAGGACGTGAGGCACTAACACGGCTACGTTCCCCTGGGCAGAGGGACCTCAGGGGCCGTGCTCCTACACCCCTTAGTCCGGAGCTGGGACTGCCCTGTTGTATCAGCCACGCCCCCGCTCTACCCAGAAACGGAATGGCCCAAGTGCGGGGAAGGGTTTGTGTGGGCGGATTAGTGTCCATTTCCCCATGTTTTACCAAGGGACACGGCGGATTCCGGGCAGGCCTCTCACCCCTGGCTGGGGAAGGGAGGGCGCAGGAGTAATTCACGGAATCCAAGCACTTTCCCCTCGCTCCCTCAGCGTCCAGGGAGCTGCCCCCTGCCCTGCCAAAACGCTGCCCTTGGGGCCCAGCCCAAGGCCAGGGGAGGTAATTGGAGCCTTCCTGCTGGCTCCCACTGTCACAGGGTCACGGCCAGGTGGGTTTGGCGTTGACACTGTGTGTTTTACGAGAATGACTCAATCCTTTTATGAGTCCCGTGTTTCAGTGCTGCGTGCCGCCACACTAGCTGTGCTGCTTGACAGCTAAAGAGAAGAGCTTTAAAGTAAGAACACGATGAATTAATTAGCTAACGTCAAGCCCCCAAAGATGGAAAAGGCTGTAAAATAACAAATATGACCCTTATTACAGTAATTATTAAACCCATAAAGAAATTCTGTGGGCCTTTGCAAGATGTTTCTTTCGTTTGTTCCACATGTAAAAGCTTTTGCCAGTAGTGAGGGAATCTCTTACTTAAAAACTATTTGTATTTGACACAAATTTGGACTGGATTCCTATGTGGGTGCCAATATGAAACAATGCTGAGATTAATTTCCACAAATATTTAAAAAACAGGCAAAACATATGGCACGTATACCAGATCCCAATACGATAGTTGGGTCTAACGCCCATTGTGCCTACTACATCTGTTTTTCAAATCTGATTTCCAAATGCCTTTGAATCCTTTTTTTCTTTGCCCTTCATACAAAATATTGCTTATGATGACAACTTCATTGCTGCTCAAATGATTCCTTTACCGGCTTTCAGATCATAATAACCTTGTTCTCCTTGTGAGTTGTACGTACTTTGGTTTTCTCTCTGTGATAATCATATTCATTATTTCATTCGTTTTAAAAAAATTTCCATAGTGATGTCTCCATGGCTGCAAGAGGCAAATTAATTAAAGGTATGGCTTGTCTCTTGGTGTTTGAAGCCCATGATGTGTGAAATACTGAAAATCATTAAAGAACACGTCATGCTGGTTATAACGTCTTTGGAAATGCAGCCAGAAACTTCAGCATGGCTGTTTGTCTTTCACCCAGTACTTACACAACATTCCTCAGCCTTGCCTCCTTTCCAGTGTGTGTCTGCATGGGCCCTGCTCTGAGCGTTCGAATGGTGCTGTGAATGGTGTCACTGATGCTGGAGTCATGCTGGCCCTGCACTCCGCTAGATTATATGCACTGGGGAAATATTTTGTAAGCTCCAGCATTTCAGCTTGCAGCAGCTGAGCGCCTGGCATGGTGTGCCGAAATCTTTAGACTATTTCCTGTCTTTGTTCCGAGCTGGTTTCCTTTTTCTTTCGTTGTGCATTTCATGGATACAGGGTTAAAGTGGGACCCTTCTGTGGCTGGGCCACGCTCCTACACCCAAACACGGGTTGTCCTGGTCTTTCTGGGGCGACAGCTCATTGGACCGTGCTCACCAGCTTCGGGGAGCAACCTCAGTCTAGTGAAGGTCAATCAGAAAAGAGGCGCTGGCCTGGTGCACAGGCAGCAAGGAGAGAACGTTATGGGCAGCCGGGCGTGGGGCTCTGCCGTCACACCTCCCAGGGGCTAGCAGCCCAGGGTCTGGAGAGGGGTGGAAACAGGGTGTAAGGTGTAACGGGGAGAGTGAGCATTCATTGGGACAACGGTGGAGTCTCCATCCCTGACAACTTTCCAAGCAAGGCTGGATGCCGTTCGATGAGCTCTGCCCTGGCGGGTGCTCGGGGGCAGGTCCCTGGCCTGTGTTGCGCAGGGCAGACTAGATGATCACAGAGGTTGCTTCTGGCCCTCTGATCTCTGCACCTCGCCACACAGAGGGCAGGCAAAGTGACAGTAGCTATGGCTGGATGGGAGGTGACTCAGCCCCTCCGTGGCCACCCTGTCGTTACTGGCAGGAGCTCGGGTCTGCCTCCACAGGCTGCGATCGCCCCTCCGGAGTACAGCACAGGCCAACCCCGGGGGCCTGGCCCCAGCACAACGGGGCCCGGATCTCACCCCGGGGCCCCTCCTCAAGGCTCAGCTTGGGATTAGCTCTCAACCAGTGTGGAAGTCCCTCCTTCGCTTGCTCACGCCGGGGCCTCCCTCCCCCGGACTTCAGCTGCTCTTCCCAACTCGGCCTCCACCCCTTACGGGGTATCGAAGCCAAACTCGGGGGCTCTTCCCAGCAGCCACAGTCTGACCATGGGGCTGTTTCCCTGGGCTCTTTCCTGTCCTCTGGTTCCGCCCCCCCCCCCCCCCCGGGTTACCACTGGTGCGGCATCTGCCCCCCTCCCTCCTGGCAGCATTACCAGGGCTGAGAGTCCAAGGCAGGCCCCCCGGCTCTCGCCCCGGTCTCTTGCCTCCTGGCTAGGTGTGGGTGCAGAGGCGGGTATGGCTACAGGCTCTCTGCTCCTGGTTTTGTACAATATCAGCTCCGCCCCTCCTCCAGGTGCCGGCTGTCTGGTTCATTAGCCCTTTGCAACCCCGGCCCACGCCTCTCGCTACTGTAGGGCCACAGGGAAGCCTTCCCCTCATCCCATCGCCATGGCCTTGGGGACGGGCTGCGTTTGCCACACGAAGGCAGCCGGTGAAGCTGGCCCGTCCCAGCTGGCGCGGGTGCAGGGCCCCTCAGGCACAGGGAAGGGTGTCTCCAGCGCTTAGCGGCTGCAGGGTGATCAGTTGTGACAACGCTCCAGTGGAAGCTGCCCGAGCGGCTCTCATTGCCTGGGGACAGCGGGCTCTGCCCGGCCTGCGGGGGCCATCCCTGCCCCCCTGCAGCCAGAGCAAAGCCGGAGTGGACATGTTAGCAGCTGCAATTCATCACGGAGCTGCACAGGCAGGCCGGGAGTGACAGGGGCTGCCGCTAGCAGGGCTTGTCTGACACGGTGGCAGTGTGGTCTAATGGCTAGGGCACTGCCTGGGCAATGAGTCGTCCCAGGTCCTATTGCAGCAGCCATGACCTTGGGCAAGTCTTGGCCCAACTCCTCACAGCAGGCAGGCCCCAGCGCCCAGGGCCAGGCCTTTGAGGAGCCCGGCTTTGCCCATGGGGCGGCTCCGTGTGCCTCCCACACTCTGTCAGGTCTCTCTGGCTATGAGAACATCCAGCAACGAGCACAATGGGACCCCCGTCTCAGTGGAGCCCTATGCACGACTGGCACACAGAATTAGTGCACACGGGACTAGAGCCTATGCACGACTGGCACACAGAATTAGTGCCCACAGCACTAGAGCCTATGCACGACTGGCACACAGAATTAGTGCCCACAGCACTAGAGCCTATGCACGACTGGCACACAGAGTTAGTGCCCACAGCACTAGAGCCTAAGCACGACTGGCACACAGAATTAGTGCCCACAGCACTAGAGCCTATGCACGACTGGCGCACAGAATTAGTGCCCACAGCACTAGAGCCTATGCACGACTGGCGCACAGAATTAGTGCCCACAGCACTAGAGCCTAAGCACGACTGGCACACAGAATTAGTGCCCACAGCACTAGAGCCTATGCACGACTGGCGCACAGAATTAGTGCCCACAGCACTAGAGCCTATGCACGACTGGCACACAGAATTAGTGCCCACAGCACTAGAGCCTAAGCACGACTGGCACACAGAATTAATGCCCACAGCACTAGAGCCTAAGCACGACTGGCACACAGAATTAGTGCCCACAGCACTAGAGCCTATGCACAACTGGCACACAGAATTAGTGCCCACAGCACTAGAGCCTAAGCACGACTGGCACACAGAATTAGTGCCCACAGCACTAGAGCCTATGCACGACTGGCACACAGAATTAGTGCCCACAGCACTAGAGCCTAAGCACGACTGGCACACAGAATTAGTGCCCACAGCACTAGAGCCTAAGCACGACTGGCACACAGAATTAGTGCCCACAGCACTAGAGCCTAAGCACGACTGGCGCACAGAATTAGTGCCCACAGCACTAGAGCCTAAGCACGACTGGCACACAGAATTAGTGCCCACGGGACTAGAGCATATGCACGACTGGCACACAGAATTAGTGCCCACAGCACTAGAGCCTAAGCACGACTGGCACACAGAATTAGTGCCCACAGCACTAGAGCCTAAGCACGACTGGCACACAGAATTAGTGCCCACGGGACTAGAGCATATGCACGACTGGCACACAGAATTAGTGCACACGGGACTAGAGCCTATGCACGACTGGCACACAGAATTAGTGCCCACGGGACTAGAGCATATGCACGACTGGCACACAGAATTAGTGCCCACAGCACTAGAGCCTAAGCACGACTGGCACACAGAATTAGTGCCCACAGCACTAGAGCCTATGCACAACTGGAGCACAGAATTAGTGCACACGGGACTAGAGCCTATGGACGACTGGAGCACAGAATTAGTGCCCACGGGACTAGAGCATATGCACGACTGGCACACAGAATTAGTGCCCACAGCACTAGAGCCTAAGCACGACTGGCACACAGAATTAGTGCCCACAGCACTAGAGCCTATGCACAACTGGAGCACAGAATTAGTGCCCACGGGACTAGAGCCTATGCACGACTGGCACACAGAATTAGTGCCCACAGCACTGGAGCGATTGTTATTGGAAGGGCAGGGAGCTCAGTCGATTACTTCGGTTGCTGGGCACTTCCCATTGTAAGACCCTGGTTTTCGTTCCTCTGAGCCATGTCAGGTGGTATCCATTTGGGCTGAAACTATTCACGTGGGGCGACTGACTGCCGCTGAATCAGTTTTTGGAGAAATTCAGCCAAGATGGCCCAGCTGTTTCCAAGCCGGCGGCCTGGGGAAATGTTTCACCCTGGGAAGCCGCAGCACCGCCAGTCTTTGGAGAAAGGGGGCGAATGTCCCTGGGAAACTCTGCCCCAATCCGGCCAAGTCATAGGCCTCTGGAAAGCCGCAGTTTGCACGGGCCTGGTCGAGGCTCACTAGAGCACCTCAGAGAAACCCTCCACAGCCTCGTCCACACTGAGCGTGCTCCTGCCGGGGGGCTGAGCAGGGATTTCCCTGCAACAGTGACTCCCAGCTGCTCTGACCTGGCCTGAGCGCAGGGATCCAAGCGCTGCTGTGCTCCCGGTGCCACCCAGCTCCCCACAGGGTCCCGCAGCGGGGAAGGCAAGGAGCAGCGTGGGTTAGGGGCCCCTTCAGCTAATCGGGATCTTATTGAACTGAGCCCCAACGGCATTCTACCGGCAGAGCACACATCTGTCGCTGCGGCTCTTCCGGGCCTCAGCTTTGCCACGTCGGGGGTTAGCCGTGGCTGACGACTTATCTCATCATGACCGTATATCACCTAATCAGTCACGCTTAGGATTAGACGGTTTCAATGTTATCGGTAGATGTTGGTAGACAGACTTCACTGCACACACAGAGGGATGAAAATCTATTTCCATCAACACTAACCAAGATGTACAGACAGGCAAAGAAAGAAAAGTGCACATGAGACTGATTGCAGTTTAAGGGTATTCACTTTGTGAATGCTGACGCTTGATGTGGATAACTTGGCTTTAAACGGTGATAAAGCTTTAATGGTTAGTATCGCAGTGTTGACTATCATTAAATAATTACTGTCAGGCCCCTCCTATTGTCTGACTTTCCCATCATTTCTCCCAACTGTGAAAAATGTAAATTGATAAAAATTGGGAAGAAAATGGCTAAAAACAATAATTCTGCAAACTGTGAACATTTAAAATTGATACAAATCTTAAAAAGTGCTTAAAATAAACATATACAAAATTAAATTCTGCCAAGCCCAGCCATGGTACAGAGATGTAATATTGCACTTACACCATTTGAAACACAATAATTAAATTATATTAATGAAATAAAAGGATTTGGTGCTTCTGTAATGTATAGTAAATATCTAGCAAAGCTCATTAAAACAGGAAGTAATTGATTTATTTCATTTCTTTTTACTAAGTAATGGATTTACTTAGTATTTTCAATTAGAGTCATTCAGTTTAGTAACAATAACGCTAAGTAATCCATTTACTTGCTATTTAACTGCTAGAAATTACCGCAAATGCCTGCCAATTATTCCCCGAAAAGGCCAATTCGCTCAGCGCTGGTAGGAACAACGCTTTGACATAAGCGATGCCGCCTTGGGTTTGGCCGTGGGCATTGCCGTGTTAGCTGGGCTGCGATGCAAAGGACCAGCATGGCCAGGCTGCTAGTGCCCAAGGAATGGTGCCCCCTAAATCCAACATCCTGGGGTTAAATTCCCACTGTGAAATGTGGAGAAAGGTCGGCACCTGACCCACTGGAGATCACTTCACAGGTTCTCTAGTTTAGAGCCTCTTTGGACTGCAGAGCGGTGGCTCATCAGCACTGTGGCCAACCCCAACGGGGCAGAGCCCCCTCACTTTTTGAAGACCAGCTGCACTGACCTCTGGCTCGGTCCTTACCACGCTCTAGATGGCTAGTCAGTGCATGTCCCTCCTGGAGGATCTCACCACCAGAACTGGCACCCAGGCGAGTGCCAGCCATGTGGCTACTTTCCTAGACACGTGCAATGGAGTGCACTGGACACGTGTCTGCCCCACGGACGCTGCAGAACCAGACTGCTGGCAGAGGCCACTGTGGGCTGGCCTTTGAAGGGCCCCGTTTCTCGCCTCGCCCGCCACTGGCTGCAGAGGAGCCGACTTTTCAAACTCCTGGTGAGTTCTGTGAGCCCGGGATGCACGACACGCCAAAACGTGTGCACACCCCGGTGACTCCATTCAAACCGCAGCACGAGCGTTACTGAGTCAGGGGTCTCTGCCCACAAGCCAGGGGCTAACCCTGCCCCCTACGCAGTCCTGCTGCTTTCACTGGGCTCACCATGCCCGTGCGAGTGACTCGTGCGAGTGTTCTGCCCTGTGTCCTTGCAGAACGTGAGAATCACTCCCCAAAGACCAGAGCAGCAGAGGAAAGGGCCCTCAACAGACCCCAGCCGGGCACCCGGAGAAGCAGCAATGTGAGCTTTGCCGTGACAAGCTGGGATCGCAACGCTTTTCAAAGGGCCGTTTGCCCGGTGACAGGGCCTCACACCCCAGTCCGGGGCAAGGTGTCACAGGGCAAGGCACTGCACAAACATGGAGCAAGACGACATCCCTGCCCCAAAGAGCTTGCTGCATCGTCTGCCTTGCACACGTAGGTCACCCAAGTGGTGGTGCGCCGGGTTTGCAGACAGTCTGGACTGGGAGCGCTCCGCTCTGCTCTGCAGCACGTAAGGGCCCCGCTCTTGCTTAGAGCCACCAGATGACACCAGCAGCGCCATCGGTAAACGGGAGAGTCAGTCGCTTGACCACAGTCTGGTGTGTTACGAAATATAATCAAGACACCAAACAACCAGCACTGGCCAGAGGGAGTGTGAAACACCAGGATGGTTCAATCTGATCCCTCTGGCTGGAAAGCCGGTGTGCAGCCTGGCCACATTCCCCTTGCGTAAAGGCCTGTGCCCACGGCACGCGCTTCGGCGGGGACATTTATTGGGGGATTTTATAAGCAGTCACCCAACTGCAACCTGCCTGTCTGTCCCATCCGCCCGACTTGTTCTGTTCTTTCTTTAGCTTCTTCACACCGGGGTGTTGCGGGGGCTGGTCCATGAAGGCCCTTCCCCAGCTTGTGCTAAGACACAAAAGTTTCTCCGTATGCCAAACGCTGATTTCTGCAAATGCAAGGAGTTATGGGCTACTCAGCAGACGTGAACGGGGTTACTGTACGGGCCAAATCACTGTTACAACATTGGCCCTTAATGTTCTTGGGGCTTCATGCAAACTAGTGAAGGGCACAGAACAATGTGGCGTTCCTCTTTTCGGCCTTGGAAGCGAAAAGGCCTGCTCTTACTGGTGGCTAAATTCTGCTGGGAAGTGAGTCACTAACCCAGACACAGAAGCAGGTGGAGTGTTGGAGATACTAGCTCATACATGAGTCCCTTTGCCAGTGGAATTCAGCACCGCCTAACACAAAACTGGTTTTGTGCTGTTCTTTCTAGATCCAGTAGAAATGTTTGAATTTAAACACAAACGCAAAGGCCGTGCACTAACGGGCCCCTTCTCCAGTGAGCTCACCCATCACCAAACGGCTGCAACAAGTGGGAAGGCACCACTGTGAAATTCTTCACACGCAAAGCTCTGTCACACTGGGGATGCTAAGGGGCCTGCACTGGCAGAATCAACAGTTTAAAGTTGAGAAGCTGCCTCTCTGGCCAAGAGGGCTAACGTACTGCCTCAGTTCCCCCACCTGGGAAGTGAGGATAATACTACTTAGGACTGCTACCCCACAGGACGGGGGCCCCAGCTCTTTGCATTGTTCCCGCACCGGGAGAGAGCGAACATGGGAATGTGAATCGGCTCCCCCGTCCCTGGAAAGGGAATCTGGTGGTTCCCACGCGCTACTCTCCAAAGTGCTCGAGGCAGCTGGACGCTAGGCAGAGTGGCCAGTTGCCATAGTGAGCCAGGTACCCTGCAGCCAGCATCTCACTCTAATCACAGCAACGGGAACCACATTCCAGCCGGATTTGCATATCCAGCCAGCCTGTAATTACCCTACGGGTGATTCCTGAAGTGAAATAAAACCAGAATCCAGCCGACCAGCAAGCCACAGGAAGAACATCGTCTGGGAGACTGTGCTCTGCCATGTCAATTTCATACAGCCTTGGAGAGACGGGTCTGGCCTTTGTACCTCGCAGCACAGCAGCCAATTGCATCTTCCTGCCATGCCCAAGTCGGCTGTGCCGAACTTCAGAGCCTGGCAAATTTCACAGCAGCAGTTGCAAGACACTGATTGCTTTGATTTTATGGCAGGAATAACACTTCCAAGTGACAGCGGCAGGCAGAGCATTCAACGTGGTTATTTTTGCCAGAAGGGCGTGGGATAGTTTACTTTGCCAGTCAGATCAAAGTAGGTTTTGGAGTGAAATTACTTGCTGCTGCAAAGCACAATTTGATTTGATTGGAGCAGAGAAAGGACCTGTCTCTCATTCCCTGCTACAGCCGTACGATTGCCAGCCACGGCAATGAGTACACGGAGAGATGTCTGCAGACAACCTCGGCTGCAACAGCGTGCCATTTCAACGTCCTTGAGAATGACGTCACAATCTCACCATTCATGTCTTGTGACACAGTCACTTTGGCAGGCTCCTTTGCCCGAGGGCAGCGATCCAAAGCACTTTTCCTGGGCTGCTGCAGTGCAGTGACTAACATGGAATGGGCTGCGGTTACGGAGGATGCGGTGGTTAAATTGTTGCTGCATTAATGGATTTCATTTTTACCATGTGTGGGGGCAGGGGCCCTTTCTGCTCCTTGGCAATTCTTTCATGTTTCCAGGGAGGGGGTGGCGCTGTCACTGGGGGAACGATTGTATTTACTGGAAGTCTATTACTCAGCACTAGATGTCTCCAGGTGCGCTCACTGGCAAACAAGAGACGCGAGCTGGGTGAGATGATAGCAGCTTTTTCGGGGCCAGCTTCAACTGGGGAGAGAAAGAAGCTTTCAAGCTACACAAGGTTCTTCCTCAGGCCTGTAATGCAGCATCGGTAATCAACCTCCCTGAGATGCAGACAGCAGAATTATTCTGGGAACTAAGCACTGTCTACGCAAGAGGTGGGCAAGAGGCCGCCAGTGCCCACCAAGCCACTGGATCCAGCCCGCGGCTGCCTCACCGGAACCCTTAGGCAGAGAACAGCTCACACTTTAAAAAGCCAGCTGTTCTACCTGCCGGATGGCTGGGGAGGGAGGAGGGAGACTTCTCATGCTGTTCCCGCCCCCCAGCAAAATCTCATAGCTCCCATTGGCCAATCTCTCAGTTTCTGGCCAGTAGGAACTGAGAATTGTTGCTGGGAGCAGGGGCAGTGTAAAAAGCCTTCTTCCTCCTCATCTGCCCTCCTTCTCCCCCTCCCTCTCATGCCCAGAGTGGAGCCATGTGGAGCAGCGAGCAGTCTGCCTCAGGTTTCTGCTGGTAAGCACCTCCCAGCCAAAGCCTGCCTCTGGCACCCCAGCCCCTCCCTTCCCAAACCCTCTATCCCCCTCCACATATCCAAACCCTCTGCCCCCTCCTCACCCACACCCCCTCCTAGATCTGGCACCCCAATCTCTTGCCTCAGATGACAACCCCCTCCTACCCTAGGTCACATCCCAAACCCCTGCATCCAGACTGTCCATTTGCCTCCTGTCTTTCGGTACGACTGCCTCTGCTCCTTCATTCCCCTCGGCACGGCTGGGCGCCCCGGAATCCCCTTTCTCCTCCATTCCTGGGGCGATCTTGCAGAGGTGCCAGTGTTTCTTTTGCTGGTTCGCAGCTCTGCGAGAACAGAGTCCTCTCCCCACACGCTGATGCTCGTCTGTGACCCTGGGAACTCTCAGAACTCGTGGCCAGGTGTGCTGCCTACCCTGAGGCCTGCTGGCCACATGTGAAATGAAATTCAGGTTTCCCGGGGCTTCTCCTAGTCACCCGGAAAGCGGCAGAGCTGAAAGTTGTGGGCAGAGCGGTCACCGCGGGGCGCTCTGGTACACCTCCCAGAGGCTAAAAACACCGACTTTCAAAGTGCCGTGTCTGCACTCCCGCGAGGCTGCCCACGCACAATCGTCACGTTACTCCTCGTGGAACGCTGGAGTTCGGATGCAGACTTTAACCCAATGCGGCTAAGTCCCACTTAAGCTCCCCGTGTGGACCGGGCCATGGGTAAGGTGCTCCTGTAGAGGAGCTGAAGCTGTCCTGCTAGCGTGCTTTCCGTGCAGACCAGCCCGTAGGGACGATAGATGCAGAGGGACGAGCCACTCGCCTGTGCTAGCAGCTCCACGCTCAGAGACTGCTGGCAGTAAAACGAACTGTAACACTCAGAATCCCTTTGCTTGGTCCTGTCTTCATCAGAAGCAAACGGGCTGCTCGACCCCCCCGGGGCACCCCAGTCTCTACCCACAATGAGGGGCTGAAAGGCTCACAGCCCTAGGTACCGATCCCGCTGAACGTTTGGGATGTGCTCATGAAACATTCCTCGCTCTCTGCATGCAGGCGGACCAAGGGAAGTCAGCACCATGGCCTGCTTGCATGGCCATTGGCTCCCCGGCCAAGCAGTGCTTTGCAGACAGCACACGCTGCCTGGCGGGACTGTTTGGAGACGCTGCTGCAGAGAACCGCCAGGCACAAGCGAGGGTGTGAACACAGTGACTGGCATTGGGAACACCGGCCCTGATCCGCATGCGCCCGAGGCCTGTGTCCCTTGAATGTGTGCCCACGCTAGGACCCTTGCACGCTAGCCAGGCCAGTGCACTAGAAAAAGCCACAGTGCAATCGAAGCGAGGAACCCATGAGCTGAAGCCTGGCCTTGCGCCCTGAGCTGTCGTCTGGGCCGGACGCTGGGCAGAAAGGGCGGGACTCTTGGGCCCGGTGTCTCTGCTCGTGCCCATTCATTAACCAGCTGCTGATTAGCGCTCGCCCCTTCTCCCGCCTCTCCGCTCCGAGGGGATGGCTAGAGAGAGGAGCCGCTGAGCAGGCTCTGGGGGGAGCTGTCCAGTGGAACGAGGAAGGAAAAAGGAAGATTTAAACCTGTCGGGGAGAGCTGGGAACGTCACCATGACAAGCCCAACGAAATCCCACTAACGAAGGCCCTGACTTGTGGCCAGAAGAGCGGGCCCACAGCACGTCGTAGCATGGCGCTCTTCCGAGTGCGAGGCCACAGAAACTGCTGTCCCTTGGGTGCAGTGCGCTGTAGTTGCTGGCCGGAGAGCTTTGGGCAACAATGCAATAGGCAGAGCACACCCCAGTAAGCCGTCTGTGACCTGAAAGCAATGGAGGGAGCACGCCGAGGCACTGCAGGGCTGCCGTGGCTAGCTGATGCCGGATTCTAGTAGCCAGGCCCGGAATACAAACGCTGGATTCAGCCAGATCCATGGCCCAAGCCTCGGCTGGTATCAACCAGCAAAGCGCCTTTGGCTTGAATCTAGCCACCACCAGCCGGAGATCTGGCCCACTTGCCCAAACGGAGCCACTGCTGATGGCCCCCACTGCTGGGGTAAAGTGGACCTGGCCAATGGCTTTACTCAGGCAGGTAGGGGTGAGCCCACTGACATCACAGGGGTTGTTATTCTGATGGGCGAGGCAGAATCTGCCCTGCTGTGAACAGGCAGATCTGGGGCACCTGTTGTCAAGCTCCCTGCCTCCATAGTGCCCACGCGAGAGCTGAACCGCACAGGTCTGGCAGGGCTCTAGCAGCCGTTGCTTCCCCCAGCGCCCGTTCCAGCCCCTTCCTCATGCCCCAGCAAGGGGACCCATGGGGCTCTGCCATTGCTCAGTGTGCCAGGGGCCTTGGCTTCTGAGGCAGATGGGAAGGGATGAGCTCTGGCCCGACTTGCGTCCAGGGAAACAGGATGAGAGTTGGGGCCTGGGGGAGGGAGGGCGGAGTCTCTGCTCGGCTAGGCACAAGCATGGCCATGGGACAGTCACCGTGCACATCTCCCGCCGGGCTCCCTGCTTCAACCTCCACAAGCAGGAAGCCGCCTGGGCCCAGCAGCTGGCAAGGCAGCGCTGCAAACCAGGCACTAGCATGGTGGTGCCCGGGCTGTGCCTCTCTCCGGGGACTGACAAAGGCCTCCAGTCCCACATGCCCCGCTGCTGCTGGGACATGCACGTGGGACACACGTGGCCGTGACGTGCCGATCGCTGAACCGCCTGCTCCACTGGGGGGAGATTCGTCGGGCGCCATGCATGGGAGCAAATCCGTCTGACCTGCTGGGTGAGCCCATGCAAGTTCATTGCCACCTCCTGTGCCTCAGTTTTCCCTCCCACCTTGCATCTGCCTGGCCTGTTTGAACTGTAAGTTCCTCAGGGCAGGAAGTATCTCCCCTGACAACTAGCACACCCGAGCCGGGCTCCTGGGGGTGATTCCTAGGCTAGCAGCAACGAGTATTTTGCAGTCAATGGTAGAAACATCTGAAAAGGTGCGGTTCCAGTGCGCCACTTTCCTGTCCCTGCTTTCCATAGCAGGGGGACTGCTCTGATTTGGTGTCTCTCCCTGGCCCGAGGTTAGTTACAGTGCATGCTGGGAACAGGTGTGTTTGGTATGCCTCGGCGGGCCGGGTGGAACGGCTTGTACTGTGCAGCGGGCCATGAAATATTCATGACACATCGTTTGTGCTACAATGTGCCACCTCCCCTGGAATGTCAAATAGCTGGGGGTGTCGAGGAGACTGCGATTAATGAATCTGACGGTAAAAACACTGAACAGCAGCAGGCGCCGCATTCTCACGGTGCTGGAGATTGAATGCTCCTCCCGTGGCTCAACACAGCCCTGTGGTGTGTATTTCACAACCCAGACGGGCTTGACTCGTCTCTTACTAAACTCTCGTGTCAATCGGGAGTCACCACACTTGAATGGGGGCGACTGCAGCAGCGTAAAACCTGCTCCCAATAGGGTTGCCAGGTGTCCGGTATTGTACTGGACAGTCCGGTATTTGCATGCTCTGCCTGGTAAAAAAACACAGACAATACCGGACACGTGCAATGTCGGGTATTTTCTGACTTTTCTGGCTGCGCACCGGACGGAAGCCTGGCAGGGGCGGGGGCAGGGGAGCGGCTGGGAGCCCTCGGTTGAGTGTGACGAGGAAGGGAAGCCTCCTCCTCGCTCATGCGTCACTGGGAGCCTGCGTGGCATAGGCAGCGCCCCGGGATCTGCAAGTGCCCAGGTAAATCCTACTCCTCGCCAGCCAGTTTGCTCCCCCCCCCCTTCCCGGCCAGCTGGTTCTCCCCCACTTCCCCTCCTGATCTTCCCCGGCCAGCCCCCTGCACTGCCCCCCAGCTCTGCTTCCCACCGGCCCGTTTCTCTTCCTGATCTCCCCCAGCCAGCGCAGCTGCATCTCCTCTGCCAGCTCTGCTTCCTGCCCCCCTTCCTCCTGGCCAGCCCCGTAGCCCCTGACCCGCCCCAGCTGTGCTTCCTGTACCCCCTTCCTCCCAGCCCCCCGTACCTCCCGGCCAAACTCACAGCCCCCAGCCTCCTCCCCCAACTCTGCTTCCCACCCCCCTCTTCCTCCTGGCCGGCCCCGCGGCCCCTGACCCGCCCCAGCTGTGCTTCCTGTACCCCCTTCCTCCCAGCCCCCCGTACCTCCCGGCCAAATTCGCAGCCCCCAACCTCCTCCCCCAACTCTGCTTCCCACCCCCCTCTTCCTCCTGGCCGGCCCCACCCCCCTCCAGGCCAGTCCCCCCCGCCCACGATCAAGTGTGTCCATTTTTTTGGGGGAGGGGTCTACCTGGCAACCCTAGTTCCAAAGGAGAATTAAGGTCTTTGGTGTCCCTAGCGCCTCCCTACGTAATCTCATGGAGTTACCTTGAGCGACTCTCACAGCCGCTCTGTAAACCAGGAGTCCCTCCTTCACAGCCATTGGAACCTCACCGACTTGGAACTGGAGTCACCCAGCGGCCAATCAGGCCCTGGCTGGAGTCTGAGAACCACCCTAGAATCTATTTCACTTGGCCTGTTTTGCAGCTCATGGGACAACCTGTCCCTCTTTCACGTGGGCCACAGGAGCAGCTGAGGTGAGTGTGGTGAATGAAACTCGGGGCTGGATTCTCACCCTCCTTGCCACTGGGATGGTTATTTACCCCCTCCCCCTACAATCCACCCCCTTGCATTGGATAACACAGGAGTTCTCAGCCGAAGGCAGGGAGGGAAGGGTGTGGGGAGGGAATCAATTTTTCTCAGAGGAAACAGCAACTTGACACACCAGGGCACAATCACAACATCACTCAGATTTGGCCTGTTTTCCCATCTGCAGTAATCTGGTTTTCACAAGGTCTGAATGCCCAATAGCCACAGCCAAAGTCAACAGTCAGTCTTGCAGAACACAGAGCCGGGGGTCAATGGAATGAAGTGGAGCAAGCGGAGAAATAACCGGAGGAAGTATTTTTGACTTAATGCACAATTGGCCTGTGTAACTCCCAGCCACAAGACATCGTGGAGGTGAGAATTTCAGAGCAGGCTTTAGACTTCTTTACCGATAATGTGGACTTCCACTGTTGCACTCAATGCTAACTTTTTATCCTAGAGGATAGAAGACTTTATACTCTCAGGCCTACATCAGGCCCTAACATGGGTGGACAAAGGGCCCCTGTGACGTAGTGGGGGTACTTGCTGGGCTGTGGTGACCCCTGCTGTCTGGAGCAAGACCCAGCAGGGAAAACCTCATTATGCAGAGGTAATGCCAAACTTGTTGAACCAGTGGCCAGACACCCCCCATGGAAAGGAACAAAGGAAGGTGGAATGCTGCCCTGACTGGGGGGCAGGGCTGGAAGTGGTGAGTTGGTTGCTGGCTGTCGGAGGGCATGGAGGAGAGCCTAGGGGAAGGGGCTGGAGTTTAGGGGCCCAGTCTCCCCCATCTCAAGGGGGCCTGAGGCATCCTAGCCCAGTTCCTGTAACCAGATTACATCTGTGCTGCGCTGTGCTGGAGGAGCAATAAACCACCCTCAATTCCACTGGCTGGTGCAGTCTGTTTGTGCCATTTCGGGGTGCAGGAGACGGGGAACCCCCAACGCGCCGTCACAGCCCCCCACGCCGGTGGATCCAGCCCACGGCCACCCTGCTGCTCCCTCACACCCAGGCCAATCAGAGCTTGGGGGCGGGGGAGCGCAAAGTCTCCTTGCCCCACAAGAGCACGCGGCAGCCAGAGAGACACGTGGGCAGTTTTAAAACAGCCGGCTTTTATCTCTAGCTGCCACACGCCTTTGGCAGGGGGAGGGGGGCTTTGCGCACTCCCCGCCCCCAGGCCAATAAGGGCCTGGGGCAGGGAGCACGTGAAGTCTCTCGTGTCCTGTCCCCGCCCTGCCAGGGGAGCGCGGCGGCTAGAGAGACGCCGGTTGTTTTAAAACTGCCGGTGTGTCTCTAGCCGCCGCACGTTCTTGCAGGGCAAGGGGACTTCGAGTGCTCCCACGCCCCAACCTCTGATCGGCCTGGGGGCAGGGAGAGTGCGCGAGATCGCCTCCCTTCAGGGGATGGGGGGGGGAGAGGGAGGAGGAAAACTTCTCGTGCTCCCCCTCTCCAGGCCAATCAGGGTGGGGGGAAGTGCAAGAAGTCTCCTGGCTCTGCCCCTTCTGGGGTCACCGGGAGCCCCTGTTAAAAAAGATTGCCCACCCCTGCCCTAACAGAAGGAATTTCCCTCTGGGGCATTGGGAATTTTTATGCCTTTGTCTGCCATGTGTCACTGCTGGAAACAAGCCATTGAGTGAGGTGTCCCAGTGATCTGCGCCATGTGCAAGGCTAACCCCCACCCTGTCTATCGCCAGCAAGAGGTCGATGTCAGCCTCCAGCTAACCTAGCACGCCAGTCTCCACTGCCCACTGGTTACCTTTCAAAGCAGCCCCTTTGCGCGCGCTCCCAACCCGCCCCTCCTGCAGGTGCCCCTACAAAAACCCCCAAATAATCTCCCGCTCCGCCTTTGCCTGCCTGCCGCTACGCGGAGACAATGCCGGCAGCTGCTGTGCTGAGACACCAGCTACCATGGACACAGCGGTGTCTGCACTGAGCGTTGTTTCTTCATACCCTGGACCAAGGTGGCGATGTCAGTTTACATGTCAATCTAACCGTAGCCAATGACTACGTAGTCATTATTCCCCTTTATTCGGCATTGGTGAGGCCACATCTGGAGTATTGTGTCCAGTTCTGGGCCCCCCACTACAAAAAAGATGCGGACGCATTGGAGAGGGTCCAGCAGAGGGCAACCAAAATGCTGAGGGGGCTGGAGCTTATGACTTATGAGGAGAGGCTGAGGGAGTTGGGTCTGTTTAGTCTGCAGAAGCGAAGAGTGAGGGGGGATTTGAGAGCAGCCTTCAACTTCCTGAAGGGGGTTCCAAAGAGGCTGGAGAGAGGCTGTTCTCAGTAGCAGATGGCAGAACAAGGAGCAATGGGCTCAAGTTGCAGTGGGAGAGGTCCAGGTTGGATATTAGGAAAAACTATTTCACTAGGAGGGTGGTGAAGCACTGGAATGGGTTCCCTAGGGAAGTAGTGGAGTCTCCATCCCTAGAGGTGTTTAAGTCTCGGCTTGACAAAGCCCTGGCCGGGTTGATTTAGATGGGATTGGTCCTGCCTAGAGCAGGGGGCTGGACTTGACCTTCTGATATCTCTTCCAGTTCTATGATAAGGGAATGGGTTGATGAGAGAATATGATCTTGGTAACTAATTGACCATTCATTTTCAGTGGGAAATAGGTCAATGGAGGGATGATAGGAGTTACTATAGAGAATTTCTGGGTGTCTGGCTGGTGAGTCTTGCCCACATGCTCAGGGTTTAGCTGATCGCCATATTTGGGGTCAGGAAGGAATTTTCCTCCAGGGTAGATTGGCAGAGACCCTGGAGGTTTTTCGCCTTCCTCTGTAGCATGGGGCGCAGATCACAGCTGGAGGACTCTCTGCATCTTGGGACCTTCAAAGTATTTGAAGGCTTCAATATCTGAGATATAAGTTAGAGGATTATTCTAAGAGGGGTGGGTGAGATTCTGTGGCCTGCACTGTGCAGGGGGTCAGACTAGATGATCATAATGGTCCCTTCTGACCTTAAAGTCTATGAATCTATGAATGACTGACAAAACGAGACAGTAACAGCCCGATCTTGTTCTGCCACACGGCTCATTAGAACAAGTAACCGGAGTGCACAGACCTGTCTGGTCCTCACCATTGAGGGACCCGCGTCTCAGAACTGGTACTCAGCTTTCTGCGTCTCTCCTTTCGTTCTGTATCAGCACGGCCCTTTCCTCAGCACCAGCTCTTCTTGATGCTGTAAAGCAGAGACAGTAAAATGCATCAGGGCAGAAGTAATATCCCCCCGACTGATAACTGTAGCAGATACAGGCGCCATCGCGCCATGATCGGTGTGACGAGAACTAGGGCAGGAGAACAAAATTAGATAATTTAAAAGGATCTTTACATGTTGGGCCCGGCCGGGCCGGGTCTGGGCACAGCTGATGGGTCCGCTCAGGGCGAATTGCTCAAACTCAGGGCTCCTTGCAGCCCCAGACTGGAGACCTTCCCAAATAGGCCACTAACCAGTCCCATCGAGTGCTCCAGCTTCCGATCTGGCCAGCCAGAAGCCTCACGAGCAAAACCCCTCTGACACCCCAGCTTTCCCTGTGCCCCAATCAGCCCTGGGCCTGCACACAGGTGAGTGGTTATAGAACCCGATCTCACCTACCCCGAACGGGTCCTCCCGGTCCCAAGAAACCAGCCACAGGTCCCAGTCAATGTACACTCTGGATCTTACCCACAAGATCATGCTGGGCCAGTTGTTTAGAATCTACAATCTAAAGGTTTATTATTAAAAGGAAGAAAAGCAGGAGAGTGAGGTTGTTAAAGGATAATGCATTACATGCATCGAAGCACTCAGTTCTCGATGCAGGATCTTAGCAGAGATATTATAAACTGCTATCTTAAGTGTCTCTGGTGCACATCCTATGTCAGAACGGGTCCACGGTTCTTTCCAGCTTGTTGTTCCCTGCAAGGCTGCAACTGGGATCAAGAGCTGAGCTGAAGACCGAGATGGAGGGTGCCGCATGGCACTTATATACCTCCCCTGGCATCTTCCTGGTCAGAGCAGGTTATTGCAGGTCACATGGTCCATTGACCTATCCTTGTCCCCCAAGTCAGCAACCATTCTCCTGGCTGGCTTGCAGATATCCAGGCATTCTTTCAGACGTGTCTCTAGCACTTAGAGATCTATTGTCCCTGGAGCCTTGCTAATTAGCATAGCCATTGACTGAGCATCCCTTGCCCATTGCTCAGCCACAGACAGAGAATTTTCCAGCATCCCTACAGAGTCCATGTTTCTAACTCCGCATCCAGATATTATATAAGTACGTGACTAGCACACACAGAATCAGTAGAACAGTAGCTTTCATGTGACACCTCACATGGCCCCCTTTGTATCTACTTTGGGGAAACACCCCCCCATGGGTGCAGCAGTGATCTGGCTGCTCCCCTTAAAATCCAGTAACGTGACACATGTGTCTAGGGATTTGGTACCCACAGCGCATAGCAAGGCCTGCAGATTGGTAGATCTCCTGGGGTGGGAAGAAAACAACATTCATTTCTAAATGTTCTAAGAAAAAAAACAACCCCAAAACAATGTTATATTCAGCTGGAGCTTTGTGACGTGTTTTCTCAAACCCTAGGAGAAGATTGTGCCCCTCCCCCCCTTACAAAGTCAGAGCCCAGTGGTTACAGGTCCCAGGCGGGAGCCAACAGTTCATAGCCTACTTCTGCCGAATCCACAGCCAGCCATGAATGCAGGTCTCCCACCTCCCAGTCATGCCTAGTGGAGCTGATCCACCGTATGAAGTACTTAAATATTTATTGGAGCCGGGGGAGTGGCTCTAGCCCCTAGGCTAGACAATCAACCATATTCTCTCTCTGACCCAGTGAAATTAAGTATTTGACACATGAAACAGCTTCATAAAGAGCGAGAAAGCTGCATGCCAGAGCAGCCGAAGGGGGCACTTGTGCAGGGATGAGAGGGCAGGGATTTCAACGCCAGTCCCAAGCATTCCAAAGGAGTGCACCGTCCGCTGAGTGCTGAGACTGTGAGGGCATGTGCTGGGACTTAGGCAATGAGCACCTCGACAGCACCCTAACTTTGGGGGCTAGTCGCATGTCTGCTGTCAGAAACTAACACCTAGAGCACTCCACCAGTTAACGGGTATTTGGGGACTGCAGGTTCCTACAGGATTTGGCAATAGCTGAGGGGAGATTTTGAGGATCTCATTTTTGGACCTAAGTGTCTAAAATGGCAGTTAGTTGCCTAAATACTTATGTGGATTTCACCCTAGATGTGTCTCTATGTTGTACAGAGGACCATACAGAGTTTGTACCCTGGTAAATAAAAAAGACAAAGGTGGAGCTCAAGCTGTGTAGAAGTCTGTTTCTTTGGGTCAATAGCTTGTAGTTGTTTTCTTTAGTAAATCTCTCTCATGTAAGAGGGCCTGTGAGTCCATGCATCATAAAGCGCTCACCAAGCCCTCTTTGCAGTATCATTGCACCTCTGCTGTGATGCATCGATGTAATTCTTATTAGCTGTAACACATTTTTTTGCAGTGCCCTATTTATTTTCAGTGGCTAGCAGCTCGTTAAACAAAGGTCAGGTCCCCAGCAATCTCCGTGAAGTGCTGCTATTTTGGACCACCCAGGAATGCACATTATGCAGTCAGGGGCATTGGCTCCTGGGTGAATCTTTCACAGGACATGGAAGCCTCTGCTGTTAAGCTCATGGCTCTGAATGGAACCCCAAATGAGGACAAAGGCAGATTTATTTCACTTGTGTGTCATTCTCTGAGCTGAGCTTTGCCCCACTTTCTGAGAGGAGGAGAACTGTCCCTGCTTTCCTGAGCATTGCCCATCAGATCTGCGGTCAAGGCTTCAGCCAAACCCCGTTCTTCAGGGTTTCCAACACCCCCAGTGCACACTGTGTGTGGTGCTCGTTCTGAGCCTTAGTGACAGAAACACAGATTGCCAGTGATTACGTTCAGATGCAGCCGAGGGGGTTACGTATTCCTTCTGTCATACGCCTGCACACAATGACGGACAGCTGGGTCACATGCATTCGGCACCGGGAGAGGAATTGAGGCAGAAGTGAAAATAAGCAAGTGTGCCCTGGTGCACAGCTCCCGCACGAGCCGGCTGAGCTGCAGTAACAGCCGGCAGGTAGCTGTTGAAAGAGCTGGCAGGGGTCCGGGTCGCAATAGGACAGCACCTATAGGAAACTTGAAGGTACTTTCTCCCCGCTGGATCCAGGTACAAACTCACTGGGTGCTGCTTTCAAGGAAGGAGAGGCTACGTCGACTGGAGCTGCCGTCTTCAGAATGCAGGAGCGAGGCTGCCTGATGGGGGTTTGCGCCACCCGAAGAACAGACAATTGCTCCTTTGCCTATGGATTTCTCTGCCAGCTCAACCTGGATACGTGCCCACCCTAGCTTCACTTTTGCCTGTGGCTGCCTGCGCACTTGCTGTTTGCTTCACACACTCTAGAAACCCGAAAGTAACGTCCCCTTTACAGATGTGGCTAAATGCGTTATAGGCATTAAGGAAACTCCCCAGCAAGGCAGAGCGTATATGACATCATCTTTCCCTTCCAAAGGAGACAGGAGACGAGGGAAGCTGTAGGCTTCAAGTCGAGCTGACCTTTCAGTTACATGGAGAGGAGTTTCTGGTCCTAGGCCTGCCCTTAACCTCCCCCTCACAATCTCTGTGGCATCTGGCAGGCCTTTTCCCCAGGAGCTCCACAGGAAAACCGCACACAAATGGGAAAACCCACCCAAACTGCACCAAACCAAGACAAGTACATCAGAAGTCTTTCAGGGTCAGAGCTCTCAAAATAGCCATCCAACGCTCCTAGCAGGAAGGCAATCACAAAGCTAATGAGGTTCTTTTGCTATGGCATTAACTGCTATTGGCCAGCCCCAAATTCAAAGGCGTTGGTACTCACAGGAAACTGCTAGTGCCTGGTACAATACAGGACCACTTAACATGCCAGGAATTTCACCAGTCTTGAAGTGGTATTCAGGAGCCAAGATGGGAGACTTGACTCTTGCTGAGAATAAGTGTTTTGTGTGGAATGACCTGAGGAAATATGAATTTCCCTTTACTCCTTACGCATACTTCACAGTGCAACTGCAAAGACTGTGAACACTGCAAAGCTGTCTCTCCGCAGAATGATCAGAAGGGGGATTAACCACAGGAAAAAAGGTGAGAGTGAAAAGCATCTCCCACTCCCTCCATCAGGAGTAGGGACGTAAAATTTTGTTTAATCAACTTATTGACCGAATTTCCATCGACTAGTCAGTAAGTGGGGGAGCCTCAGTGGGGCTAGCCTCCGGCCCCAGGAGCTAACGCTGCTGCGGCTCTGCCTGTTAAACGTATTAAGAGCCTACCAGCGAAGTGGGAGGGACCAGGCGCAAGCTGGGTCAGCTGATTCCCTGCTCATGCCAGGTCCCCCCACTGCACCCCAGCCTTAAATGTAAAAAGGTTGGGGACCTGGCACTGCCTGGGAATCAGATGTTCTGGCTCACGCCGGGTCCCCCTGCTGCACTTCTGCTTTTTAAATGTATTACGAGCCAGCTGGTTCATAATGCATTTAAAAAGCAGAGGCGCAGTGTCTGGGACTGGGTGCGAGCTGGGAATCAGCTGACTCCCGGCTTGTGCCTGGTTCCTGATACCTCCCCTGCCACCCGCAGAGGCGATGTTGGGGGGAACTGGCTTTTAAGCCGGCTCCCCCCAGCACCAGCTCCTGCTCCTCCCTTGCTGCCTCTGATAGAGGCAGAAAGGGCAGTGGGGAAGCAACAACTAGACTATCCAATAAGCTTTTGCTTATCAGATAGTGGACTAATCGTTTACATCCCTAATCGGGAGTAGTGCAGTTCAAGCTGCTGCTCAGTTATAAAACACGGAGAGGAATTTCTTAACTTGATAAAAGATACGGTAAGGTTAAAAACATAATTTTAGTGTTTCTCTCAGCTAGGAGCAGGGAAACACCTTGGACTGTTCAGTTTCTGGCTGCATTATGTTCTAACCTTCTGATTAAAATGCACATGAGAAATTTGCAACATTTGGCTTGCAAATGAAGGTTTTTAAAGATAAACCATCTCCATTGAAATAAAATCATCTTATTGGCCATAATTTTTGTAATCTTATCTGCGCAAACCCTTAGTCCTGGGCAGTGTTTCACCTTAGTGTCACTGGAGTTTCAGAGAGAAAGATGGGGGGCGGGGGGAAGGGAGCAGGAGAAACCTTCACCGCTCATCTCTGTGAAGTGGATGATTATAATGTGCATACACGACACTGATGACAGGCGCTTGCTGACACGCAGAAGGGGATGATTTTCCTAGTAAGAATGTAGGTGATTCAGAAAGAATAAAACAAAATGCTTATGTATTAACTCATCACTTACGCTGACCTCTCCTTTAGCGCTGTACTGTGGTGCTCTTAACACATCTGTGTAAACTGGCAGGCTAATAGACACAAGACGGGGGAGGTAATCTCTCTTATTGGACCAGCTCCTGTTGCTGAGAAAGACAGACTTTCAAGCTACAAGGGGCTCTTTGTTATCCTGGGACCAAGATGGCTACAATAACGCTGGAAACTGGTAACATGTGGGATCTGCACTTGTATTGTTAGCTGCTGCTTTGAACATGTGCTGTGTCCAGCCCCACGTCTGCTTGGCATTTAACATCTTTAATGAGTTTGTTCCAAGAATTCCCTAATGGATGTGCCAACCCGTGAGAAGAGTTTAAATAATTCTGACATCCCCCCACCCTTCCAATGAGTGAGTCAATAACATTTCTATTTTCTTTGCAAGAAAAGCCGAGAGAGGAGGTGTTTCTAATATTCTACCAGACATCCTCCGCTCTCTTGGCTGATTTGGAACTCCCCAGCTGGTGTAACTTACACAACTGCCACGTTCGTCTTGATGCCATTCAGACTGATGCTTCCCCCAACGTCTAGCGGATGTTCATACGGCGCTTACGGGCACGTAGAGATGCTCTGTGGAACCCCGCTTCGTGTCTGGCCTGCTGAATGGTGGCCTCGTGTGCTACCAATGTGTGGACAGGGGACCATGTGGTGGCTCTACCCATGTCCTGTATAAGGATGTGCATCAGGAAGGCCACTGAGGATGCCCACACTCTAGTCAAATGCTCGGCAGTGGCAGGACCCCCGCCTATTCTTACCAGGTCTTTATGCAGGACGGGATCCACTTGGAAATGCTCTGGAAGGAAACTGGCAGGCCATTCGTCCTATCTGCTGTTGTGATGAAGAGCTGGGTTGACACACACAAGGGCTCGGTACACTCTGGACACTCGGTGTGTGAAGACACCTCTTCTCGTTGATCCTGGGTGGCTTGTGGCAGAGCCCTGGGAGGAATTCGCCCTGATTCGTATGGAGGGTAGACACCCCCTTCGGCAGGGAGATTGAGTGGAGTTGTAGCTGGGCCTCGTTTTTACAGAAGACTGTGTAAGGCAATTCTGAGGTCGAGGCTTTAATATCAGAGACTTGTCTCGCCAATGTCACCCCCACCAGAACAACCACCTGGTGGCAAATGGACCGAGCTGGGGAGTCCCCCGCCTGCGGAGGATCATGCAGCGACCTCTGGGTGGAGGGACCCCTCATGAGGAGACGAGTCCCCGCGGACGTGATTTGCTAGCACATTCCCGACACCAGGGTGGCAACAGGCTTCCAGATGGAGGTTCTAGATGACGCAGCAGCTCCAGAGATTGCTAGAGCTGAAGAGCGTGCTCCCCCACCCATTGATGTAACACACTGAGGCTGTGCTGGAGGCCAGGACTCTCACCTCTTTGCCCAAGGGGTGAGGCAGGAAGACCCCACAGGCCAAGTGGACTGCTCTGAGGTTTCTGACATTTATATGTAACGTCATCTTCTCCAGGGACCGCACACTTTGGATATGGAGGCCTTTGAGGTGCGAACCCCAGCCAAGGTGCAAAGTGTCTGACACCAGTTTGAGAGAGGAAGGAGAGCTGCCAAACAGAACTTCCTGCAGGACCATCTCCTGGTCGGTCCACCACTGCAACAAGGTAAGTATTGTTGGGGGTGTGCCGGAATACTTTGCAGCAGCCCCTGGATCTCCTGCACAAGGAGACCCTTGTGAGAAGTGTCTCTGAACGGGGATGTACAGGGTAGGGGTGCAATGGAGGAGTGGAAAGAAATGGAAGGGCATGGCCCTGCGACTGTGTTCATGACTCAAAGAAGAGGTCCACGCAGGGAGGAAAAAGGAAAGGTGGCTGAAAAACCCAGGGTACATGGATCTCAAGAACAGACTAGTAGGTCGCCCTCAGAACAACGTCTTGGCTCCCTAATTCTTACGGGTCGAGCCTGATAGGGCAGAAGCTGAAGGTGAGTGGCTTGGGATGTGCCTGTAGCCCCTACTTCTCTCAGACCTGGGCTGGATCCTTTACCCTTGGAGTTGTTGTGACCTGAGCGGCCTATGGGCTGGGGACATACAGCCCTAGGATCTCAAGGATATTGCAGGAGTCCTGCAGCCCATGCAATGTAGTGTCCATCTGCTCCGCAAACAGGGCCTGGCCATCAAAGGGAGGTACTGCATCAACTGCTGAGCTTCCACAGGCAGGCCAGAGAGGAGCAGCCTGTTGCATGGATATGGCTGAGGCCATTGTGTAAGCCCGAGAGTCTTGTGGAAGAAGGATTTTTTGAAAAGTGTCATAGTACTTCGTTAGAAACTCATTTGCTCACTTCCTAAATAAGCTTTTGCGAAATGTCAGTCCCCACATAGGACAAAAGGTTTCACATCTTAAGCTGGAAATGTATTCCAATTCAGGCAACAAGCTCTGTAAAATGTACTAAGAAATAATCAATCTCTTATGCTGGAGCATAATGATTTAAGAAGCCAATTCAATAGCTCACAAAACATTCTGTGTATTTTCACATAGCAGAGAGTGATGCCTTGGATACCTCAGTGGAAGTCCTCTGCCAGCAGATTTCGTCTGTGTATGTGTGCTGGCAAATTGGTAATCTATGTAATTTGCCCTTTAGTGAAGCAGTGATTTCTCTTGAAAGATCTATGTACTAATAATAGGCTGCAAGGGAATTCTTACTACAGTTAAGTAAGTTTCAATTTGATGAGGCAGGTAGAAAGGCTCGTAAATAGAGGTGGGTCTATAGTCATTAAGGTAGAAAACAGAAACCAAACAGACGAGAACAGACAGAAGGGACAAAAGATAAATAGCAACATCCTTTGACCAGTCGCCTAAGAAAAGAGTGGAAGCCTGGTTCCTGGAAGCATTTCAGATGACATCCATGGAAGTACTAGCAAAATTCTGTAGGTCAGTATTTCTTGGGTCCAAAGAATCAAGTGTTTTGAACAAAGCAAGCAGGGGACGGCTAGGGGGTTGGAAGGGAAGGTGATGGACATAAAAGCTTGTACTCCCTTTGCTGGCAGAGGCTGGGCTAGATGTAAAATAGGTTACCCTTTGTAGTAAGTTGAGGTCAGTAACGAGTCAGCAGGCCTAAATAGAGGCCTGTAACATGAAAACAGCAACAGGCCTGCAATCTAGTGAGCAAGACTTTGGTTCAGTAACAGGAGCCAAGAAAGAGGCCCTATTGATAACTGTGTGATTGTGTAAGTTAGGTCGAGCATGGAAGGACACAGGGAGGCACTGGGTACAGACTGTAAGCCAAAGAGGAGTAATGGAACATCTTAATAAGAAATGTCTTGGTACAAAAACTCCCTAAAAACTAATGCACAGACCGACCTAGGTTCAGGACTGGGTCGAAATTGACAGCATGAAGGATAGTAAGTGAGCCCCCCTTCCATAAGGTGAGGGGTGGTAACTAGGCAACAGAGGGTGGTAACCTGGTACGTAAAGAAATGATGTAAGTTGTTTGTACCTGTCTATAAAAGGACACCGCAGAGGGTGCTCTCCGGCCGACCTTGGGGGGGGGGGGGGGGCGCACTAGGTGCCTGAACGGCAGGTGTCATTGCCCAAACTTACAGAGTGCTCAGTAGCTTAACTATGACTAACTGCTGTTAATATCTGATATATGGCAATAGGCCTGCCCGGTGTTGGTACCTTGTCAACGCAGGCCATAGTGCCCAGTGGTGTAACATTGTACTGATCTCTGTTACCAACTGGTAGAGCTTCGCATCTGACAATAAACCTGCTCGATTGATTTCAAACCTTGCCTGCATCTGTGGTTTCCGAGGCCTCTCAGAGATCTCCTGTGTTGACCCAAGTGCACGGGGTCTAACACTCTAGATAAAGGGAGTATCGATTGTTACGCACTGTGACGGACCGGGCCATGTCTGGGCGCAGCTGAGGGCGTCCGCTCAGGGCCAATTGCTCAAATACGGGGCTCCTTACAGCCCCCAGACTGGTGACCTCTCCAAACAGGCCACAAACCAGTCCCACAGAGCGTTTCAGCAACCTGCCTGAAGCCTCATGAGCAAAACCCCTCCAACACCCCAGCAATATTCGTGCCCCAGATGGCCCCGGACCTATACACAGGTGGGGGGTCCTAGCACCCAATCCCACCTACCCCAAACCAGTCCTGTCCGGTTCCAAGAAACCAGCCACAGATCCCTGGTCAATTTACCCTCTGGATCTTACCCACAAATCACGCTGGGCCAATCCTTTAGAATCTAAAACTAAAGGTTTATTATCACAAGAAAGAAAAGCATGAGAGTAAGGTTGTTAAAGAATAGTACGTTACATGCACCGAATCTCCCAGTCCTTGATGCAGGCTCTAGCAGAGATGTTGCAGCTGCTGGTTTAAAAGTCCTTGTTGCACATCCTAGCATCAGGATGGGTTCACAGGTCTTCCGAGCTCTTCGATCCCTGCAATGCTGCCTCTGGGATGAAGTGCTGAGCTGAGAACAAAATGGCATCGACCACATGGCCTCTTTATACCTCCTTCCTGGCGTCTTCTGGTATGCAGCAGGTCACCTGGTCCTCAGCCTCTCTCTGCTGGCCGCTCTTAGATGTCCGCCCTCATGCTTTAGGTGTGTCCTTGGTCCATTGAGTGCCATTGTCCCACAGGGCCTCGCTAATTAGCATGTCCACAGGCCCGGGCTCTGCCCAATGCTCAGCCACATGCAGAGAAGTATTCAGTATCCACACAGACTACAGATTCCTAACTACACACACAGACATTATACAACCACATAAATAGCGTACATAGGATTATCAGATAATAAGCTTCTATTCAGCACCCCACATGACCCCCTTTTATACCATTGTTGGAGCCAGCACCCCCACCTATGGGTGCAGCCATGATCTGGCTGCTTCCCTCAAATTCCAGTAACATGACACGCATGCAGCCGAAAGTTTAACAACGGAGTAGAGGTCCTGTCAGGAGCGCGCCAGGACAACCCTGACCAGACGACGCTGACACTGATAGTCCAGACCACCGAAGATACCGAGGTACGAAAACACCAAGGTACGACTCCCTTCACATATCTAATTAAGATTCTAGTGAGTTACTTTAATTGTTCCTCAAGGCTTCCTGTGAGATTGGCAAGGCAAGATTGTTAGAATAAGTATGCAATGTGAGTCATGTTGACGCAGAAGAGTTACAAATGTGACTCAAATTTCTATAGAATTCTAAGCTCTAAATTCGTATCCTGCGCCAGTTATGTTCTCTTCTGCCCAAGCTGCATCAGCACCAGCCTGCTCCCCTCTAAAAGTGAAGGAAGCCTGCTGCTTGCCAATTTTTCTTCAGCCCAGTGGAGCTGTCAGCACTGGAACAGGAGGCTTCTACCTGCCGATGCCACTGGCTTTCTGAACTCTGCTTCTCTCGCTTCTGTCTAATGCTGGAGATGGAGCTGGGCACCAGATGGATGTGTAAGTCGAATAGCAGGGAGAGGTGGGTCTGATGAACAATATGAGCATCCCACACTGCTGGGAATCCATGTCCCTGGCACAGGAACTCTCCAGAAAGCTTCTGGACAGCCAAGTGTCCTGAGGTAAAGTAGTGATTTTTCCCCACCCCTGTCACTGTAGGTGAATGGCTAAAGAATCAAGTGGTCTTGTCTTAGCGCAGCTGGTTACTGACTGGGAAATGCCCTCCCTTCAGGTCATGGCTCTATTCTGAAGCACAGAAGTGATAATGGCCAAGACATGCTGCCCTGAATACTGTTCCTGTCTTCCACTGGTGCATGAAGATCAGCAGAGAGTCCAGCCAGAAAACGGGGTCCTCTCATTGTTTAAGCCTTATGCTACAGCAACAAGAAATACTTTTCTCTTGTTTCAAGCCCTGTAGGACATCGCTCAGAAAGTTTAATACACGCTTCAGGGCCTACCAGTCTCTTAGACTGAGTACATAAAAGGAAGCAGGAGGTCTCCATCAGCATGCTGCATGCACAGTTGTCTCAAGCTCGTTAGGGAAGCTACATTAAATAGCAACTCTTGCAGAGTTAATTGCAAAGCAGGTTCTGCCTAAACTCTTTAGGGCTTTTTAATCCTGCCAGTCTTGCGTCTGAGAGTCGCCTCTATTCACTCGCATCTGGCCCATTAGGGAGCATGCCGTTCCTTTCAGTATCCAAGTGTTCCGACAGCTGAAGGAGTGGTGTTTCCGGTGAGCTCGGGTTTGGAAAAGAATGGGCGATTACAAAACGACATAGCATTTAATTGCATCTCCAAGCACCATGGAAATACAATTTTGTCGTCGTTGTTTCTAGAGTGGCAATGGTGACACCTAATGTCTCTGCCTCTGAGCAGCAGCTGCCAGATGAAGAACCCAGCATGTTCACTAAGCTTGCCAGGAACAACTATCAGTCCTGTGCAGAGGGCTGGTCTAGAATTCTAATTGGTTCTGGTGGTCTGAAGTCACGCAAGGTTAGATGTTCATCTATTCTGGATAAATTCCCACAGGTCTCCAGGATGATACTAAATCCAGTTTTTATGGTGCACTTCAAAGCGGTTTCAGGTCCGATTTGCTTTCTTTACAAAAAGGCCTGGTTTAAGCTTTTGAGTGAGCATTTCAGTCTTGTCACAGATGCTCTAAAAGGGCTTCCAAGCAGGAAACATTTTGTTTCAGGTCAAAGTAGCTTTCTAGCTCAAGGCTTCCCAAAGTGTGCGCTGTGGAGCCCTAGGGCTTCATCCAAGGGCTTTGCCAGAAAATATTAGTGACAGTTTGTATGAAGCAACATTTGTTGATAAAAATTGAGAAGACGTGTTTTTTTAAAAAACGAACCTGTTGAGAATTATTATGGCAATAGTCAAGAAATAAGCTCTACATTGTAACATGAAATGGTGGCAGGGGGTATTTAAAACTACACGTAGCTTGGTGAATCCCTGAGACTGCAGCGAACGTAAATGAAGTTGCACCAAGCTGCAGGCTCAATGATGTATATTAAATGATTCAAATGCCTGATTGAACCGACTGGCCTAGCTCTTCACAAGTCAAAGATTTAAGACAATATTACCCTCATTCTTAGGAGTGAAGCCTGTTGCAATACAGTGCTCTTTAGGCTACATTTTCATTTTCATTCAATGTTGCGCGCCTACCCTTACTTCCAAGCATATTCTCCATGGATAAGTGACTAAAACAAGAACCTTTGGCTTCTAACAATTGGACTTCGGTTGGAACAAATGAACACAATGTTGGGACAGGAAAAGAAGGGTAATCATACATAGCCTTTTGTGACCGAAAAATGAAAAAGTGAGCTGTTGAAGTGGAAATCATTCCCATCCACCAGATTAGCAGCAGGCAACAAGAAATGCAAGTGTGATGAGAATTCTTGCTCTTTTGGATTACTTTGCATTGGAAATAAAGATGTCCCTCTGCACAGTGCATGGTGTTCTTTCCAATAGTTCTGATACCTGCTAAACTATAAAGACATTTAGAAACAAATCACTCTCAAAACAAAGACAAAGGTTTTTTCAAGTGAAAGTCTGATGCATATTCAAATAGTAAAGTCACTGATGAAAATTGCCAACTTGGACCAACGAAAATGCAACAGAAGCATCCTCCAGAGCCGTGGTCCCCAACACGGTGCCCGCGGGGGCATTTCAATGCGCCCACCAGGTGCTTGGGGCTGGCCTGGCCCCGGGCACATGGCGCACGGGCGCTTGCGGGGAGAGCGCGCTTGGCGGGGGGAGCGCCAGGCGCGTGGCACTCGGCGGGAGGCAGCGGGGGGGGGGGAGCGCCGGCCCCGGGCGCTCGGCACTTGGAGGGGGCCCTGCCCCCGGGCGCGGCTAGGTGGGGCTCCGCCCTCGGGCGCGTGGATGGGAGGGGGCGCCCCCGGTCTCCGCCCCCTGGCGCCCAGCGGGCAAACGGCCACGCCCCCTGGCGCCCGACAACCTAAAAAGGTTGGGGACCACTGCTCCAGAGCGAGCTACCATATTGCACTCACTGGAGAAGCACCTTCAATTTTAGAAAATCTCATCTGAGCAATGTAGTAAAAGAAGTGGAAGCAGTGCCACTGTCAAACCATACTGTTGTGTGTCACATTCAAGATCTTGCTGCTGACATTAAGAAAGAGCTAGTTTCTTGACTGTGATTTTGTGGTTTGTAGTCATTGCAGCTGGATGAGTTCACTGACAGGTTGGGGCTCACACTGTTAGTTGTGTCTGGCCATTATATGTTTGATAAAACCATTGAGCAGGGCTTGCTAATATGTAAATCCTTGTAGAGCAAAACGACTGAAGAAATATTTAAGTGTATTAACAACTTCATTACGTGAAATTAGTTGGGCAAAAATGTGTCGTGTGTGTAATGATGGCACCAAGGCAATGGCTGGGAAAATGAACAGAACTGCCTCGTGAATCAAGGATGTGACTCCAAACTGCACTAGCAGTCACTGTATTCTCCAAAGACACGTTCTTGCCATTAAGATGTCTGTAGCTCTTTAAAATGTTCCGAACGAGGTAGTGTGAATTATTAATGGTATAAAAACTAGACCCCTACAATCTGTGTGTGAAGAAACGGGCAGTCAGCACACAGCACTCCTTCAGCATATGGAAGAGAGGTTGCTGTCGTAAGGGAAAGTGCTCATAAGACTTTTAGAGCTTTGTCACGAAGTATTAGTTTACTTCGTAGATCACAAACATCAATTGTCTGGTTGTTTGAGAAATTACTTGTGGCTGCTGAGATCTATGCACCTTACAGAACCATCAGATAAAAATGTCATTGCTATTGCAGAAACTGGAATTTTGGGCTTCATCTGTAGAAGAAAAGAATTGACTGCTTTCCTACACTGAATGACTTTTTGACTGAAACTAGATCCATTCTCGATGAAGATATTTGCAGTGACTTTGTATAGCACTTACATGACTTGTGCTCCTCTCTTTTAGATTACTTTCCTCTCACAAACAACAATTCTTGGGTGAGAAATCCATTTTTAATAACGGCCAAGCCAACTGGTTTATCAACTCAAGATTATGAGAGCCTGATCAACATGACTTCTGATTACCAGCTCAAACAAAATTTCAACAAACTTCCACTAATTAATTTTGGAGTAACTTGATTTAAGAGTACCCAAATTTTGTGAAACTTGCAGTTTGTAAGCTCCTTTCCTTTGCTACAACATATTCATGTGAAATTGGATTTTTGTATTGTGCTGAAACAAAAACAAAACATAGGAACTGTCTTGATGCTACCCCTACTATAAGAATCCAGTTTTTCAACATCATTCCTCATATTAAATGGATTTGCAAAGAAAAAAAACCCCAAAGTACTCTTCCCATTAAAATAAGAAAAAACTGTATCTTTAATAACAAAGACCATTATTTTGTTACTAATTTTCTGAAGTTTCTTGAAAAAAAGAATTTGTAAGAAATATGCAAGATATAAAAATAGAATTCCAAAACTATGTCTATTTATTTGGTTATCTATTGATTTTTTTTAAATCACAATATTTTAAGGGCTCTGCCAAATTTTCAGGATTCTGTAGGGACTCTGTCTGAAAAAGTTTGGGAAACCCTGCTGTAGCCTACGATATGGAGGTCAGCTGATGATCACAATAGTCCCTTCTGGCTGGGCCTTTCCTCCGTATGCCCATAATGAACCTAACTGGTCATTAAGCAGCCATCATCTTCCAGTCTAGTTATCAGTTCATCTTTATGCATCATAGACCCAGCACGATGTAACCATTATGGATAATACCTCGTATTAGGGAAAAAAAATTGTTTTGGAAAGCAATGGAGGTTTTACTACTGTTGCAGGAAACCTGCAGCTCCCACACTGAAATCTGCCAAAAGTAACTTTAAGCATTCAGGTGAGATTTTCAAAGTTATATTGCTTGTGTAAATTAGTTTTTTCCATGACAGCAGAGGCAAATATTCAAGTCGTCCAGGATAAAGTTTACTCAAAGATCAATAGCAAAGAATAGACAAGACATGACATTTAAAAAGTATACGTACAAAGCTTCTTTCTATATTAAGAGAAACAGAAGTCTTTAAATTCAAGGGTTACTTTCGTGAACGTTTGTTTTCCATGAGCAAAATCACAAGCCTGTTGCAGAGGAACTTTATTTCCTTAGCGTATGACTTTTGGAACAAGTCTCGTAGCTTTTTGCGCAAAGCTTCCAAAGATGGAAGGTGATGGCAGTCTGGTATATTCAGGAGGCTGCAGAAGAACTCATTCCACAATTCCGCATTTGGAATCCTAGAAGAGAAAAAACAGCACTTCATTACAGAGCCGACATATCAAGTCAGTTCTCGCTATGTTTAGTTTCAGTTGACATGTACAGCAAACTTATTCCGGTTACAGCAAATACTGTTATGGTATTTGACTATATAGTTGAATTTTCTTCTAGCTCTCTCTCACCCATTTCTTATACAGGCCAATATTTGCATTGCCCCAGGGACTTCCAGCCTGGGGCAGTTGTAGAGCTTACCTAGACAAGATCATGCAATTTAACTAAGCAACATGTTACAAAGGAGACAGTCAAACAAGCTAAATCTATTTGTTGTAAAGGTTCCTTAACTTCTTGGAATCTGGCACGTCCATTGCTGAAAAAACAGTTTGCTTTCCTGAGCTACAACTCACTTCCTCAAATGCTGAAGAGAAAAAAGACAGAAAGAAAAAGAATAAAGATCCAGAGTTGGGAGTGTGACAGTAGTTCTAATAAAACAGACTGGCTGTAGCTAATATCCGATAGTGGTGAGATGGTAATTACTATGTGAATTTCCCATTCAGGCACTCTCACCTTCTCCCCACTGTTGGAGGTCAGTCACATCCATTCTGATTTCATATGCACACACTCCCAGCTCTGTATCTTCCTTTTCTTTTCCTTTCCCTTATCTCTTCAGCACCCGAGAAGTGAGGTGCAGCTCATGAAAGCTCATGTTCTAACACCCCATATATTTGTTAGGCTTTAAAGTGCCATCAGATTCCTTGCTGATTTTATAAAAAGGTTCTGCTGGGGAGTTCCCTTTAAAGGTGCAGTGAGACCAACCTTCTGAAGACCCCCTCAGGTTTCCAGAGCCCGCCTTCATTTTTTACTCTCATGTAGGTGCCGAAGAGCATGCAGTACACTGTCCCAGCGATTCCAAAGTAATCCGTCTAAATAAAGAGAGGCAGCTATTGTGAACAAGTCTAGATGAATGATTTAACGCAATTACTGGGATATGAGAGACACAGATCTAATCCTTTTCCGTCTCAGCCTGCAGGAGGAGGACTGAACCTGGGTCTTCCATAGCTCAGGTGAGTGTCCCAACCCACTGATCAAAGTGGCCAGATTTTAATGGGTCCTGATCTGGAAGGCAGACTCCAATCATGCTTAATGGGTTGGGCCCAGCACACAAGAAACATTCATCTGCCTGTCTTCCCCCATTTGTGGGTCACTCTCAGATACAGGCAGGAGACAGGCATCCTGACACCTATAATGGGGTAGAAGTTTCAGAGGCAGAAACTTAGAACTGAGTGAGTTTAGTTGCCTGCAGGGGTTTTGCAGATTTCAGTGAGCCTAAACCTGGGATTTAGTAGCCTAAGTACCTTTCTGGACTGGGGCTCAAAATTCTCAGATTTCTACAGCTATGTAAATCTCATACCTGGTAGTTCCATGGTTTCTGCGTCAGCATTTCGATACACTGAAATCCAGACGTCTCGCACTTTCCTGCAAACGCAGTTCCTTCAGGAAAGAGTTTCAGGTCTATACTTTGACCCAAGTCAATAACTGTGAGGCCATGAGACAGACTGTCTATGTCACAGGTGTCATTATCCAAAAGCCTACAATCAAGTGAGTAAATTGTTGACACAATTATTAACACCACAGTACAAAAAGATAGCAGCTTTGGTGCTAAGGAGAAATACTTGCCGTTCTCCAAGGATGAAGTTATCAGGTTTAACGTCACCATGAATGATTCTACAGTTGTGGAGCTCTTCCACCATGTGCAGAATTTTAACAGCAAAATAGATTACTAGTGCTTGAGGCATCACTTTTTCAGGAAGCTTTTTATAAATATTTATGGTATTCTACAAAGAAAGAGGCAGGGAAGAGGAAGAGAGAATGAGAATGTTTACTACACCACAAGATAATTGTACACAACATTCATTATAGCTCCATATTCGCAAAACAGAGCATTAGAAAATAAACTAACAAACGTTTCTGTAAAGGGCAGAAGAATGCATTGCAACATATTCCTAACAGGTTACAAATACACCTCTTCAGACTTCAAGTCTTCAGCACCTACCAGTAAAGTTCCATAGCTGTACAGCTCACCAACTAATATGCTTCCGTTTTGGAAGAAGTGAGCAGAATAAAACTGGATGTAAAGATGCCGCACACTTTGCTTCAGCCTCTCCATCAGCTGAGATGCAATGTAGAACTCCCAAGGGTTTGCAGGCTTCTGCACCTGTAACCAGACACTTCATATTAAATGATAATAGGACCCAATGTGTTTCTCTAGTAGATTGAAAAGATGGAAACATCTTACCATGTCATTACAGTGACCCGAATGCTTGGGAACTTTTCTCCTTACCCAGAGCGTAAGTTCTACAGCCACTCAAAGGAGTTACTCACCTTGTTCAGTAACAGTGGTTCTTCGAGAGGAGGCTCAACCATAGGTGTGTCTGCATCCCTGTGCTGCTGACTGCAGAACTCTGGTAGCAGCATCTGTTTGGCATGCGCTACCCCACCTTTCCCTCCCGTGCTCTGCCATGAGGCTAACCAGCGCCTCAGGCAAACCCTCCTCAGTCCCCTCTCTACTACAGTTCTGAACTAAAGGAGAGGAGGGTGTGTGGTGGTGAAGCCAAAGGGACACATATAGGAGACACAGTTCCCTTCTTGTAACTGCTGTCTTTCGTAGGTATTGTTCATTCATTCAATCAGGCGACTGCACACGCACATGCATGGTAGCTGGAAGATTTTTCCCGTAGTGGTGTCCTCCTGGAGTGATGTAAATCGGTAGTGGGTACTGTTAACCACAAACCTGAGGTACTTCCGGTGGGGCTGAGTGATCGTGATATGAAAATATGCATCCCTCAAGTCGAGGGCTGCATACCGCTCTGCTGGAGCCAATGAGGGGATGGCAGAGGCCAAAGAGACCATACGGAAGGTCACTGAGGCTGTCCTACAATGGGAGCCAGGGCCAGGATGGATGGTGCCAAGGCAGTTAGTGGCAGAAGTGGTAAATATGAGATGGTCTGGCATTGACACAACCAATACCAACCAGGACCTGGGCTGGCCTGAGCTTTATCATATGCCCATGGGGTCCAACAAGCTGACTGGGTGGGGTTTCATGGAGGAGATCACTGCCCTGCACGAGGATGGTGACAATGCGATCTTGAGCTCCTGCTAATTGACCTCTCGGAGTTGTAAGAACAAAGGTTGCTTTCCAAAGTCTCCAAGCGCAGAAGACTGTGGAAGAGCAGTGCTGGGTAGTGCCAAAGGGCAGCAAAGCTTCGGGGACCGTTGCGGTTTGCTGACATGAACATCCAGTGCCGGGGAGGAACGCGCCAGCAATGGAGAATGGTGCAACATCATCACAGGCCTGCCATGAGATGGAACAGGTGGCCTGGCCACTACCGGCACGTCTCTCCTCAGAGAAGGCAGTGCCATTATGCGGATCAAGTACTGTGCTGCCTCAAAAATCTCCGGGGTGGAGAGAAGCTGAATATCCCTGTCATGACAAATTGGGAAGCAGTAACGGGCTGGACTCTACTAGACCCCTTGCGGGACAAGTCAACTAGCCCCTGGGAGCTACTATACTCGAGACGGGATGGGGGAACTGGGGCCTCCCTGCCACTGCATCCCTAAGCTGGGGAGTGGGAGACTGCCCTCTCTCCTGACTTCCTGTTCTGGGGCACTGGGGATGAGAATCAGCGCATGCCAAACTTCTGTTTGCACTATGTCTTTGCTAGTAGGCCTTGGCTCCGTCCCAGGCACTGGCGTGCTTTGCGCTAAGTAGGGGCTGTGCGTTGGATCGGCGGATTCTGGGTTGGATTGAAGGTGTAGGGCTGTCTCCGTGAGCAGGATCCTAGGCCTTGGCTCACAATCCTGAATGTCCATGGTGGAAAGCTTTTGTAGATGTGGCACACATCCTTTGATGACTCTCTCCAAGGCATTTTAGACAAGCAATGGGAAGGTCCCTTTTTGGCACAAGCTTACTGCAGTCTGGGCAAGCTTTGAACCCTTGGGACCGAGGCATGGCCCAGTGATGGGGAGGGGAAAGTATGAAGGTGGTAACCCTAACTAAGACTTAAGGACACTACCTAAACTTACTAACAATTACTTACATACAAAGTACAGCGGGACACTGCTAATGGTGCTTGCTGGAGTGAGAGCAAGAAGTTCCAGCTGCTGTCACAGATGCTAAGAAGGAGCTGAGGGGCTGGCAGGCTGGCATGGTTCTACATTCAGCGCCATGAAGGCGTGACTCCGGGGACGCCAAGGCTGACCTGACGGATGCTGCTATTGGAAAAATCTTAGTTACCGTGTGCACACACCTGGTTAGAACTGATGTGAACAAACCCTTGAAGAACCATTAATTTCTTTGAATAGTAGCCCTATGGTGCTCCATTACAGGTGATTCTTGAGCAGCACGTCCCCATCAAAGGCTGGGGCTTCGGACTCTGTTACAGACGACAGAATCACGGTGCCAAATCTGGCATCTGCAGCAGAGTCTTCCAGCATGACAGTGTTCAGCAAAAGGGCGTGAAGACGCCAAGGGACCTGCGCTGCAGATTTCAGCAATAGGGATACCCTTGAAAAAGGCGATGGAATGGAAACCGACCATGCAGTGTGCAGATTGTTGATGAAGGTACCAAATTGTGAATGTGGCCAGTGTGCTACAGTTTGCGACCTATTCGGAGAGTCTTTGAGCTGAAATTGCTGTCTTTAGACCTATCTGCAATAGAGAAAAGTCTCTCATTTTCTACAAACTCTTGTGCTGTGCACGTAGAAGGCCTCGGTCTCCTTATGTGAGGGTCAGGCAAAATATGTCCCATGGGCTGGATCTGGCTCACCACCATGGCCTTCTCATGCTGCTCAAAGCAGCTGGCTACAGGCTTGCTGCACACCTCATACTGCTGGGAAATCAGCCAATGGGAGCCACTTGGCTGGGCAGCATAGGAACCCCTCTCCCCGGGGTGCACTGCACACAGAGCATGTGGCCTCCGCAGCCAAATGCTCTGAGCGGCATGTGAGGGTCCAGCAGGCAAGGAGCCTGCCTGAGGCTCCCACTGGGCTATTGGTTGGGAGCTGAGTAAACTACGTACTTCCCGGCCAGAGCCTGCACCTGGTATCCCACTCCCTCTTTCCACCCAAACCTCTGCTGCCCACCCTATACCGCTGCCCCAGTCACAACGCAACCCCCTTGCACTCCCACTCCTGCACCATACCCTCTGCACTCCAATCTCCTCCTTAGGTCACAAGCCAAATCCCTGCTCTCCCTCCTGCACCCCTGCCCCAGGTCACAAGCCCCTCCCAGAGACTCCTAAATCCCTCCTCCAGGTCAGAATCTTCTCCTACACCCATGCCTCCTCCCAGATCTTGCACCCCTTCCTGCACCTCAGTCCCCCACTCCAGGTCACAACCCCCTCCTTCACCCAACCTCCACGTTAGACCCTGCACCTCCTCCATTAATACTATGGCAGAGCGTGGCCCTTTACCACTTACCAAATTCTTGGAGTGGCCCCCCTGTCAAAAATGATTGCCCGCCCCTGCCTTAGATCAAGCGTATGGAGGATGGCTCCCCCATTATCCTGGTGGGTCTGGGATGAAAGGGTGGAGGGTGAGTACGCTGGTCCAAGCGTGACTTTGCCAGGCAAGAATGCTATGCAGGGAGACGTGCTGTCAGAGCTGCTCTCCACACTGACTGCCCTGAGGTGATGGTGATCTGGAACACTGTCTTCACGGAAAGGCGAGCTCAAGAACAAGTGGCCATGGGTTCAAATGGCAGTCTAGCCAGTTCTTCTCACACTAGGCTGAGATCCCACTGTGGGTAGGAAGTCAGGCTGGGGAAAAAGGGCGGTTATGCCTTTGAGAAATCTCTTCATGGAACACACTTCTTCCTGCTGGTGAAAGGCCACTATTGCTGCTAAGCGTACCTGGGCATACCCTGCCAAACAGGGGGTCCAAGAATAGAACAATGGTTTCATTTTCGCCTGATTTCTACTGGTTGAACTACTAAGAAACCTCAGTGAAGCCCCTGTAAGTTATATGACAAGCTATTCACAACCAAAGCCACTTACCTTTAATATTACTTTCTGGTTATTTTTAGGGTTGTGTGTGTCCAGGACAGAAGCCTGATAGACATGTGCAAAAGCCCCTTCTCCAAGTAAACAGTCCACATGGAACGATTTAGGACCTGTGGCAGTTTAGGAAGGAGTTGAAAGATACAATAGATTAACCAGTGCTGTTATTTACAAAGCTTCCTCTCCAGCAAAGCTCTCTGGACAGAATGAACTGGCCGAGCATATTACAGAAGCATTGTAAGTTAGTGCTTTGGTGTGTTACAAATACCTTTACTGTCCTTCTCAGTGCACCTCATGCTGTGTCACAAACAGGTCAATGAGTTTAGAAACTCCATGGAACCCTCTTGTTGAAATCACAACAATACTTTCTAATAGGCATGTGGCAATTGTCTCCAGAAAGGGCCATAACTTTGGAGTTTAGTACATACAAACACACCCACATCATAGATCATTTGCAAGCTTATTTTATGTATGTATAGAGGAGGTATGATGTGGAGCTATCAAAGGGGGCTGTAAGCAAGCTGAAACAATTGTATCCTAAACAAGTCTCATTTTTTCCAGTTCCAGAAACATTGAAATGTCACTGTGCCAAAGACGCTATCTTTGTAATGGGTAAGGTTTCCACAATTATCACCCCTAATATCATTATCTCATAGACACTAACCTCCCGCCCTCACCCTTCCTCTGTTCTAAATTCTGATTTCTCAATTTTGTGTGTGTTCACTTTTTTTTATTGTATCCCTTTGGTATATATGGTCATGACAATTTTCTTCCACAATTTGATTCGAGGAAGTGGGTCTGGCCCACGAAAGCTCATCACCTAATAAACCATCGTTAGTCTTTAAAGTGCTGCATATAGTCCTATCTTTTGTTTCATCCCCAGAACAGGCATCGAAGAAGTACAGTACTTGAGAGGAAACAGCTACAAGAGTGCTTCTCCATACTGTGTGCCTCAGTAAGGCTTTGGGGTCTCTTGATGTCAAAGACACCATAATAATTAGGTCGCCTGATATTCTGATCCTCACTGTTCATAACTTTCCAAAAACCAGAACATATAAAGAACACATGGATTGAAAACACACACCATTAGCCGCCCAGTGGACAAGCATCGTTTCATATCAACACATTCAATTTGTGATGTAATCCCTCATGACTTCTGCAACACAATTCCTCCTGTACTCACATGAACAGGGTATGACTGTGTAATCCCTAGTTGGGTATAGGGGAAAAATACCTATATTTAATATGCTGTCAAAACAAAGGGAGCTTACTACGTCAGAGATCTTGGCAAATTGGGAGTGATGGACAAACTGCAATTTCTGCAGCAAGGAAGTTGGTAGCAATCAATGTTCCCTCTACTCTATTCCATACATGTGTGGATTTTTTTCAATCCATGTGCAGAACAATTTTTATGCGCACCAAGGCACGTGCAAATGTGCACCACCAGTAGAAACAAAACCTAGCTGTCGGCACTTTATTAACTAACTGGGCGGCATCTGACTCTCTTGTGAGCAGCCACACATTTGCACAGCTTACAGGGAACACTGGTAGCAGTGCTGTATGGTCAGACTGAGAAGGAAAAAGAGACCCACAGAGACCTGAATTGTTTGCACCACAATCAATCCATCACCAAAGACAAGTCACTGGCCAAATTTCCACCACGCAAAGGCCGTTTTGACGAGCATGTCAAAAAAGCAAATTGAAAAATAAAGATGTGGATGTCTTCACATGTGAAACCTGATATTGGATCACTATTGCAACAAGGACGGAAAAGTGTAGATGACAAACTACTTCCTGTATTCTTCAAGGCCCAATGCCTTCGGAGTTTCTACAAAACCTAATTTGTTCCTGTACCAGAAGGGTCACTGCACAATCAATTACGTCTGTAGTCAGAACAATCTTCTCTGTGTAAGTGCAAAGGCAATGAACACGGTAGTAAGCCACACATTCTCCACAGAGATCAAAGCAATGAGCAAGGTAATGAAATGGACGAGAAATGTCACCAATGCTATTACATTTCAAAGATCCTGTACACCAGTGGTCACCAACAAGTCGATCGGGATCTACTTGTAGAACTTGGAGTCTCTGACAGGTCACCCTGACTGGTTTGGCCATGAGGCTGTTATCAAGCGCAGGCACTTCAGCTGCGCCTTCCCCCTACTGCTCCACATCTCCTGCCCTTTGCCTTGGAGCTGTGCCCCCCTCCCTCCCGGAAGCCTCCTGCTTGCTGTGCAGGGCAGGGGAGGGAGAAGAGGAGCATTGATGTCCACAGAGCAGAGAGAGGGAACAACAGGGCTTGGGATGGAGGGAGTTTGCTGGCTGCTTTTGGGAGTGGTGCAGGGCCAGGGCAGGGGTGAGCCTGACTTAGCCCCACCCAGGAGCAGCCTGAGATAAGCAGTGTCCAGCTGGAGCCCACATCCTGAAACCCTGCCCCAGTCACAAACCCCCTCTTGCACCCCAAGCCCCTGCCCTAGTGCTGAGCACCCCTGCAGCCAAACACCCTCCCAGAGCCTGCACCTAGAACCCCCTCCAGCACCCTAACTGCCTGCCCCAAACTTAGCTCAGAGCCCCTCTCACACTCCAAATCCCTTAATCCAAGACCAGAGACTGCACCCCAACCCACTGGCCCTGCCTGGTGAAAGCAAGGGAGGATGGAGTGAGCAGGGTCGTGGCCTCGGAAAAGAGGCACAAAGGAGGCGGGGCCAGGGTATTTGGGTTTCAGGTAGATCTTGGACTGCACTTAAGTGATCTCTTGCTCAAAAAGGCTGGAGACCCCTGCTGTACACATTTATTACCAGATTTGTTTTTACCACTGAGATTTTTCTGATGCTTTGGAGGCACAATGAAATCCAATTTTAAGCCTGGAAATAATACAGGAATGACACTAACAGAAACAAGTACACACATTTTAAAGTGGTCATTGTAAAGTATTGGAGTCATTGTTTATCGCTGCTTCCATGGTAACAGCACCATCTGACAGTTCCACATCAGACCTCAAAGTAATGATAAGCGGGTATGGAGAGAGGGTATATTATGCTGACCAATCTGGTAGTGTCTGCTGCTTGCCTACAGATGCAGGTGAGCAGTCAGAATGGAATGTAAATCCCATCAGTGGGAACAGTAACATTTAAGTCATGCTGCAATTACTAGAAAACAGCAACTAGGTTGAAACAGGACTATTGTTTCATATAAGCCTTGGAATTCCATGCCAAGCACTTTACTAGTTCCCTCTCAGAGAGGCAGATAACATCCAAATATGGAAATTCTTAAATGGGTCTAGTGTTGAACCTTCAATTCTTTAAACAATCTGGGAGTCAGTTTTGGAAGTTTTTCTGAATAAATATATTAAAAAAATCTAAAATTATTTTAACAGGCCTGTTTATCAAAAGCAATTCTTAGAATGCAATCAATATGTCGAAATGGCAATTCTTACCCAGTATAAGTTCAGTCTTCAGTTTGATAGGAGGAAGACTGGATTTCCATTCAAAAGTATTGGAGTAGGTACTCAGTGGTTTAGGTAGCCTTGATAGAAGTTTGTGAATTAAGCCCTCGTCCCAAGGGTTTTCAACAATGACTTCATGGAAGGGAAAGAGAATTTGTAGGCTGTATGTAAAATGTGAGTAAATAGAGGAACACAAGTCTACAATCTAGCAATAAGCAGGAATGACAGAGTATCCCACCATGAGCCCTTATGTAGGTCTTGGCTTTGATGACTTAGTTGAGTGAAAGAGTTGAATAAAAAGGAACATAAAGGCTGTTGTTACTTGCAAACACAGACACTGATAAAGCCAAACCTTTGGACCTGATCTGCCAGAAGAGCAAGGAAATCCTCAGGTCCCAATAAATTCAGTGGAGTTGAGGGCACTCAGCACCTCATAGGATGCAGGAAATATGCAGCCCAATCCCTTCCCATGCAGTTGGATCACTACACATGAGCAACACTTTAGAGAAACTGCAAGACACGTCACCTCGTTGCTTGCTTCAGACCCTCTGAACATTGGAAGGAAACACGAAGTATATTCATCTACTTAAATCACAGCTTTAATAGAGGAATGGTACTGTTGACCCTTACTACCTTGAGCTTTAACATTCGGGTGAGTCCTGTTCTCTGCACACAGGAGAATCTGCGGAGCACTGACTGACTCTCTACACGCAGTTAGCACCATTTCATCCTCTGAATACTCCCTGACTGCTTGCGAAGTCTCCAACACAGCCTTCTGAGTAGCTAGTTGCTGGTTTAACAGTAGAGAAGCAGCTGCAGAGGGAACATTTCCTGGCAGTTCTCCTTGTTCTGGGCTCTGCTCCAAAACTGGGCTGCATGTTAAACACACACAAAAAATTAAGTTAGTTGTCAATAATGAACTGGCCTTCCTGATGGCCGCAAAAGATAAAGCCATTTTGAGCAATAAGCCTGTTTGCACTCTTTTGCCCCAATATCATGTACCTGTATGTATTTAACTTAATCTCACTGCATTTTGTATGGGCCAGAAACATTTTATGTGGAACAAATCCTGACACTTCAGGGCTTGAGACAACTACTTGGCTGCCAAGAGTTCAAGAGAACTTTTACCGCTTGCAGGTCCCCCATGTATTCTGATTCTGCAGCCACAGAGTTGTGTTCCAGAATCTCTACTTCCATTTAAAACAAACGAGAATCACTTGGTCAGACAAAGCCACCCTCAGACAAACTCCCAGACAGTGAAGGACAGCACAGTCATACTGAAGGAGGAAAAAAAAAAAAAGCAAGAGCTTATGGAAGATGTTCCTCTACCATCCACAGCTTCCCCATATAGCTATTTGGGATACTGCTGTTGTGTGGAATCCATTATTAAATGCCCAAAAGGGCATTAATATAGAGCTGAAATTTTGCCTAGTGCTGCCTCATGTCCTTCTAGTACATTCCAGGTAAAAAGCCAAGGCTTCCGGATGTCCAAAGTGTGTAGACACCTCTCTTCTGCCATCTCGTGGGGCTTAGGAGAGAACGCAGGGAGGAATGTGTCCTGCTTCATAAGGAAGGAGGAAATGGTCTTTGGCAAGAAGGTCAGCTGGGGTTGCAGTTGGACCTTCTACTTGTAGAAGAGGAGACTCCGAAGTCAGCGCCCTGATCTCAGAGATACATCCTGCCCACATCTCTGCCACTAGAAACGCCATCTTCCATGACAAACAAGATCAGAATGTCGCCCTTTGCCATTAAGATTATTTTTAGTGTAAGATTTAAGAATATCTGAATTAGTCTTTTATAGTGGAGGGGTTTGTAATAATTACCTTTTAGTCTTAGAATGTTCTGTTGCCTCTACAAAATAAACTGTCATTCTTGTTTGTGTGAGGAAAAGATAGGCCTGAGGGCCACCCCTGCCTCCAGAGGGCCGAAAAAGGAGACAGAACTCAGGGGTGGCAAAGGACTATCAAAATGTGGCCATTGTGCCTGATGACTATTTAGGAGCAGACTGATGACCCTGAAGCTAAAGCAAGCACCCCCAAAGGGAACGATAAAAACCAACCAAAGCCAGAATGTGACAACACCCAGAGTCACCAAGAGGCTGATGCAGACTGACAATTAAACCAATCTTGAAATAACCACTTGCTACAAATAACTGATTACAACATGATACAACAAAACTCAGAGACCTGTACGAGAAGGAGCGCCTGCAATAGATGGATGTCTTGCCACGGAACATCAGTTTCCATCCTGCAAAGCCTCTGACCAAGAACGACAGACCCTGGCTCTTCCACTCAAGCCCACTCTAAGTGGCCAGTAGATTAGTCCAAGCTACATACTGGCACTTAGAACTGTGTTGGCAGGACTAGGGTGTATGCACGCATGTTGCTTTTTATGTTGTATCTCAATAATCATGGCATATTGTCCTATCCCCTAAAAAAAGATTCCATGTGCTTCTTATAAGCATAACAATTTTGCTCCTGTACGGGCAGGACCACTATGGCAGGTGCTGTGGAGCTTACCACATTACACAGTGTACCTGCTGGTTCCTTGAGCTCCTCAGCCTGCAACCCCATGCTAGAGGAGGCCCTTTTCAGGAGCTCCTGGTGCACCTCCACATCCCCCCCTGACGCCAGGCAGGGGGAGGGGTTCACAATGTCCTCCCCAGATGAGGCCAAGGATGCCAGTGCTGCGAGCTATGCCCTTTTCTTCTGTGGCACAGACTGGTGGCTCGCTGGAGCCCCTTGAGATGGGGCTGATTCTCTCTCAGGGACTTGCACCTGCTTGGGGAGACAAGCCCCTGAGATGGATGGCCTTTCTGAAGCTCCCCAAACTGAACAGGCAGTCTGAGAAGATTGTGTGAACCCCTGTGGGTTCCAGGGAAACCAGGGCACCCACCAATGCCCCAGAGGCTGCAGCATCATGGGTAGGGGCAGCAACACCAGTGTTGGGGCTTGTCCCAGCAGCAGGGAGCCCTGTTTGGGGCTGGCTTCCAATGCCTGGCAGCGAGAGCGATGGGCCTGCAAGGAGCTGTCCAAGCAGAGCGAGTCCTTGCCTTGGGCCCTCGGAGAGCGGCATGGGCTGGTGGACTAGCGACACGAATGCAGTGATCAATGCCTTGCAACGCTCACTCGGTGTCAGAACCTAGAACGGGAGCGGTACCCTGAATGGGTCCTACAGCTGAATGCCCTGAGACCAGGATGACCAATGGGACAGAGACTAGTGTATCCAGGACACTACTAACTAATATCTAGAAACTACTGGGAACGGTTTCAAAGGGGCAGCGTCGCATGGAGCCCGGGATCAGCTGTGCGGCGCTGCCCTTTTGAAATGCCTACACGGTATTTCAAAGCAGCAGCGCCGCACAGAGTCAGTGCAGTGCTGCCGCTTTGAAGTACCCCCTGGTCTCGCCCCCCTTTGCTGCCTCTATCTGATAGAGTCAGCAAGAGGGGAGGGGAAGGGGAAGCAACAGGAGTGATGTAACTTGTTTGTACCTATATATAAAATGGTGTCTTGGGGGGGACAGTCTTTGTCCAGCCAGGTTGCAGGGGGAGTACCCCACTGGTTGAACTTAGTCCATAGTTATGAGTACGGGCGCGTAGTGATTCGGTAGACTCTACTGACAACTGTGACTGCACTTGGCTTAATAATAAATCTGGCCGGGAACCCTTGATCCTTATCTGATTTGTGGTCTTTGGGGGCTCTCTCGGGGTCTGCGGTAGCAAACTAATTGTGTAAATCAACACAGTCCACATTAGTGAACACACATGCAAGCAGCCTTCTGGCTATCATTGGCGATGGAGCCGGAGACCTCTCCGGACACAACAGCAATAAATTCTGACCCGACTACAGCAGGTGTGCACAAAAAGAAATATTGTAAGCACGGGATTTGGATAACATGATTTTAGGGAAGCTCTATCTCTTAGGACCTATGCTTAACTAATCCTACGCAGACCGCTCATGAGGAACAGCAACATTTTGAGACAATCTGAGTAACCAAATAGATTCTGGAGCATGTAGAAAAAAGACATTTGTTAGACAACATGTGTCCTTTAAGTAGTTAAGAGGTACCAAACCTGCTGTAATTGAAGAAGTTTCATATAGGCATTTGAAATCTCAAACATCAGAAAGAGTCACACTGTACCTTAGCTTCCTGGTTTTGGCTGCCTGCATGTACTGCTCCTCAGAAGAATCTAGAACCATCATACCATCACTGCCGTGGACTGCATTTTCTGAATAAAAGTGCATAACAAAATTAGTCCCACAGCTGAAGTGCAGTTTGTGAACTATAAGCAGTTACAATAAAATCCAGTACAACTCAGCACAAACACTTGCTATGGATTGTGAACTATAAGCAATTACAATAAAATCCAGTACAACTCAGCACAAACACTTGCTATGGATTGCGAGACTAGTTAGCAAGAAATTCACTGGAGATTTTAGTAACTTCTGGGGCCAAAGTATTGGAATATATTACCGCAATCCATTTTTTCCCCCTCGACTTCAATGAGTTCTGAGCAAAAAGCCCCTCTGAAAGTCAAGTCATCCATTTCCATAATTATCGTTAGCTCTCCAGGATTGATGATTGAGGCCTACATGCACTAGAAGTCATTTTAAATGTTGCTGAGGACAGCATCAAGGCTCAGAATGCAGACTGCACACTGAATCAGGGACGCTTTTCAGATAGGCACAAAACCCATTTTGAACAGTATTCTGCTTCTGCTCCTGCAATAACAAGTATAAGCACAGGGGGAGTTAATAATTTTCTTCATTCCCAACATTAAAAAGTGAGAGGAACACTTCTGTATTATTTAGCCCAGAAAGTTAACTGCAAATGTTTTCTACCACTCAACACTGAGGTTAATATCCTTCCGGGAGGTGTTTTTAGACTTTTTCTACATGTATGTTGACCCCCAAATCACATCTAAAAGCAGATATTGAGGGAACAAAGAAGGGAAGTTAGCATCTGAACGGGCAGGTGGGGGGTAGAAACAGGATTCTTAGCTGCATTTCCAAAAGTATTTTGTTCAAATGTAAACGTGACTCCGAATTTATTGGCTTGCTAATGATTTTAGTAAATACAAGCGCTAAGATTTTTACCTTGAAGTTACTGACATGCTCTCACTTATTGTTTGTACAGAGTTCTCAACCCAAAGAACCTTAATTTCAATGTAAAGATAACAACAGAACAGAGTGGAGAGACATGTGGGGAAAGAACAACAGCAGCTTGTATTTCCTTTGGTATAGTTGTGTGTACAGTTAGCAGCTGTGTGTTGTTAAAGAGGCATACGATCAGTGGCAACAGGCTCAGCTCGCTGCCTTCCTACTCAAAGTCAGTTGCCAGTACTATAAGCACTCTGGTAAGAGCAGTTCTTAATAAGTGATTTGTGGTAGCTTTATCATAGAATCATAGAACATTAGACTGGAAGGGACCTCGAGAGGTCATCCAGTCCTGTCCCCTAACCTCACGGCAGGACCAAGCACCATCTAGATCCTCCCTGACAGGTGCCTGTCCAACCTGCTCTTAAATATCTCCAGTGATGGAGAATCCACAACCTCCCCGGGCAATTTATTCCAGTGTTTAACCACCCTGACAGGTAGGAAGTTTTTCCTAGTGTCCAACCTAAATCTCCCTTGCTGCAGTTTAAGCCCATTGTTTCTTGTCCTGTCCTCAGAGGCCAAGGAGAACAATTTTTCTCCCTCCTCCTTGCAACACCCTTTTAGATACTTGAAAGCTGCTATCATGTCCCCTCTGGGTCTTTTCCTTTCCAAACTAAACAAACCCAATTCTTTCACTCTTCCCTCACAGCTCATGTTCTCTAGAACGTAAGAATGGACATATTGGGTCAGACCAAAAGTCCATCTAGCCCAGTATCCTGTCTGCCGACAATGGCCAATACCAGATGCCCCAGAGGGAGGGATCACAACAGGGAATCCTCATGTGATCCCTCCCCTGTCACCCACCTCCAGACAAACACAGGCTAGGGACTCCATTCCTACCCATCCCATCTAATAGCCATTGATGGACCTAACCTCCATTAATCTATCTCACTCTTTTTTTAATCCTGTTAAAGTTCTAGTCTTCACATCCTCTGGCAAGGAGTTCCACAGGTTGACTGTGTGCTGAATGAAGAAAAACTTCCTTTTGTTTGTTTTAAACCTGCTGCCTATTCATTTCATTTCATGACCCCCCTAGTTTTTATATTATGGGAATAAATAAGTAACTTTCCCTTATTCACTTTTTCCAAACCAGTCATGATTTTATAGACTTCTTTCTTATCCCACCCTTAGTCTCCTCTTTTCTAAGCTGAAAAGTCCCAGTCTTTTATCTCTCTTCATATGGGACCCATTCCAAACCCCTAATCACTTTTGCTGCCCTTTTGTGAACCTTTTCCAATGCCAATATATATTTTTTGAGATGAGGCGACCACATCTGTACAGAGTATTCAAGATGTGGGCGTAACATGGTTTTATATAGAGGCAATAAGATATTTTCTGGTTGAAATTATTGATGTTTTTATATCATATGTTTATTTTTACAGGGGGAAGAAGAAGGCCAAAGACCTGGATGTGAATGTGAGGTAAATGGGCAAAAGCTGGAGAGAATTAGAAAAGGTGGCACAAGACAGAGAGGCTTGGAAAGAAATTGTTGGTGGGCTATCCTCCCATAGGAGCTAAGGGCAAAGAAGATATTTTCTGTCTTATTCTCTATCCCTTTGCTAATGACTTCTAACATTCTATTTGCTTTTTTGACTGCCACTGCACACTGAGTGGATGTTTTCAGAGAACTATCCACAATGACTCCAAGATCTTTCTCTTGAGTAGTTGTAGCTCAATTATCCACCATCGTATTGTATGTATAGTTGGGATTATTTTTTCCAATGTGCATTACTTTACATTTATCAACATTACATTTCATTTGCCATTTTGTTGCCCAATCACTTAGTTTGGGGAGATCTTTCTGAAGCTCTTCTGTCTGCTTTGGTCTTAACTATCTTGAGCAGTTTGGTATCATCTGCAAATTTTGCCACCTCATTGTTTACCTCTTTCTCCAGATCATTTATGAATAAGTTGAATAGAATTGGTCCTAGGACAGACCCTTGGAAGACCCCACTAGTTACCCCTCTCCACTCGGAAAACTTACCATTTATTCCTACCCTTTGTTTCCTGTCTTTTAACCAGTTATCAATCCACGAAAGGACCTTCCCTCTTATCCCATGACAACTTACTTTACTTAAGAGCAGTTGGCAAGGGATCTTGTCAAAGGCTTTCTGGAAATCTAAGTATACTATATCCACCAGATCCCTCTTGTCCACATGTTTGATGACACCCTCAAAGAACTCTAGCAGATTAGTAAGGCAGGATTCTCCTTTACAGAAACCATGTTGACTTTCCCCCAACAAATTATATTCTTCCACGTCTGACAATTTTATTCTTTACTATAGTTTCAACTAATTTGCCCAGTACAGGCAGTCCCCGGGTTACGTACAAGATAGGGACTGTAGGTTTGTTCTTAAGTTGAATCTGTATGTAAGTCGGAACTGGCATCCAGATTCAGCCGCTGCTGAAACTGACCAGCGGCTGACTACAGGAAGCCCGAGACAGAGTTGCTCTGCCCCAGGCTTCCTGGAATCAGCTGCTGATCAGTTTCAACAGGCTGAATCTGGACGCCAGTTCTTACATACAGATTCAGCTTAAGAACCTCAGGCGTCCCCAAGTCAGCTGCTGCTGCAACTGAACAGCGGCTGATTCCAGGAAGCCCGGGGCAGAGCAACTCTGCCTCGGGCTTCCTGTAGTCAGCGCTGGTCAGTTTCAGCAGCGGCTGACTTGGGGATACCTGGGGCAGAGCAGCTGGGTTGCTGCTGGGTTGCTCCAGTAGCACTGCTCCTCGGCGCTACTGGACCAACCCAGCAGCACCCAAGCTGCTCTGCCCTAGGCATCCTGATTCAGCCGCTGCTGAAACTGACCAGCAGTGGCTGAATCAGGACACCTGGGGCAGAGCAGCTGGGATGCTGCCAGGTTGGTCCAGTAGCGCCCAGAGCGGCGCTACGGGACCAACCGGCAGAGCCCCAGCTGCTCTACCACAGGCATCCGGAGAAAAGCCTGGTCTGGGGGGGGGGGGGGGGGAGGGGGGGGAGGAGGGCGCACTAGCTGCGCCCCCCCCCCCCCCCCCCCCAGCAGACCAGAGAGACGCAGGCAGCGGACCGAGACGCACCGCGGTCCCGCCGCCCGGGTCCTCCGCGGCTTTGCTCCGTATCTCCCTGGTCTGCTGGAGACCAGCAGACCAGGGAGACGGGGAGCAAAGCTGCGGAGGACGCCGGCAGCGGGACAGCTGCGGCTCGTCTGGGCTGTCCCACTGCCCGCATGCTCCACGGCTTTGCTCTGCGTCTCCCTGGTCTGCTGGGGGGCTCCCCCCCCCAGCAGACCAGGGAGATGCGGAGCAGCTTTTCTTGCCCCAGAGGACATGGGCGGCGGGACCGCAACGCATCTGGGCGTCCCGCCGCTCCCATCCCCCCAGCAGACCAGGGATGAGAAAAACCCCGTTCGTAACTGCGGATCTGACTGCCTGTACTGATGTTAGACTTACCGGTCTGTAATTGCCAGGATCACCTCTAGAGCCCTTTTTAAATATTGGCATCACATTAGCTATCTTTCAATCATTAGGTATGGAAGCCAAATTTAAAGAATAGGTTACAAACTAGTTAATAGTTCTGCAATTTCCTATTTGAGTTCTTTCAGAACTCTTGGGTGAATGCCATCTGGTCCCGGTGACTTGTTACTGTTAAGTTTATCAATTTGTTCCAAAACTTCCTCTAATGACACTGCAATCTGGGACAATTCCTCAGGTTTGTCACCTAAAAGGAATGGTTCAGGAATCTCCCCAATATGTTCAGCTGTAAAGACTGAAACAAATAATTCATTTAGCTTCTCCACTATGACCTTATCATCTTTGAGTGCTCCTTTAGCTTCTTGATCGTCCAAGGGCCCCACAGGTTGTTTAGCTGGCTTCTTGCTTCTGATGTACTTAAAAAACATTTTACTGTTACTTTTTGGCTGTGTCTACACTGGCAGGAATTTCCGGAAATGCTTAAAACGGAATACTATTCCGTTTTCAGTTTTTCCGGAAAAGGAGCATCTACATTGGCAGGCTGCTTTTCCTGTACAAAATCAGCCGCTATTCCAGAAAAACTATTCTGCTCCTGCTCGGGCATAAGTCCTTATTCCAGAACACTGTTCCGGAAAAGCCATTTTCGCGATCGGGGCTTTTTTCCAGAAAAGACTACTGGGCTGTCTTTACTGGCCCTTTTCCGGAACAGTGTTCTGGAATAAGGACTTATGCCCAAGCAGGAGCAGAATAGTTTTTCTGGAATAGCGGCTGATTTTGTACAGTAGAGCATCGTTGCTTTTCCGGAAATTCAAGGGCCAGTGTAGACAGCTCGCAGCTTATTCCGGAAAAGCGGTTGATTTTCTGGAATAAGTGGCCCAGTGTAGACACAGCCTTTGAGTTTTTGGTTAGCTGTTCTTCAAACTCCTTTTTGGCTTTCTTATTATATTTTTACACTGTTTATGGTCCTTTCTATTTGACTTCCATTTTATAAAAGATATCTTTGTGTCTGTCACTGCTTCTTTTATCTGGTTAAGCCAAGCCACAGTGGCACTTTTTTAGTTCTCTTACTGTGTTTTTTAATTTGGAGTATACATTTAAGTTGGGCCTCTATTATGGTGTCTAGACCTTTAATTATTTTTGTTGCTCTTCGCTGGACCTTCTCCAAATCTTTCTTGAAATGTGGTGCCCAGAATTGGACACAATATTCCAATTGAGGCCTAAACAGTGCAGAGTAGAGCGGAAGAATGACTTCTCGTGTCTTGCTCACAACACTCCTGTTAATGCACCCCAAAATCATAACTGCTTTTTTTTTTTTTTTGCACAGCAGTATCAGACTGTTGACTCCTATTTAGCTTGTGGTCCATTCTGACCCCTAGATCCCTTGCTGCAGTACTCCTTCCTAGATACTTACTTCCCATTCTATATGGGTATGTCTAAACTACATTCCTCTGAAAGAGGGATTTAAATTAGGCAAATCAAAAGTGCAAATGAAGCGGGGATTTAAATATCCCACATTTCATTTGCACAATTGTGTCACAGCGGTCTTTCGAAAAAGGGTATTTTGAAAGTGAAACCGCAGTCTAGATGCGGTTCTTTCGGGAAAAAAAAAACTTTTTCGAAAGATCCCATACTCATTTTTTTAGAAGTACGGGATCTTTCAAAAAAGGGTTTTTTTCCCCAAAAGAACCGTGTCTAGACTGCAGTTTCATTTTCGAAATACTCTTTTTCGAAAGACCGCTGTGACGCGATTATGCAAATGAAACATGGGATATTTAAATCCCTGCTTCACTTGCACTTTCCATTTGCCTAATTTACATCCCTCTTTTGACAGAGGGATGTAGTTTAGACATACCCTGTGTGAAACTGATTGTTCCTTTCTAAGTGGAGTACTTTGCATTTGTCCTGATTAAACTTCTTCCTATTTACCCCAGACTAGATCATTTTGAATTATGACCCTATCCTCCAAAGCACTTGCAATCCCTCCCAGCTTGGTATCATCTGCAAGCTTAATAAGCGTACTCTCTATACCATCATCTAAATTGTTGATGAAGTTATTGAACAGAACTGGTCCCAAAACAGACCCCTGTGGAATCCCACTTGTTACGCCCTTCCAGCATGACTGTGAACCACTAAACAATTACTCTCTGAGAATGGTGATCCAGACAGTTATGCACCCACCTTATAGTAGCCCCATCTAAGTTGTATTTGACTAGTTTATTGATAAGAAGATCATGCGAGACCGTATCAAATGCCTTACTAAAGACTAGGTATATCAAGTCCACCGCTTATCCCTTATCCACAAGACTTGTTATCCTATTAAAGAAAGCTATCGGATTGGTTTGACATGATTTGTTCTTTACAAATCCATGCTGGCTGTTATCTATCACCTTATTTTCTTCCAGATGTTTGCAGATGAATTCCTTAATTATCTGCTCCATTATCTTCCCTGGCACAGAAGTTAAACCGACTGGTCTGTAGTTTCCTAGGTTGTTCCTATTTTACTTTTTATAGATGGGCCCTAGATTTGCCCTTTTCCAGCCTTCTGGAATCTCTCCTGACTTCCATGACTTTTCAAAGATGATAGCTAAAGGCTCAGATACCTCTTCTATCAGCTCTTTGAGTATTCTAGGATGCATTTCATCAGGCCCGAGACTTGAAGACATCTCACTTTTCTAGGTAATTTTTGAGTTGGTCTTTTTAAAATTTTATCTTCTAAACCTACCCCATTTCCCCTAGCATTCACTATGTTCTGCATCCCTTCATCATCAAACTGCTTGGTGAAGACAGAAACAAAGAAGTTGTTGTTATGGTTTGAGAGAGGGCATTTCACACAAGAGAAAAGTATGGAAGCAACCATAAAGTTATTCATAGTAGAAACAAAGAAGCAAGCCACTTAAGATTTGACTCCTATTTATGAGAGTTTTCAGAAAACAAAAATTTAAGAGGTTTTTAAGAGCTGCTCAGCTGGAAATCCTTGAAGAATGGGAAACAGCTACCTTCTCTCTCCCACCAAATTACAACTCTCTAAGGAACTGTGGTGCTAGATAGGCTCATGCTCCCTGTTACTCTTGTCCCTGAAATTCCTTAGCACCCACATACATTAGTGTTGTGGGCCATGAGCGCTGAGTAGCTGCAGAGATAGGAGAAGTGGGGCTGGCATAGGAGTGGAGTAAAGCAGAGATGAATCAGATGCCCTGCTCTCAAATACACATCATTTACCTTTCTCCTCTGTGGCTTGCCATGAACGCGCCGGCAGGTAGTTAAATGGGGTTGAAGCAAGGTGTGTAGCACGGGCAAAATCTCTTGTGCTGTTGGGACTGGGCGCCAATGTTTTATTATTACAGTGCCGAGCCCACACTGTGTAGTCATCCATCATGAGCTCTGCTGCCCGAGTTCCTTCCTACGCAGAAGAATTAAGCAGTGTTCATCAGGGAGCTAACAGTAAATCTGGGATAACTGCAGTTCATGCCTGACCTCATGGTACTTTTCTAGCCAATGGTGATCAATACCCTCAATGGGTATGTCTAGACTGTATCCCTCTGTCGGCAGAGGGATGCAGATTAGGCAGGTCGACATTGCAAATGAGGCAGGGATTTAAATATCCTGTGCCTAATTTGCATAAAAATGGCCACCACGTTTTTGCCGACTCAGCACTTTGTTGGCAAAAAGCAGCAATCTAGTGGGGATCTGTCGAAAAAGAAAGCCTTTTTCAACAGATCCCTTATGTCTGAAAAGAAAGGCTTTCTTTCTCGACAGATCCCCCTGTAGACTGCTGCTTTTTGCCGACAAAGTGCCGAGTCAGCAAAAACACGGTGGCCATTTTATGCAAATTAGGCACAGGATATTTGAATCTCTGCCTCATTTGCAATGTCGACCTGCCTAATCTGCACCCCTCTGCCGACAGCGGGATGCAGTCTAGACATACTCAATATGTTGACACAAATGAGAGAACCAATGTATTCTGGTCCAATCTCCTCCAGACAGAATTAGTCTCCCCTTTTCTAGCAAAGCTTAACCTATAAGCCCAGCCCAGAGGCTAAGGAGCAGGACCAGCAAGGCATTGCAGTCACTCAGACCACTCTAGTCACTGGAGTGCTGAAGCAACCTCTTCCGCCTCCCCACTCACACAACTACTCATTACGTTCACATGCAAACGCATGCTCCGCTCCCAAGCGCCCAGGGAGCAAAGCTCAGTTCTGCCAGGAACAAACTTGTCTCCTCTGATGAATTGTGTTGGTCTTGGGGACAGCTGGGGAAGACGGAAGGGGAAACGAAGAAGAAAAGAGAGGAGCAGAGAAGAGCTGCCAAGAATGCCTGAAGATCACCAGCCCTCTCCCCAGAAGCTCAGGGCGGATCTGCGCAGTGAGCTGCTACTGATGCGGCCAAGGCAGCAGACTGGTGAAACGTATGAGACCGTTGTCTGTGCACCAAGAATTCTGACCAATAAGCTCCTGTGCGATGGGTCAGGTAGGCAGATTCGCCCAGCACTGGCCATCAGATCTCTGGCATATCTAGTCCAGTATTCTGAGAGCAGCCAGCCCACAAGGAAGACAGAAATATGAAGACTCACAATATGAAGATAGGAAGATACAAAAGAGCTTGTTCTAGACATTAAGCTGCCCGTGTGGGTGAGGAAGAAACCCACCAGTGAACACCTTACACTCAGAAGCATGAAGTTTAGTTTCTTTGGTTATCATAGCACATGGAGCCACGCCTCCTTTGGAATCCCACTAAACACTCTCTCCCCTTTTTAATCCAAGAATGTTTACATTTCCTCATTCTCTCAAGCAGGGTTTCCATGCCTCTGGGTCACTTCTGCAGGCAGTTTTTCAGGCCAGGAAAACACCTTCAAAGTCAAAGTAGGTCTTCAATGACTAACGTAAATCAGGAGGGCTTCTGCCAGGCGACAGTGGACATTGACCAGCTTGGGGGATCCTTTGGCCTCCAATTCCCATTTCCAGCCATATGTTTAGACCTGGCAATACTTGAGCCATGGGTTACCACGGCTTCCCATTTCTAAAAACGTATCAGTAGAAGGAAGTTGTGTTTATGCGATGGGGAAGTCACACTATTCAGAGACATAGCCAAGGCATTCAAGGTTTTGCAAATGTCCAGTGATTTGCCTCTGACATTTCTAGGACACAAAACTTAATATGCCAGGAATTCTTTGTGCAGATACAAATTAGCAATTTTACAATGCTGGAACAGAAATGCAAATCACTACAGGTTAGCACTGAAGGGAACCACTTCAAGGTCCTCCAATTCCACAATACCTTACTAGGCTAAGCTTTGCTAAAGAGAAGCACACACTTACTTTTGATCGCTCATCACGCCTGAACAAGGGCTGTTCTCCAAAGGCTCTGACCTGAGCAAGCTTGGTTTTTTGCTCTGGAAACCTAAGAGAAACTGCTGTTTAGAAGTTGTTTTAGCAGAACAAGCTACACAAAAGTTAAGAGGCCAGGGCTGAAACTTGGTCAGCAAAAGTTATAGCTTCAGAATGTAAGCTGCTCATTTACCAGGCAAGCCACACAAGAACCATGATCACAGTAAGTTTGCTCAGCCATTTCATGGAGAAGCCGCCAAGACACGGGATATAAGCAACTAGTCGACAATCCGATAAGCATGAGCTTATCAGACAGTCGACTAGTGATGTGACTAGTCGCTTCTCCCCCTTACTACCTCTATCAGGGTATGTCTACACTACCACCCTAGTTTGAACTAGGTTGGTTAATGTAGTCAATCGAAGTTGCAAATGAATCCCGGGATTTAAATATCCCGGGCTTCATTTGCATCTTGCCGGGTGCCATCATTTTTACATCCCCGGTAGTTCGGACTCCGTGCTCGCGGCTACATGCGGCACGGAGTAGGTAGTTCGAATTAGGCTAATTCGAACTACCGTTACTCCTCGTGGAACTTCGATTTGCAACTTCGATTGACTACATTAACCACTCTAGTTCGAACTATGGTGGTAATGTAGCCATACCCTCAGAGAGAGGCAGCGGGGGGAGGTGAGGCAAGAGCCAGCGCTGGTGGGGAGCCCACGGGGCTTTTGTACATTTCAAAGGCTCAGGCGCCACAAAGAGCATGGGGCCAGCGAAAAGTCCCTCACTGGTCACGCTCTCCCTGCAGGGCTTCCTTTTGAAATGTACGGGGCTTCCACTTTTGAATTTTAGCAGATTGGTGCCCGTATAGACTAATCAAATAGTTGATGGAAATCCCATCAACTATTCGATTAGTTAATTAATCTAAATATAACATCCCTAGCCAAGACCATCTCATTTTCAATTTCCCCAATCTTTGGTGACCTGATTTCCTCTCTATATATCCTAAAGTGAAGATCTAAACCAAAGGTGGGCAATAACATGGCGGCGGCTCGTCAGGGTTAACCCTGGGCAGGCCACCGCCACCGTATTTACCTATACAGCCTCAAGTACCAGCGATTGCAGCTCCCATTGGCCACTGATCGCCGTTCTTGGCCCAGGGGAGCATTGGGAAGTGATGTGGACCAGGACACTACTCCATGCAGCTACCACTGGCCGGGCATGGCGATCCGCAGCCAACGGGCCTGCCAGGAGCTAACCTTGGTGGACCAGATCCAGCCCGTGGGCCAGTGTTTGTCCACCTCTGCTCTCAATTAACTGATCATGCAGACGCAGTCATAGCAGCACTATATGGACTATATATCTTAGTGACAAGAGATCCAAGTTGTGACTAGCTTCTCTTTACCTGTTTTCTTTCTCGTTCCCATCTTCAAAAATGGAAAAAGCAGGTTCAACAGGAGCAGTGGTTTCATTAGTTTTCATGCTTTTACCAGGTTCTAAAATACAAAGAAAGAATTACGTTAATATTGTCTCTGGTTTACCTTAAAAGCACCATAATAAATGGCTACATCCTCATCCCTACAGGCAGAGAACTGACGGGAATGGAAATGCAGCTACTCCAGGATAAAGCGTGTTCCAGTAGTGTATTACAGATGCACACTGGAGGCAGAAGACTCATCTCAGTCCCAGGGTAGGGATGGAGTGAAAGGGAGTCTTTCACAGCCTGAGTCAGCTGTTATTAGCCAAGCAAGGGAAAGACCTGATGGATTCTAAAGACGATCCAAATCTGATGTAAGAAAGTGAAAGCTAACAGGTCACCAAGGGATTGAGGTAGAAGAAAAAAAGTGAAAGGAGACATGGTCCTGCCTCCTCACATCTCAGCTATCCACCAGAAGTCTACTCAGAGTTTGCACCCAGTAGAACAAATCAGTATAATCCTTGACTCCAAGAGTTTATTAATGGAGCTTCCTCCACTCCAAAGCCACAAATAGGGGCTTACTGTGCAGAGAACTGAACCCTACTAGGAATCGAGAGCATGCTGGCTCAGGTGTACAGTACAGGAATAAATCAGTCTTCACACCAATCTCAGCATGCCAATGCATTGTGCTACTGATAAACTGCCAGGTCGGCTGGATAGTTACTGAAGGCTAGTAGTTAGGATATTATCATTGGGTGAAGAGCACTATACATATAGTTCAGACATGGCTCTTCCCTGACCCAGCACAAAAATGCTATCCTGACTTGCACATGAACTTCAGGGTAATGAGAGGAGGAAGAATTATGGTAAGGCAGACCTCTTTTCAGACTGAAATTCTGCAGATCAGTACACAGTATTAACTAGGTTTTTTCTGGAATCGTGTTTCAGGTGCCCAGAGAAATTATTATAAAGAAGCAACAGTTTCCTTAATCCCAACTTAATGCAAACTTTTCCACAGCATTTTGAAGGCAACAGAAGAATGCTTTTATTTTTCCTAATAATTTGCACAAAAATGTAGAGCCTTCCAATAAATCATATTTCTGATATGAAATTTTGCGAGAATAAGTGTCTTCTATTTTTCAGGACTGTTCTCATCCTGCACCAAAACTAAAGAGAGGTCATAAACATTTTTTTGATTGCAGCTGTGATTGTGGATGAAAATCCCATTTAAACATACCGCTTTTTCTACAATTGGCCTCAAATTTCTCATTTTCTTGAAGAGAAGACATTTCAGGCAGGATAGGTGTCTGAAATACATCCATTAAAAATCCTAACAAGAGAAAAAAACCCATCAAAACACAGTTGTAGAAGCACCTTTCAGAACTGATAATAGGAACAAAACAACAAATAATAGAAACAAGAGTGGACTTTTGTACCTTATTTCATACCATGAAGTTAGTGTTTTAATGAGGCGTAAAGTGTAAAATAGTTTTCTTAGTGGATCCCTCTAATACCTGCAGAGATTAAGATATTTCTAACCAATGGACAAATTTTCATTTCTCTGAGGTATATACGTTTTGAATTAAACTCCTGACTATTTTGGTCTGTGGTTAAGATGTATTAATACTGAAAGACAATAACTGGTCACAAGCAAGTTTTCAAAGGAATACAGTGGAATCATATTGTATTGCTCTACGTATGACAATAGACCGATCAATATTTCTGTATTTCCTTGTTTACTGATAATAAATATAAATAGTTCTGGGAGGAGAGGTCTGAAGCAGTGAATCAGAAGCATAGCCTATAGTATGAACTTAGTAGAAAGCAGGATGGGAAAACAGCAAAGAGTTGGGAGAGACTGGGACCAACTGCTTTATGCAGGGGTCTGGTCTGGAACCCAGTGTGGGTAGGACGTGGTTCCCCCATTAAAATCAACAAGAAGATTCATTAAGGCCTTGAGTAAATGAGCCACACTCAGTGACCAAAAGCTGCACTGCTTAACTAGGAAGACTGGCCTCCTGAGGCATTGGGCAATTTAGGAACTTTGATGTTGTGAAGACCAAGACTGTAATAGGGTTCAAGAAAAAGCTAGATAGATTCCTGGAGGTTAGGTCCATCAATACTGATTAGCCAGAATGGGTAGGAATGGTGTCCCTGGCCTCTGTTTCTCAAAGACTGGAAATGGTTGACAGGAAAGGGATCACTTGATGATTCCCTGTTTCTGTTCACTCCTTCTGGAGCATCTGGCGCTGGCCACTGTTGGAAGACAGAATACTGGCCTAGATGGACACTGGGTCAGGCCCAGTGTGGCCGTACTTAAGACTACCAACAGCCCAGCCAAAGGACAAAGTTGTGACAAAGAACCAGGAAGCAAGCTAGACAGTGAATGCTCCACCAGAGGCAGATGAAAAATAATGCACACTTGCTGAAGTCAAATTTTGTCTCGAGGAGCTGCTGAACACCAAAGGTGTCCATTTACACAGCTACATTTTCTATTCCTTAGCTCTCTACCTTAGTCATCTGTTAGGATACATCTACACAGCAGTGTTATTTCAGAATAATTGACGTTATTCTGAAATAACAAAGAGCGTGTCTACACTGCAAACCTTTATTTCGAAATAATGGCAAGCTGGAAGTCTACGTATTCTGACTCCTGTAACCCTCATTTCACGAGGAGTAAGGGAAGTTGAAGGAGGAAGCTGAAGCAGACTTCCTGCTGTACAGATGGCGCTAAAAGCCAAATTAAACTATTTCAAATTCAGCAACACAACTGACATAGCTGAAGTTGCGTAGCTTAATTCAAGTTTTATCCTGCTGTATAGATGTGCCCCTACAGTTCCTCTTGATTTGGAAACAGACACAGGTTGGCAACACCACTGGACACAGTGGAGCTCAGACTTTGCTTGCAGATGGAACCACCGCATGGACAGCAACAGTAATTTAGATCCAGAAAGAAAAGTATGGGCATTTTGATACTTTGGCGGCTCAGTAGGTAAAGAACTTTGTGCCATCCCTCAATACAACACGTTAGAAAGGGACACATACTGTTCCAGATTATTCAACCTATTCCAAATGGGAAGGAATTCATATTGTGCTGGTAGTCATGTGGTTCCCCTTTGCCAACAAAGGCATGGATATCATTAAGCCAGTTCCTCGGAACGAGGTTTGGTTTTAAGAGGCCACCATGCAACCTTGGCGCCACTGGAGTCTGTGACAAAGGAACCCAGTTGAGCTAGGATTTCACCCCACATACTTACCCAGTGCTTCTTTAGTATGAACGGTGGGTGAAGGCTGCACTTTGAATGGAGTTGCCTGCATCACTCCTCCCAGTGAGGTGTTTGGTGTGGCACTTCCAAAGCTGATAGAAGCATTTCCAACTCTAGATGCTAAAAGGAGAAGAATTTAAACAACTTTTGAAATGATCAAAGCAGATTCTAGAACCTGATTTCCCATGGTTTGGCGATAAGCACCAGCGTTCTAATACTGTTCAGTGCAACGGGAGCTACAGTTATAGTAATTCTACAAACACAGAAAGATTGCATTACAATGCATGTCAATCAGTCAAACTTGGCTCAAGTGCACATAGTGGCATGACATACAGCTGCAACATAAAATATCTATGCTAAATACTGGTAATTCCCAAGGAAGACGACTTGATTCACTGACACCGGAAGAGCTGCATAATATGCATTCCCAGACAGAATAAATAAGACACATGCAATGGGATCATTATTTTTTAAACTGCTTGGTAATTACCTTCTTTCATCTCTGTGCATGGATCTAATTTGAGACCAGGAGTGCTCACATTTGTGTGCCTTCAAAGGAAATGGTAAGAGTGTTAGCCTGAGAAGGGTTACAAAAAACCTTCTTTAAATTAATTCTAGTTTCATTTCAGACATTTCCAGTAATCTACTTCAGCTTTTCAAGCATCATCTCTCACAGCTTGTATCAAATAAGAGAGGCTTGTCTCTCCCAAAGGACACTTTCTGATCAATAAGAATTGTGGTTTATTGATAACCTGCTCCCAAGATAGTAACCTCCTCATGGTCACACTAAAACTGCAATTTCTTCAGGAAAGTTGCAGTCAAACAAATATATCCCCTAAATCAGTGGCTCTCAATCTTTCCAGACTACTGTGTCATTTCCAAGAGTCTGATTTGTCATGTGTATCACCAAGTTTCACCTCACTTAAAAACATACAAAATCAGACATAAAAATACAAAAGGTATCATAGCACAGTATTCAGAATGTTTACTCTCTCTTTTTACCATATAATTATAAAATAAATCAATTGGAATATAACTTTGTACTCACATTTTAGTCAGTGTATTGTATACAGTGCAGCAGGGGCGGATATAGGGCAGGGCGAACGGGGCGGCCGCCCCAAGCCCCGCGCATGCGCTGTGGCGCCGCTGCGCATGCGCCGTGGCAAAGGGGGGGCCCCACGGAATTATGCTGCCCGGGGCCCCGCAAAACGGTCATCTGCCCCTACAGTGACTCATAGACTTTAAGGTCAGAAGGGACCATTATGATCATCTATTCTGACCCCCTGCACAGTGCAGGCCACAGAATCTCAACCACCATTAAACTAACCACTGCCTTTGAAATTTTAATTTGTACTGACTTCACTAGTGCTTTTTATGTAGCCTGTTGAAAAACTTTTAGGCAATTATCTAGATGAGTTGATGTACCCCCCAGAAGATCTCCGCGTTCCTCACAGGTACATGTACCCCTGATTAAGAACCACTGCCCTAAGCTACAATACTGTTATGGGATGGACTCAGAAGGATAAATGTAAATAGGTGGTCTAAGCAAGTAATTTATATGCTGAAAACAACAGAAGTTGTAAGATTAACAAAACAATCAACATGGTGGGTTTAAGAAAGCCCAGAAAGACCTTCTCAATTTTCTGTTTTTTTAACTCCTTCATTGCAACCCATAGAGCGTATTTGAGTTAGGAACATTAAAATGTGTTTATTTATGTAAATGTGTAACTGCTGAAAAATTTCAGCGCTTACATGTTTACTTAAAAAACATCCCTAACTGAATAAGAGGCAGCCGCGCGTGGGGAGAGGATGGGCGATGCAGCTCCGTGGGAGCCAGTATGCGCAGGGAACTTCCAGCAGCTCCCCTTGGCTGGAAATGGCAAATCGCAGCCAATGGGTGCTGCAAGGCTCCGTGGCTGAAGAGCTTTAGAGTAAACAAAGCATTGTGGGCCCACCAGGGGCTCTGCCTCACGGGTCCATGACCCAAATTTGAAAACCCCTGATGTGGTCAAATTATAAAAAGTCTGATCATCATCTTCAGCAAGAATCAGAAAGCCCATTCTACTTACTGCTGTCCAATGGAGCGGCCATAACTGCAGGTGGAATGTTCCTGACTAGGCTGAGACACAGCATCACCACTCTTGAGCTCAAGTTGTAATAGACTGTTCCGGAGTTCTCCAAGATCTAGTTTAGCTTCGCCTGTGTCCTTTTCATACGCTGCCATCGATAGTGAGGCTGACACAGACAGGTGGTTAGCAGCTTCAACAGGCCGTGGTACAAAAGTACCTGCTGTTGAAGTACTTGCTACAGCCCTTGATTGCAGCTGGAATGGCCTTAGGCACCATGAGGTTTGCAGATTTGTCGTCTGAGACGGTGCTGTACACGCTGGCTGTAGAGCAGTATTTGGTTTCACACATGGCTCAACCTTTGCAAGAAGAAACATACAGGCAAACCATTGCTAAACTGCTCTTGTCACCATCCAGAAGCAAAAAGGGAATCAGTCTTACCACACAATAGTAACTTTCAAATGTACCTAAACATAAACCCTTGGTGGTCTAAGTAGATTTTTGGTTAAATAGTCACAAAGATGAAGCCATGCCAGACAAATACAAAAACAGGAAAACAGGTGCAAGCTGAACTACTCTGGCACTCTCTGGTCTGGCAACATCCACAATCTGGAATTATTTTAGTTAGCTGGATATCCACTTATCATGAGTGTGGCCAAGTTGCCTGTGGTCCCATGAAGTTTGTTTACATCCACTAGTCCTTGATCTCAGTGTTCTGTGCTTTTATTTTGCTCTAATATACCCCCAACTGTCTTGTCGGAGCCCAGCAAGCAGCAGAGGTATTGATAATGCTCCTAGACAATATTTGACCTCCTATGGCTTGGCAAATTCTCTGGTTCGGCACCAGTCAGGTTCCAAAGATGCTGTACTAGAGAGGTTCAACCTGCACTTCAGTGAATTAAGGATGTTAAATTGTGGTTAATTGACTAGTCGAGTAGTTGATGGAATTTCCATCAACTACTCGATAGACACTTCTGCATTCCTCCTTTGAAATGTACAAGAGCCCCCACTGGGGCTCTTGTACATTTCAAAGGAGGAATGTGGAACTCCACCTGCAGCCCAGGGCCAGCGGGAAGTCCCGCTGACTCTAGGCTGCACATGGGCATGTCTGCTTTGAAATTTACAAGCTCCAGTGGGGGCTCTTGTGCATTTCAAAGCCACAGGACCCTCATGGATCCAGGGGTCAGCAGGGGACTCAGAGTCCTCTGCTGACCCCGGGCTCCATGTTGCGCTGCATGTTGCCCCCACTTCTGCGTTTCAAAGGGGCAGCACCACACAGCTCATCCCAGGCTCAGCTGTGCAGTGCTGCTGCTTTGAAGTACCCGTTCTTCCCCCACCCTTTGCTGCCTCTATCTGAGTGGGAAAGTCGGGGGGGGGGGGGGAGATAAGGGGGGAAAATCAACTAGTCGACTGACTATCCGGTAAGCATTTTCTTATCGGACAGTCAACTAGTCCTTAACATCCTTACAGTGAATCTTGATTTTCAAGTTAAACTAGAGAGACACGTGGAATAAAGAATGAGTCCATCATAGCAAGAAAATTAAACTTTACTACTAGATACAAATGTGCTGCTGCTATTATATGCTTACCATTGTTCTATCTGGAACAAACTGTAGCATGGATGCCTCTTCCAGCTTAGTTTCTGGAAAGCCTTTGGCCAGGTGACTCAGCTGTTCTAGCTTCTGCTGCAAAAGTTGCATTTCAAGGATGGCAGATTCTTTTCTCTTTGCATAGTCCCACTCTTCTTTTTCTGAAGGCAGTCAGAACAGAATAAGCAAAACAGGCAATTAACGTCCATTTAGGCTTTTCTCTCCCTACTTCAGAGATGAGATACTTTAAACAAAATGCACATATGTAAAAAGCCATTACAATTTATGTTGCTACAAGCAAATAACGTATTGAAGACTAAATTAATCAGGAAACAGAAGAAAACCATACAGACACATACATCAGCTTCTCACTCACCAGACCTACTACAAGTTTGTCAACCAGTGTCACAAAACTCTACCTTCCCAGGGTAAATGTTCATAGTGGATGACTGTTTCCTTGTCTGTGGTTTTATTTAAGTCATTTCCCTTTTGAGGTTCTCTATTTCTCTAAAATTGATTTGTGAACTATATTTGTTGCAGTTTTAGAGTCGTTTGTTTGCTAGGCAAAGGTACAGTACACTTGTGTGGTTTGCATAGCAGAAGGAATTAAGCATGCCACTGCTAGACCACAGAGGGATGGACTGCTCTTGGCCTCTCAAGTACCATTCCTTCCACCCATCGGGAAGAAGGGAGAGAGTGAACTGCATTACATTGGAAAGACTGGATTTGAGAAGACTGATTGGACACTGCCACTGAAGTCAGTTTAAGGAACCCTGGGTTTTACCCTTGTCCCATGCTCTTACTCTCTTATCTTGAAGGCAATGTCTCACGTCACAGAATTCATTTGACACAGTCACTGACATTTACATGGTTCCCATGAATGTTTTTTCTACTCTTTGAGCAGGCGAAGGGATGCCAGATTTGGCTGAGGGAGTGTGTGCAGACAGCGACAAAGTTACTTTAACCCACAAGTTTTCCTTGGCGATACAGACAAGGACATTTCTGAAGGGAAGTAGATAGAGTACCCCATTCTTTTTGTCGTCTCAATCTTTCTTGTTTTCTGTAAACAATCTTCGCTCTCACTTCCTCAAAAGAAAGCTCTGAGCCTTCACATATGAGCATATTTCTATTGTACATTGCCACTTGCTCAAATTCACTGGAGGTTGAAGATGGCTTTGGAATAACTGCTGACTTGGAAATGTATGTAAGATACTCTCTGTGGAGAGAAGTGTGAAAGATGCATTCAAGTTCACCGTGAAGCACTCTGATTATTTTTTAAAGCACACTTGTCTAGCACAACTGAGTGTGTATAAGTGCTACTTACACTTTTCCTGCTTCATTCTGAGATGACTGAGCTGCAGAAAGCATTGGATCCTAAAAGATGGAAAGAAGCTTTGAGACCCTAGTCTTAAAGTGTCCACCTATTTTGTTCAGCCATGAGTCCAGGATATCTACACAGCTATGCAATTACCACAAATAGTAAAACAAAGTGCATTTGCAATTTATATTGGACAAAACAAATCTTACCAGAAGAATGTTTACAAATGACACCAGTAATTTAGAAACATATTTTACAATTGTGCACTTGGTCCAGCTTTTATCCTTGTTAGCCATACAATGATTCTCACATCAACGGCAGAAATGCAATTTTAGCAAGAGATTCGGACACACCAAGCAGCAGCTCTAGAATGAAGTATCATGTGTGCATTTGCCAAACTCTCTGCCTTGGGTTTTTGGGTGCATACATAATGCAAGACTAGACCTCATGTTTGAAAATACTTCAGTACTAATGCTTGTCAGTGAGTAAACTAGCCCAATAGTCCAAAAGGAAAACAATAAGATTTTTTTCCCCACTGTTGAACACTTTGTGGGTGCCCAGAAGAAAAAATCTGAAAGATATAAGATATATTGATCTCCCCACCTTCCCAAGCTACAAATTTTGATGAATCTGAGCTAGTTGAAGAGCCACAACAGACATAGCTAGAGCTATGAAATTAGCCATGTTATTAAAGCAATACCAGTTAATAAGAGTTTCATTCCATCAATTAATGGCTAGCATAAGACCTAGAAAATAGACTCAAGGGCTGCTCCTCTCCCCAGACCCTCAAGTCTGATTAGTAACTTTAGTTTAAAGTGAAGGAGTTGTGCGGGCAGAAGCCTACTCAGTCCCTTTTCCTCAATCCTTTACTCTCAGATCTTACTCTTGTATTTGGTTTCTCTCACCGCCCCAGTGGGGTAGCATGATGGCTTCCTCATCCAGTCTGGACAGTGGAAAGGCACATGGGTCTGACAGAGCAGAGGATGGCCACAGCACCAGCTCCTCCTACATTCAGGATTCTACATCACACCACCGCCCTTCCAGCTAGCCGGGATCCCTTTTAGAACCAGTCCACTCTGCACCCCTGATACAGGAAGGTTACCAAGTGATGTGAGATGACTGACCGCACTACCACTGTTCCTTCGTGGGGAGAAAGGATTCCCCCTCGGCCCATGCAAGCTATACTGGCCTGCAGAGATTTACCAATTGTGTTGCAAAATGTAGTCTCCTTTTCAATTCCAGTGCTATACACAACCACCACACTATGCTGCAGCAGCCATTTACAGTGATGCGCTCAACACTAAGTAGCCCCTGGCTTACTTCCATCTACAGTGAAAAGCTGCCTTTGACCATGTTCCCATGCTGAGCCATTGGTGTAGCATGATCGAGCTGAATGACATCTCCAATTTACATGCAAATCTAGGGGTTTCTTTTTTGGGGACAGAGTGCAGTATAAAAAAAATAAATAAAAGGAGCAATCAAGGATGATAAAGCCATTGCAGAGAAACTAAATGATTTCTTTGCAACTGTAGGGTAAACTGAGGCAGCCCTAAATGTGCTAGTAGGCCTCTAAACAGCATGACTCCATTCTGGGATCAAGCCTGGGAACACCACAGTCAGGATAAGAGCTGCAGGCAGTAAAAGACCCTGAGCACCATAGCAACCACGTTCTAAAACACTTGGACAGGGTCCCAGTTGGTAACGTAACACATTTTGCGTAAGATAACATTCATAAAATTTGCTTAAACTGTCTTGCTTCACTCCTAGATAATAAGCCTGAGAACCAAGCGCTACACCAACTCAAGACCATACCCGCCTGCTATAGAAACATCATTATCTATACAGACTAAAATGTTATTACTGTTTTGCTGACATGTTTTGGCATTTGAACAATAACCACCTGTATATATATTAATGAGTTGTTACTTTGCAATGGGCGGAGATATTATGTAATCTTTAGTAGTTCTATTGGCTTATGTGCTCATTTCGTCTTGCTGCTAGACCTATCAAATCATTTTTCCTCCGTCCACCTGCTGACTATATAACCTATTGTATTGTGTTAATTAACCAGTGTTCACCAGGGTAACTCCTGCGTGTCACTCCATCAGCTGGTGTATAATAAATGCTCCACCTGTTTTCACCTGCATCCAGAGTGTCCTGGATTATTTCCAACAAATTGGGGGCTCGTCCGGGATCCAGGCTTGTGAGCTGATCGGGAGCTGGAGACTAAAACCCAAGAGAGGTGAGTATATTTAATTTACCACCTCATTAGGTCTAGGGGTTGATGTCTCTGGTTTCCTTCAGACACATCCTGGTTCCGTTCCCATTTAAGGCACGAGATACCTGGATGAGGGTGAACCAAGCCTATGAGGCAGGCCTGAAAGAGGGGGGGAGGAACATCTAGGGGACAAGCACAAGAGGGTTGTGTACTGTTAGAACTAAGGGGCTCGTTACGGAGAGACTGGATAAATCACCAAGGAGTGATTGAGCCGTACGTTAAGCTCGGGATTGGATTGGCCGAGTACGCAATGCGGCAGGCAGCACGAACTAGTGACCCATTCTCTCATTGCACGTAACAGTGTAAGACCTGGCGGACGCCCCCCAACAGGCACTTAACGTACACACTCTCGCATAGTGCAAATCCCCGCCAGCAATTGGGAAGGTACCAAGAGGTGCTACAAGGTGCAAAGGCCGTACGGTATAAGCCACACACAGAATCTCGGGGGTAAAAGCTGATTCCTAAGAGTGCGTCTGAAAGACGTAGCTAAAGAGGGACAGCTAAGCCGTGTGTGGAATCCCCGAGGAGGTACCAGTAAAGCAGGGAGGAAAACGGCGCACAACCTCCAAAGCCCAGCCGGTTCGAGAGCAAGGTGCCCGAACCCGAGCTGGAAGATAAGCCCAGCCGGTTCGAGAGCAAGGTGCCCGAACTCGAGCTGGAAGATAAGCCCAGCCGGTTCGAGAGCGAGGTGCCCGAGCCCAAGCTGGAAGATAAACCCAGCTGGATTGGGAGCCAAGGCACCCGAGTCCGGGCTGGAAGAGAAAGAACCCAGCACCTGTCCGGAGGGACTGGGAAGGTTTGGAAGTGAGCTGTAATCGTTACAGCTGGAAAGTGTGACCCGCTGAACCTCTGCGTTCTCCGGACCGAGTGTTGTGTGTTTGTATGTCAGACCCTGTCATTATTTGTTAGGGATTAGGATTGCCAGCAACCAATGACTGAATACACCAATCTGTAGGCTGTTTTTAATAACTACTGGCATTTGGAGCAATCCCAGGGAGTGCTCCTTTTCCTGCTAAGAATAATCCTATTCCTCCTACTGATAGTATGTTAAAGACCACGTTTATAATCACTCATCTGAATGAATGCAAATGAATGTATGAGGTGTGAATGCCACTGACAAGGTCTTAAATGCAAGGGGGGGGTCAGCCGAACCTTGAGACCAAGCGGATATGTGAGGGAGTGACGACTCCCCTTATTTCATAAGCTGCTGATAAGGTCTGACATTCTAGACCCAGCAGACCCCTTCTTTGGAGTGTGTAGATTGTTTCCTATAAGCCACTGAACGAACAAGGAGTGGACAGGATACTCCCCTGAATGACTAAAATAAATGGGGATCAGTCTAATCATACCCCCACACCGCAGAAAGGCACCCCTGTGTACTACATGTACGTGTATCATGGTCCAAGGACCTGTGAGCATATAACAGATTGACAGAAAAGAAATTAAAGCCCTGAGGGATGACATTGAAGCTCAGAAAAGCAAAAAGAAATCCTCCCCATGGTAAGAAATGTAACTTACAAGCAGCAGTGCCTCTGTGCCAAAAGAATGCACGAGGAGTGAGAGGAAAGGATTTCTCAGCTAGCGCACCCATATCAACTGTGCCGCCTCTCCCAAGCTTAGGGAGGAATTTGGCACATTACCCCTTTACTCCTCTCTATGCCCAGCCCCATATAGGCTATACATCATTATAGAGAGGAGGCACGAAAGATAACTAAAAAGAATCAGCTCTTCCCTATGGAAAAATGGGCTCTAGTAACAACTTTGCCCAATCCAAAGCAAAACCCTGAGTTTTAAAATAAACTTAACAGCTGGTGGGAAGTATTCCTCCAAATTCCAAGGAAAGAATGCCTGCCGACCATCAAGCCATATTGACCCTAGGCATTTTGGTTAAAAACATATACACAGGACACAACGCAGGAGCAGAAAAGGGCTGCCAAGAAACTTCAGGAGATTCTCAAGCCTTTGTTAGCAAATAGATAACTACAGCCTCTCCGGCTAGAATTGTAGGCAACCCAAGGATGTTTCACAACGGACGAGTGGGGGCCATCCAGAAAAAAACAAAACAAAAAAAAAAACCCAACCCCCCCCCCAAAAAAACAGTTAAAACCCTTCCCTCACACACTGTTACAATTGGCTTGAGGGCGTGGGAGGAAGTAACCTAAAAGCCACCCTAAAGTCAACCGGTAGAAATTAAATTTAAAGATGTAATCACTAGAAGCTAAATCTGCCCTAACAAGGAGACACATTCTGCAACATAAATCTCCTTAGAGAGCATGGGCAAGTGATCCACCCCAGAATTAGCAGCATAGATCAACTGCTGCAGCATCGATGTTATGAAAACCCTATACTGAGAAGTTTAAAATTAATACTAGCTGATTGCAATAATACACATTTGGATTTACATATTGAACAAAATAAAGAGATGTGGGGCTAATTGGAAAGCCCACTCTCCTTGACAAATTAATATTGGATAAACTTGTGTAATTGAGAAAAGTCATTTAGCAGGAATCAGGATAGACCATAAGAAAGAAAAAAAGCATGTGAAAGGGGAAGGCAAAAAGTTTGGAGTCCTATGGGCGTAGTAGAAGGAAAATAAGGAATTCGATTGACACTTAACTGGTTAACTGTATAAAAGAATGAAATCTATACATCAATCCTTAAGGTTAAATTTACTCTTTAAGAAAACAAACCATTGTTTTAAGAATCCAAGCCCTGAAACTTCACTGTCTCTCTGTTCAAGGCTGAGTTGATAGCACTTTTGGCTTGCTTTTAAATCCAAGGTTGTGTGTGTCTGCAAACTGCCTGTCTGTTCTGGAAGGGGGGGCAGTGTCCCCCATAAGTAAGCCTGTAACATTGTATATGATTCTTTTCAGGAAAAGAAAAGCTTTTTGCTTGCTGGGACAGTAACTGGCCAACACCTTGTGCTAAGGAAAAGCACTATAGCTTCACACATTAAGCCTGATCTGTGATACAAGAGGAAAATCAAGGCATGCCACCTTTAACTTAATAATTGAACAATGAAGTAATCCACTCAAACCCTCTGAAGCTGGTGTGCAAAATAAAAGCATACCATTGGGTAACAGGCTGATCAAAACTAACAAAGAACATCTGTAAAAAGAAAAGTATTTTAAGTTATAATGTACCACCCCAACAAAGGTAGAAATGTTTTCTTGTCTTTCAGATCATCAGAAAGTGCTGGTGCCAGCTGAAGAAAAACAACAAACAACAACAACAAACCATGGTTCTGTGTCATGACATAATAAGTTTGTGTTCTGTCCAAGTTTGTCTTGTGTGTCTTAATTGTAATACGTATTGAAAATATTGTTGTGTGTAGGATATTGTTTTAATGAAAGGATAATTTGAGTAAAGCAGAAGCATTAATTTAAATGAACAAAATTAATAATTGGGCCCAATCAATTGGCTACTTTAATATTCAGTGAAAGAATAATAGTTTGGTAATTGTTTAGGCTAGGAGAATGTTAACAATGTCTCCACAGGTGAACAAAAAAGGAACTGGAAGGAAGCAAGGAGTGCATCACGTGAACAGGAGGACTGGGATGGGGTACCAGCCCTCTCCCCCACCGGATTGGTTTTGCTTTAATGGCCACACAAATGAAATATTTAGCTTCTGTAAATTTGCACACCAACCATAAAAGTGGTTTGGCCAGAGAGAATAAGAAATCTATAAGAAACAACACGGGCAAGTGGGACATCTGCATATTTAAGTAAAGATGCCCACAACGAGGAAACTAGTAACCTCACTATTGCAATAACAGCTACTTGCCCTGCTACTCATTGGTGTCTGATGCCTTAAAAGGCCTCAAGAATTATGGAATTGCATGGGTTAACAATTAAACATCTGTGAACCATGCTTGTCCTATAAGAGAAACAGTGACTCTAGTCACACACATAGAACAAATACACGCTAATAGCAATGGGGAATACACGGCCTTGGGCCGCCCCTCATTCACACAGAATCATTTTGTTTATTGTAACAACATGAACACGAGGACAAA